>NC_050578.1:179901268-180275018 GCF_011100635.1 Trichosurus vulpecula | reverse complement strand
CTAATTACCTTACAGAGATAACTGTAAGACTTGACTGAGATAAAATCTATGACACTTTATGATGACAAAATGTTTTGATACAGGCAGGAATGTCCTGCCATCAGCTCAGTGTTGACTGTTAAATTTTTATGATGAGCATTTATGCCTTAGTCACATGCAAACACTGTAAATCAGGGCTTCATTTATTGTTTTATCGACTTTATAGATAAAATAATGGAGAAAATGTTTGTAATTCACATTAAACTTAAATTTTGTATTCTGCATTCATGCGTTTTCTGCATACATTTTTTGAAAGCTGGTTGTTAAACATTTAACAGCACACCTATGCAGAAGGACTTGATCTAAAGCTATATGGGACCTAGGAATCTATCGAATTCTCGCATGTCATTTTACAAAGGAAGAAACTGAGTCTAAGGGAATTTAAGTTATTTGCCTCAGGTGATAGATAGTAAACATCAGAAGTCGGCTTTCAAACCAGGTCTTTTGATTCAACTACTAATGTTCTTTCTACCATATCCCAATGTTTCCCTGCACATGTAAATTAACATTAATACTGTCTTTTAGGAAAAAAAAAGGCAAGTTTCATTTCCACTCAATCCAATGATTTGGTGACATTAGTTCTTCGGACTTTTTTTTTTGGCTAATCAAGTCATGTACCATGGTCATCAGGAGCATTTCTTTGTCTCAAAGCAATTCATTATGTAATTTCCCTGTCAATTTTCAAAATATTTCTTTTCTGATATAAAATTTCACAGTCAACACTACCTGTTTTTACATTTGAAACAATCTTTCTAGCAACGAAAGATAAAATTTTAGCTTTTGCTTTATTTAAGAGGGACTTGATCTATGATTCATTGGCATAAGGGAATTCCCAAGGAGAAAACTTGTTCTACTAAAGCTAGTCAGCATATTCTCTTTATCTTGAAGTCTTAGGTTAAGTGACTGGGTCAAGGTAACACTTGCAGACAACCTGTTGGAGGTAGAATTTACACCCAAGTGTTCCTGGCTTCAAAGGACATTTCTCTGTTCAATAAGTAAAGTTGCTTTTCTGATTCATAAAAGAAGAGCGAGCATGTCTTATTTGGCCTCCTAGAACAGAGACACAGGCCAGCATATTGATTTGGAATGAATTCTTCCATGCCTTTACAGGACTAGGGGATGCTTCTCCTCTATAGAACAGGATACTTCTCCTCTGAAGTGATTTCAGACTTTTGTCACAGCAGCTACCTCTGAACAATCTGCCAAGACTGCCCCAGCTTTTCTCTCCGCAGCCAAACACTGTGAATACTGTCAGGAGGAAGAATCTTGAAGCTGGTGGCGGGGTGTGGAGTGATTCATTTTCCATCTTGTGCTCAGGGGAGCAAATAGTAAATGCTGTGCTACCCCCCGAGGACCTGTGCAACCTAAATATCTTTTAGAGCAATACTTTTATTTGTCTGCAATCCAGACACATACAAGGAGTCACTCCCTCAAGGAGCTATTCTGTCTGACCCTTGACTCTTAGATCCAGGTTTTCAGAAACTTCTTGGACACCTCCTACTCACAGACAGAGAAACATCAAAGCTAGCTCCACCCCCTACCCCCACGTACCCCCCAGGCATGGGCAAGGAGAATAGAACTGCCAAACATTTGGTCTCCCATCAAATCTCTCATCCAGATATTTCTTAAATGTTTCAGACACATTAAATCTTTATTCCAAATAAGATCACTGTGAGGTAGGTCATTATTTTTAATCACATTTTTTAGCTGAGGAAACTAGGGCACTGAAAGATAAAGTGATTTGCCCAAGGTTGCAAAGTGAAGCAGCCGAAAAGCAGGAAAGGCAGTTGAGAGTTTCTAATGGATAGAGCAGCATATGGTCTAGTAAAGTGACATTCTGCTCCTCTTCTTTTCTCTTGACATTTCTGAGGTTTGCATTCCAGTTTCGGATCAAAACAGAACCATAAAAAACTCCATTAATTATCGTGCTATACAAGCAATTTATCTGATTTTACCAGGGAGTAAGGGAGTTGTCATTCAAATATTTATCAAGTCTTACAATGTTCTGACCACTGTAAGAGATGGAATAATAAGGAAGTAAGGGTTTCTGACTTCAAAGAACATATACATAGTCTATATAAATGAATTTTCTAGATAAATAAGTTATCCCTATAGGCGCCAAAATACTGTATGTTTTAACTCTTCCATATACAAACCTTTCTAAAGTGTATTATTGAATCACATGCTTAAAGGTTTGGAAGGGACCTCAGTGGCCATCTAAACCATTCACAAAAGGAATCAACACTATAACATGATGAACAAGTATTAACCAGTTTCTGCTTGAAAATTTTGTAAAGAGAGGACCCCACCACATTCCTAGTTATCTGATTTCACTTTTGGAGATCTCTAATTATTATTAGGATAATAATTATTTTTTAGACAGCAAGTTTAGATTTGACTGTGTGTGATTTTGAAACCAAATTTTATGGTTCTACTTTCTTGGGCCTGATGGAATGTGTCTTGTTCCTTCCCCACATGACTTTCCTTCAAATACTAGAAACATTCTCATGTCTTTAAAAAAAAGTCCTCATGTGGAATATACTAAAGGTTTTTACCACCCAGGTTTTATACCCTGGACACTCTCTTACTTATCAACACCCTTAAATAACTAAACACAACATTCCAGATGGGATCTGAGGAAGACAGAATACAGTCACCTCCCTATTCCTTGAAGAGCTGCTCCTCTTAATATAGTCTAAAATAATATTAGGTTTTTTTCTTATTGTTTTGTTTTTCTACCACCTCCTATTAATGACTCACATTTGACTACTATCTATTAATGCCACAATATTAGTATATTTTAGAACTATTATCTAGCAATGCCTTCCCCATCTTAACCTTGTGAAATTGTTGTTTGTATATAAGTGTAAAACTATACATTTACAATGCATTTCATCTTCTTAGACTTCTAACACTCTCCAAGGATCCAAAATCCTTTTGGATCCTGACTTTCTTCCACTATATTAGCTATCTATAACATCTTTTTTTCATTTAGACATCTAGCAATTATTTTATCTCTGACTTTATCCAAATCAACTAAAAATGTTAAATAGCATAGATCAAACACATATCCTTGCAAAATACCACAGCAGACTTCCTGTCATATAAATCCTGAACCATTAATAAGTATTCTTTGAGTCCAGCCATCCATCTGATGGTATTATTGTCTTATATCTTTTCAATAATACTAAGGTAAGATAATTTATTTAAAAACTTTGCTAAAATCTAAGTAAACTATGTCCATATAATTCTCCTCATCTCCCAGTTTATATTCCTGTCAGAAAATGAAATGAAAATAGTTTTTGTTTGTTTTTTACCTCTTCTTAATAAAGCCATGCTAGGTATTTGTAATCACTGATTTCCTTTCTAAATGTTCACTATAACTTAATAATGCCTCCTAGAATTTTTCCTGCCATTGGGTTCAAACTGACTAATCTATAATTTGTTGATATGGTTTTGTTTTGCTTACTTTTTTAAATTAGGATAATTTGTTTCATTTTAGGGAGCTACATTCTTTTTAATAAAAATCATTTCCATAGCTCTTCTCCAATCTTCTGGTACCTGTCATGTTTTCCATGATCTTTTTAAATATCTCTGATATTAGCTCCAAAGTCAAATCTTCCAGTTTCTCCAGGACCATAGAATGAATTTAATTGCCTAATGATGTAAATATCTCCTGTGCTGGTTTAGAAAAGAAAATCTAATTCCTCTGAACTATCTAAATAACTTTGATTCTTCCATCCTGGTAGCTCTTAGAAAGTTTAGCCTTTACGATGGATGAAAATAATGCCTGTGTCCCCAGGTTCTTCAGTTTTCTATGCAAGACCTCAAAGTTTCTATAAATGCATTCCATGTTTCTTCTGACACTCTTGCTTCCCACATGAATCAACAAATAGGTAAGAAGTTATTAGACCAGAAGTCAGCAGCAAACCCCACCTCAGCAAACCAGTGGAAGATCAGAAAACACCAGGATCCTCCACATACCTTAGCATAGCAAGGGGAATGGGTAGACTCCAGCTCCAAGAACCACCATGTGCTTCAGCATAGCACAGGGCAAAGAGGCATCCTCCAGGGGCCAGACCTCTGCATCCTTGAGTGTAGCCCTGGGGAAACGCAGAAAAACCTGACCTAGCTTCAGCATATACCAGACACTACCGCTAGGACCCCAGCTTACTACCAAGTAAGCTGCGGTACCCCTACAGCTTCTAGCAGTACCAGCCACCCCCCATCCAACCCTCTCAAAACAGCACCAGGCATGAAGGGAAAGTGGTAGTTACTGACTTTATGGGACATCATGAATCAATCAAACAAATTCAAAACAATGGAAGAAAATGTAAAATACCTCATGGGGAAAAAATAGACCTGGGAAATAGATACAGGAGATACAATATCAGAATCACTGGACTACCAGAAAGCCATGATAAAAAGGAGGGCCTAGATACCACCTTTCAAGAAATTATCAAGAGAAATTGCCCTGGGGTAGTAAAAACAGAGGGCAAAATAGGAATCAAAAGCATCTACCTATCATCGCAGGAAAGAGATAAAAAAAATAAAAGCCCCAAAGAACATTATAGCCAAATTTTGGAACTATGAGGTCAAGGGAAAAAAATACTACAAGTGGCCAGAAAGGAATAATTCACATAGCAGGTAATCACAATCAGGACCACACAGGACTTGGCAGCTGTAAAATTAAAGCATCAGAGGTTACAGAACATGATATTCTATATGTGAAAGGATCTTGGACTAAAACCAGGAATGTCTTACATGGCAAAAGCAAGCATAATGAATCAAGGGGGAAAAATAGCCCATTCAGTGAGATAGAATGATTTCAAGTCTTCATGAGAAGACCAGAACTAAAACAAAAATTTGACCTCCAATCTCAAGACCCAAGAGAAGCATAAACAGGTAAAAAGGGAAAAGAAAGCAGAAGGGATTCAATACAGCTAAATCCATCCTCACATGGAAAGATGATACTTGAAACTCTTAAAAACAGTTTCACTAACAGTACAGATAGGAAGATATAAGGTAAATTTAAGAGACTGACATAAAAAAATTAAGAGATGAGAAAGAGGAGTACAATGGCTATGGAAGGAAGGGAGAGGTAGAATGGGGTAAATTATTTCCTATGAGGAGACAAGAAAAAGCTATTTTAGTGGAGGAGAAGATGGGGAGGTGATGGGCATTACTGGAACTTACTCTCATCAGTATTAGCTCAGAGAGGCAATAATATACACAAGCATTTGAATATAGAAATCTATCTTACCTGACAGGGAAGTAGGAGCAAAGTTGATTGAGTAAAGTGGGGGAGGGGGGTGGAGGACAGGGAGAGACTGACAGAAGGGAGAGCAGACCAGGGGAGGTGGTAGACAGAAACAAAACATTGGTGATGTAGGAAAAGATGAAATGAGAAAGAGGACAAATAGGTAGAAGAACAGGATAGCGGAAAATATGCAGGTAGTAATCATAACTGTGAATGTGAATGGGATGAACTCTCCCATAAAATTGAAGCACATAGCAGAGTGGATCAAAAACCAGAATCCTACAATATGCTGCTTACAAGAAACAAACTTGACACAGAGAGACACACACAGAATAAAGGTAAAGCACTTAAGCACAATCTATTATGCTTCCAGTGGAGTAAAAAAAAAAGTAGAGATAGCAATCCTGATCTTAGATAAAGCAAAAGGAAAAAAATAGACCTAATTAAAAGAGATAAGGAAGGAATCAGCTTCTTGTTAAAAGGTACCCTAGACAATGAATCAATCAAATTAGAAGACCAAAGAAATATCTATCTGTCAGGTCTATAAGGAGGGGAAGAATTCATGACCAAAAAGAGATAGAGAGCATTCAAGAATATAAAATAGATAATTTTTATCATATTAAATTGAAAAGCTTTTGTTCAAACAAAACCAATTGCAACAAAGATTAGAAGGGAAAGCAGAAAAGGTGGGAAATAATATTTACAGCAAGAATCTCTCATTTCTCAAATATATAGAGAAGTGAGTCAAATTTATGAGAATACAAACCATTCCCCAATAGATAAATGGTCAAAAGATATAAACAGGCAATTTTCAGATGAAGAAATTAAAGCTTTCTAAAGGTATATCAAGAAGTGTTCTAAATAACTTGATTAAAGAAAGGCAAATTTAAAAAAATCTGAAATACCACCTCACACCAACCAGATTGGTTAATATGGCAAAAACAATGGTAAATGTTGGAGATGCTATGGAAAAATTGGAACACCAATGAATTGTTGGTGGAGTTGAGAAGTGATTCAACCATTCTGGAGAACAATTTGGAACTATGTCCAAAGAGCAACAAAACAGTGAATACTCTTTGATCCAGCAATATCAATCATAGATTGATATCCCAAAAAGGTCATTAAAAGGAGAAAGAACCTACATGTGCAAAAATATTTATAACACCCTATTTATTATGGCAAAATATTGGAAATTGAGAGGATGCCCATCAATTGGGGGATGGCTGAACAAGCTTTGGGATATGAATGTAATGGAATAGTATTGTGCAAAAAGAAATGATAAACAGGCACATTTTAGAAAAATCTGGAGTTATAAAAAGTAATGAAAAGTGAAATGAACAGAACTAGGAAAACATTCTACACAGTATCAGCAGCATTGCTGATGATCAACTATGAGTGAGTCAACTTTTCTCAGCAACACAATGTTTCAAGACAATAAAGGATTCACAAAGGAAAATGCTATCCATATCCAAATAAAGAACTGATGAATTCTGATTGCAGTTCAAAATATTATTTTTATTTACTGTATTCTTTCTTTTGTCCTTTTGTGTGTTTCTTCTTCCACAACTGTCATGAATATGGAAATTTTACATGATAGCTTATGTACGAACTATATCAAGCTGCCTTTTGCAGAAGAGGGGAGGGAAGGGAGGAAGGGAGGAAAATTTGGAACTCAAAATCTTGTAAAAATGAATGCTAAAAATTTTCTTGATATGTAATATGGGAAAAAAATAAAATACTATTTAAAACAAAAATAAATACTCTCAAGGTCTTTCTGAGGAACTTTGAAAATGATTGTGAGATATAGGAGACACTGACATGGGACTGCCCAGCATGGCATTCCTACATCAAAGAAAGCACTGTGCTTTATGTATAAAGCAGAATTTCAGTAGCTGAAAAGAAACGTGAGATGCACAAATGTAGAGACATCTCCACTACAAATATTCAAATGGACTTTTGTGCTCAATCTGTGGTAGACGCTTCTGAACTTGTATTGGTCTTAGCAGTCACAACAGGACACGCTGTACTTTGACCTCAACATAGTGATGCCATTTTGGTCCCCTTAGAAGATGAAGGACAACAAAAAGTCAAGGTCAGTACTAGAGAATCATGGTATTGAATATCCACCATCCTTCTTTTCAATAATATTTAAGGCTATGTTTTAACTCATATATTAGGATGATTGGGCAGAGGCAGGTCTGTAATCCAGTGTCCAGATGCATTCTTCAGCAAAGAGAAAAAAGCATTCAGAGTCATTTAAAACCACTAAGGATCTTAGATTAAGAACATAAAGAAATCATTTCTTTAGGAAAGACTCATTGATAAGGATATTTTTCTTTGATTTTCTGTGATACCAAGGAAGAACTATAGCTTTTTTTTTTACAATGGCAACATTAGAGAGAAAAATAACTTTGATTGACATTAGAAGTAATTAGTAGAGCCAGATTTTGAATCCAGATTTTCTGACACTGAAGCTATCAATCTTTTCACTACATGCACCATTATTTTTATTATAATTATTTCTATATGTCTCATATCTCCCAACTAAACTCCATAAGATCAGAGACTATGTCTTATCTAAACATGATATCTCTCTCAGTGCCAAATATACAGTTCTATTCCCAGTAGGTGTTTAATAAATGTTGAGTTTAATTGAATTTTGTCTCTTAGGCACATAATTGGTTTACATATTCCAGCAGAGATATGCAAATAAATATAACATTCTGCAATATGAATATGAAGTCACAAGTCACTGAAAAAAATTTACATTCATTGGCATCACCTGTCTTGTCTTAAAGTTCAGAAATATATGTTTGCTTGCTTTTGATTATGAATCAACTAGATCAACTAAAGGAAGAGTAATTTTATGAAGTAACATGGTTTTCTATTCCAAAGAGTGGTAGTGAATATTTGACTAGGAGGGTGAAAAAATGTGAAATTGGCCAGATATTCTACTTAAAGACAGAGTCAGGATTTAGAATCAGAAGGAGGCCATCTACTCTGACCTCATCATTTCACAAATCAAGACTCTGTGGCCCAAGTGACTTAACTGAGTTTGCAGAGGTGGTAAGCAGTAGAGTCTAGGTTCTATGACTATAAACTTTTTTTCCCCATGACAGCACCAATGTATTTCTTTTCTTTTTTGGAGGAAATCAGCAAAGGATCAGATAAATGCTTATTCTTGCACTATTTTAGGTCATGTGGATGATATAAAAAAGGCATATGATATTCTTCCCTAAAGCTTAGTGCTTGTATCTTTCTCTTTTGAAGTCATGATCTTCATTTAAACTGGTTAGGTTAACTGCACAGGACAATATATGATGAAGTGTTAACATCAGTATAGTGTAGTGTTAAAATGGGTACACTAAATATGGAGTATTAATGTTGCAGGAGAGAACAGAGTTGGCTGCAGCAAGAAAAGTAACAACAAATAAAAGTGGACATTTCTATAGTCTTTTAAAGTTTGCAACATATTCTATATGTTTTATCCTTTGATCACAACAGTGATGACCACGGCCACTGAGTCTTCCCCTTGCCTTTTCTCTGTCTCAACAAGGAATTCCCTCATCTTCATCTGTACATATCCTACTAATTCTCCATGCCAATTACCTGTCCCATGCCATTTATGACATGTTCCCAAGAGTTTGGCATGATTTAGCAAAGAGAACACTGAACTTAAACCTGGAAGACCTGTGTTTAAGCTCCACTTCTCATATTTATCAAATGTGAAATCCAAGGAAAGAGAGTTAGCCTTTCAACTCCCTATTCTGCAAAGTACTGGCAATAATACCTATCCTATTTAACCCCCAGAGTTATTGTGAAGCCCCAATGAGATGTTATGTATCAAGGGCCTTATAAACAAGCCAGTTGCTCTGGATAGCCTCTTTGCACCTTTTCCATTCATCTACCTAAGTCCAAACACTCACCTCCATGCTGTATGAGAAGTGTTATATGCCTAGTAATAAGTGCATGATTACGATGTAGACTTAACTGATGGAAGCTGCTTTTTATTCTCCGACACATGTGATAACTTATTATGGTACTACTGAAACTCATCTTGACAAATTCAAAACAAGCCTGTTTTAATCAACACTGCATTCCAGCTATGAAATATTGTATGGGAATTATAACTTGATAAATGGGCACATTTTGGGTCCCATATTGAGTCCAGATGGCTACAGCATCTTTAGTACATGTATCCATTTGGCATTAGCACATTTGTGTATCACAGTCTCCTCATTTATGTTTGATGATGAATTGATTCCAAACAATACAAGATGTTCTCCAGCCTGTTAGACTTCTGTTAAGTGGACTGATAGTAAGATCTTTCTTCCCAGGATGCTCTGTGCTTTCAATATGACTGTTAAAAGATGTTTGGACCTTTTTTTTTTCAAACAGCTCTATTGACAATATTTTAAGTGTAGCAATGAAGACATCACCAATATTAATATGGACAATTGACTCTGCCCCCAATATGATGAGCTTGCTTTTGAGTTTATTTGTAACCTTTGATTATTCTCTCCAGGAGTGAACAAAACTAGAATTTTGCAGAACCATCGACAGCTTCAGGTCATATAATCATTGTCTGTAAGCCAGATTAGCTCTAAGTAGAATTATGGTGGGATAGAAAAAGGTTGCTTATGTTCACTCATTCAAAATCTATTCTCAGACAGTGTTTTGATAATCCCTATCAAAATAAAGTATATTTCAACTTCAGTTTAATTCAATGCTATTTTTGAGTGCCTGCTATGTGCATGCCATTTATTGCGGTGGATACTTGGGATATAAAACCAAACATAGAATGTTGTTTGTTCCTAAACATCATACATTTTGCTGGGCATAAAGCACGTATGCAAGGATGTAAAGTCAAGGTATATATACAAAATAACACAATATTGTTAATTACTGAGGAAAATCATGAAAGGCTTTAGGTTGGAGATGCCATTTAATCTGTCCTGTGAAGGAAGACAGATTCTGTGAAATGAAGATGATGACTGATGAAACTTAATATAGTACTCCCTTCTCAGTGAATATTTATTTTTTAACAGGTAGGAAAAAAAACATTTTAAGGAATGGTGGGCTTCCACATGGTTCGCTAGAGATCATTTCCATCCAAAGTTTGCCTTCCTACCTTTAAATGTCATCAGAAAAGATTTCAAAGTCTATAAGTTTCTCAAGTACCCTGTAGTGAATCTCACTGTATCCTATTTGTACAAGCTTCACATATACACAATAAAAAATGAATTATCTGTTTTTAAAATGGGTTAATATTTTTGTCAGTTTTGAGGAATTAGATTTCTTTTATGAGTGATCCATGTTGACCTTTTAAAAATCATGTATTGAACATTTAGTATACATTAAGACCTACAGGTCTTAACCTGTGGTTGTCTTTTGGGGGAAGGAATTATAAAGATGACGATACATGTTCATCCCATCTCTTCTTGAGCTTTTTGCTTAATAAGGATGATAACTGTCTAGCTATCTATCATCTGTCTCTACTAATATTAATGTAATGCAGAATATAATATGTACTATAAGAGAGAAAAAATAACCCAGGAGCACAGAGGATGAAGAGCTTACTTATATTTTGCCAATCAGTGGAGCATTCATGGAGAAAGTAACAGTTCACCTGGATTTCAAATGACGAATAAAACTTTTGTCACACTCCTCAGGTGTGGGAAGAATGGAAGGAAAGCATTCCACAAAGAGGGACCACCTTGACAAATAATATAGAAAGTGACTCAAAAACAAGGCATGTTCAGGGAATGTGAAGTATCCCAGTTTGTCTGGAATATCCAGTGTATGAAGTGGGACACAAGGTTTGATAGGCAGATAGGTACTTTTCCAAGATTGTTTGTTCTCCATTCTTCTTAAGTTGAAAGGCATACTGATTATCAACATTTTCCTCATCTCTTAGTGTTATGGAATATTAAAATCTTATAGGAAGGCTAATTCTTGGAGAGGAACAGGTGCATAGATGGTTTGCATCATTGCCACATAAGGACCTCAGAGTCTGCATGGGATAGGACCTCAGAGTCTGCATGGGATAGGATTAAAAATCACAGATCCCTAATTTAAACCAAATATGAGATCATGAATGTGGTTGGGGCTAAAATAAAAACTTTGTTAAAGTCAGGGCTGAGAGGTATTCAAAGAGTGATCCCAAGTTTTGTGAGATGTTTTATTTTTTGTGATATGATTGGGATTCTGTTCAATTTCTAAAAAATGGAATCTAATGAGAAGGCTTAAATATAAGTTAATGTTAAGAAGAAGTTAAATATAAAATCACTGTACTAATTTTTAATGTGTAAAGTTTTGTTAAAGAAAAATCCTTTGTCCAACGAAAAACAAATATTTTGATATTATAGATGTTTAAAAACTCATTTGCCACTTTAAACACATGCTTTTTCTCTGTATGAATAAGTAAACACAAATTTAATGAGCCAAAGAGTTGTCGATAATAAATTCATCAAAGATAAGAACCTATTATTCTTTTTTCCAAGGCATTTCATACACAACTGATGGTTGAAGTAATATGGGTCAAGGACAGCCTCTTTTCAAATCATAGAACATGGAAAAAAGATACAGAGGACTCAAAAGAACCGATAAACAGATATAGAAAAACATAATACACTAAAATATCCCATAAGAGCCCCTCAGGAGGAAACTGAATTGGGCTACATTTTGACTATTTTTTGACATTCCAGTGAAATAATTTTCTCACAGAATTATATACAGGGGGGCGGAGCCAAGATGGCTGCGTGAAGGCAGTATCTTACCGGAGCTCTCTCACAAGGTCTGTCAGATTCCCATAAAAAAGTGAATTTGAGCAGATTTGAGAGAGTCAGAAACCGCGAGCAGTCTGCGTGGGGCAAATTTCCGAGCCGGGAGAGTCTGAAAGGCCGGAGGCACGAACCTGCAGGCTCGGAGAGTGCTCGGTGCGGAGCTGCTCCAGACCAAGGCAGAAGCAGCTGGCCGGGAAATCCATGTGGGAGACAGGCTGGGAGAAAGCTGGGCGCCGAAACCGGCGGAGATCCCCAGGACTCCCAACACAGGACAGCAGTCTGTGGAAGCGACGAGAGGCAGCGCAACGCCACCCATGACACACAGTCTCCAGAGGTTTGCAGCCCAAACATATTAAACGCCACTTCTTCAACTTCCGGGAGTTCTTAATGTCCAGGTAAACAGCTCTAATCCCTCCCCTCCCCACCCAGAGAATCCCTCAGGAAGAAAAAAAAGAACGCTGGAACTGAGCAGAAAGCAGTGGGGCTTCAGTGGTTAAATAGCAGAAGTTCATTAGTCCCAGAGGGGCAGAGTCGGCAGGGTTCAACGCCAGGAGCCCAGATGTAATCTTGCTCCCCCAGGGGAAGTGCCAGACATCAGCTCAAACAACAAACAGCTGAGACCATTGCTGAAAAGCAAGTGCTGGAGAGCACCCACAGGGAGTGAGACGCCAGGGAGCCAGACCCCTCCTCCACACCTCAGGAAACTGAAGGTTATAATTCTAGATTCACAAACCCCAGAATAAGAAAGCTGGGACAGAAAGCCCTGAAACCCACAGATAGAAATTCGTTGTAAAGCCAGCAAAAAGCAAACCAACATGAAGAAGAACACAAAAAAACCCGAGGAAAATAGATTCTTTTTATGGAGACAGGCAGGATCAAAATATCAACATAGAAGAGGGGAGCAATGACACGGTAGATACATCAGATACCTCAAAAGCTAATATGATCTGGTCTCCAGCCCAAAAAGCACTGCTGGAAGAGCTAAAGGAGGATTTTAAAAACCAAATTAGGGAGCTAAAAGAAAATATGGAAAAATGGAAAAAAAAATTCACTGATGAAATCAAGTCCCTAAAGAATAAGATTGGCGAAAAGGATACGGAGATTCAGAATCTAGAGAGAGAAAAGGTCACCCTGAGAGGCAAAATCAACCAACTGGAAATGGAGACTCAAAAGCAAAATGTAAACACTAACTCATTCAAAATTAGACTTGAGCAAGTGGAAGCTAATGAATCTATGAGGCATCAAGAAGTAATAAAACAAAACGTAAAGAATGAAAAAATAGAAAAAATGTGAAATATCTAATTGGCAAAACAACTGACCTGGAAAATAGATCCAGGAGAGACAATTTGAGAGTTATTGGTCTACGGAAATCCACGATGAAAAAAAGAGCCTTGACAGTATCTTCGAAGAAATTATCAAAGATGATTGCCCAGAGGTCCTAGAACCAGAGGGCAAAGTAGTCATTGAAAGAATTCACCGATCACCCCCTGAAAGAGATCCCAAACTGAAAACACCAAGAAATATTATAGCCAAATTTCAGAGCTATAAACTCAAGGAGAAAATACTGCAAGCAGCCAAAAAGAAGCAATTCAAATATCGTGGAACTACAGTCAGGATCACGCAGGATCTCTCAGCTTCCACATTAAAAGACAGGAGAAATTGGAATATGATATTCCGAAGGGCAAAGGAGCTGGGACTACAACCAAGGATCAACTACCCAGCAAAACTAAGCATAATTTTCCAGGCAAGGTGATGGACATTCAATGAAATAAGGGAATTCCAGACCTTCCTGATGAAAAGGCCAGAACTCAATGGAAAATTTGACCTCCAAATACAAAACTCAAGAGAGACATAAAAAGGTAACCAGGGGGAAAAACCCCACAAACCTTTTTAACCAATAAGGTTAGGTTGTTTACATCTTTCTGTGGGATTATATCATCTTATGTATGTTTTGAATGGTACAACTATTATGACAAATGAAAGGCATATACATAGGTTGTGAATGCCTGTATAAATTAACTGATGTAAAGATATAAAATATAAATAATAGATATAAAGGGAGGGCTATGAGGGAAGTGGTAAGGAGGTAGTAGAAAATGGTAAATTACACCAAAGGAAGTGGCACAAAAACATATTATAGTAGAGGTAACGAAAGGAGGGAGAAGAGCAGTATTTGAGCTTTACTGTCATCTGATCTAGTTCAAGAAGGGAATAAAATACTCTGATAAGTTTAGAAATCTAACTTGTCCTACGGGAAGTGGGAGGGTAAGGGGGGAAAAAGGGAGGGGGGAGGGCAGAAGGGAGAGGAGAAGTAACAAGTGGGTAACGGTAAGATAAGGGAGGGGAATAAAGAGGGAGGGGTAACTGAGGAAAGCAGAGGTCAAAAGCAAAACTTTATTGAGGAGGAGAAGGGGAAAGGGAGAAATAAAAGCATAAACAGGGGGAATTAGGATGGAGAAAAAGACACAGAGAGAAATCATAACCCTGAACGTGCAGGGGATGAACATTCTCACAAAACAGAAGCAGATAGCAGAATGGATTAAAAACCAAAATCTTACAATATGCTGTTTAAAAGAAACGCATCTGAAAAAGGGGGATACACATAGGGTTAAGGTAAAAGGCTGGAGTAAAATATATTGTGCCTCACCTAAAGTAAAAAAAAGCAGGTGTAGCAATCCTAATCTCAGACAAAGCAAAAGTAAAGATACATCAAATTAAAAGAGATAAGGAAGGACATTATATCCTGCTAAAAGGCACCATAAACAATGAAGCAATATCATTGCTTAACATATATGCACCAAGTGGTAAGGCATACAAATTCTTAGAGGAGAGGTTAAGGGAGTTACAGGAAGAAATAGACAGCAAAACTATAATATTGGGAGACCCAACTTCCCCCTTTCTGAACTTGATGAATCTAACCTCAAAATAAATAAGAAAAAAGTTAAGGAGGTAAACAGAATTTTAGAAAAGGCACATATGATAGAGCTCTGGAGAAAACTGAATGGGGATAAAAAGGAATATACTTTCTTCTCAAAAGTACATGGCACATACTCAAAAATTGACCATGTACTAGGGCATAAAAACCTCACAATCCAGTGCAGAAAAGCAGAAGGAGTCAATGCATCCTTTTCAGATCATGATGCAATAAGAATCATTTTTAATAAAGTACCATGGAAAATAAGTTAAAACTAATTTTAAACTAAATAATTTAATTCTAAAGAATGAGTGGGCCAAAGAACAAATCAGAGAAACAATTAATAACTTCATTCAAGAGAATGAAAATAATGCAACAACATACCAAAACTTATGGGATGCAGCGAAAGCAATTCTTAGGGGAAGTTTTATATCTCTAAATGCCTACATGAATAAAATAGGGAAAGAGGAGATCAATGATCTGGGCATACAGCTGAAAAAGCTAGAAAAAGAGCAAATTGAAAACCCCCAATTAAATACCAAATTAGAAATACTGAAAATCAAAGGAGAGATGAATAAAATTGAAACCAAGAAAACTATTGAATTAATAAATAAAACAAAGAGCTGGTTTTATGAAAAAACCAATAAAATTGATAAACCTTTGGCCAATTTGATAAAAAAAAGGAAGAAGAAAATCAAATTACCAGTATCAAAAATGAAAAGGGTGAGGTCACCTCTAATGAAGAGGAAATCAAAACAATAATTAGGAATTATTTTGCCCAACTGTATGCCCATAAATTTGACAACCTTAGAGATATGAATGAATATCTACAAAAATATGAACTGCCCAGGCTAACAGAGAAGGAAGTGAAATTTCTTAATGTCCCCAAATCAGAAAAAAAAAATTGAGCATGCCATCAACGAACTCCCTAGGAAAAAATCTCCAGGGCCAGATGGTTTTACATGTGAATTCTATCAAACATTTAAAGAGCAACTAATTCCAATACTTTGTAGACTATTTGGGAAAATAGGTGAAGAAGGAGTCCTACCAAATTCTTTTTATGACACAAATATGGTACTAATACCCAAACCAGGTAGAGTTAAAACAGAGAAAGAAAATTATAGACCAATTTCTCTAATGAATATTGATGCAAAAATTTTAAATAAAATATTAGCAAAAAGATTGCAGCAACTCATTACGAGAATAATACACCATGACCAGGTAGGATTTATTCCAGGAATGCAAGGCTGGTTCAATATTAGGAAAACTATTAGCATAATTGACCATATCAACAACAAAACTAGCAGAAACCATATGATCATCTCAATAGATGCAGAAAAAGCCTTTGACAAAGTCCAACACCCATTCCTATTAAAAACACTAGAAAGCACAGGAATAAGTGGAACCTTCCTCAAAATTATAAATAGCATCGACCTAAAACCATCGACAAGCATTATTTGTAATAGGGATAAACTAAATGCATTCCCAATAAGATCAGGGGTGAAACAAGGATGTCCATTATCAACCCTATTATTCAATTTGGTACTAGAAACATTAGCTGTAGGAATAAGAGAAGAAAAAGAAATTGAAGGAATTAGAATAGGAAAAGAAGAAACTAAATTATCACTTTTTGCAGATGATATCATGATTTATCTAGAGAATCCTAGAGAATCAAGTAAAAAACTACTTGAAATAATAAAAAAACTTTAGCAAAGTTGCAGGATATAAAATAAACCCACATAAATCCTCAGCATTCCTATACATTACTGACAAAGCCCAACAGCAAGCGATAGAAAGAGAAATTCCATTCAACGTTACTGAAGGCACTATAAAATATTTGGGAGTCTATTTGCCAAGACAATCCCAGGGTCTATATGAACATAACTATGAAACACTTTTCACGCGAATAAAATCGGATCTAAATAAATGGAGAAATATCAGTTGCTCATTGTTAGGCCGAGCTAATATAGTAAAAATGACAATTTTACCTAAATTAATCTATCTATTCAGTGCCATACCAATCGAACTACCAAAAAAATTTTTACTGAGCTGGACAAAATAATAACAAAATTCATTTGGAAAAACAAGAGGTCTAGAGTATCTAGGATACTAATGAAAAGACATGCTAGAGATGGTGGCTTAGCCACACCAGATATTAAACTGTACTACACAGCAGCAGTCATCAAAACTGCCTGGTACTGGTTAAGAAACAGGGGTGTGGATCAGTGGAATAGGATAGGTACACAAGTAGGTGAAATCGACAAGTTTAGCAATCTACTCTTTGATAAACCGAAAGAGGCCAGCTTCTGGGCTAATAATTCACTATTTCACAAAAACTGTTGGGAAAATTGGAAAATGGTAGGGAAAAAACTGGGCATAGACCAATATCTTACACCATATACCAAAATAAAGTCAAAATGGGTTCATGATTTAGGAGTAAAAGCTGATACTCTAAGTAATTTGGGACAGCAAGGAATAGTTTACTTATCAGATTTGTGGAAAAGTAAAGAATTCATGACCCAACAAGAGATAGAGAGCATTACAAAATGCAAAATGGATAATTTTGATTATATCAAATTGAAATGTTTTTGTACAAAAAAGCCAATGCAACAAGAATTAGGAGGGAAGTAGAAAATTGGGTGAAAATCTTTGCAACTAGTATCTCTGATAAAGGCCTCATTTCTAAAATATACGGGGAGCTGAGCCAAATATATAGGAATACAAGCCATTCCCCAACTGAGAAATGGTCAAAGGATATGAACAGGCAGTTTTCAGAGGAAGAAATTAAAGCTATCTATAGGCATATGAAAAAATGCTCTGGATCACTACTGATTAGAGAAATGCAAATCAAAACAACTCTTAGATACCACATCTCTCCTGTCAGATTGGCTAAAATAACAAAACAGGAAAATGATAAATGCTGGAAAGGATGTGGGGAAATTGGAACATTGTTGCATTGCTGGTGGAGTTGTGAGCTGATCCAGCCATTTTGGAGAGCAGTTTGGAACTATGCCCAAAGGGCTATAGAAATGTTCATACCCTTTGACCCAGAAATACCACTTCTAGGGTTGTATCCCAAAGAAATCACACAAGCGGGAAAAGGACCCATATGTACAAAAATATTTATAGCAGCTCTTTTTGTGGTAGCCAAGAATTGGAAATCAAAGGGATGCCCATCAATTGGGGAATGGCTGAACAAGCTGTGGTATATGAAGGTGATGGAATACTATCGTGCCATAAGAAATGGGGATGATGTAGACTTCATAACAACCTGGAAAACCCTACACAACATAATGCTGAGTGAGCAGAGCATAGCCAGGAGAACATTGTGCACAGCCACAGATATGTGGATTCCGTGAGGACCAACCCTGACATACTGCGCTCTTCTCAGCAACCTAAGGGGCAAGGACAACTCCAGGGGACTCACGATGGAGAATGCTATCTTCATCCAGAGAAAGAACTGCGAAGTTTGAATACAGATCGAGGCGCACTACATGATGGCCTTTTTTTTGCTTCTCTTTTGTTTTTTTGGGTTGTTTTTTTTTTTTTTTTGGTTCTGTTTCTTCTTTCTCATGATTCATTCCATTGGTCAAAATTCTTCTCCACGACTTGACTAGTGCATAAATTAATTCAATGCGAAGTTATACATGACAGTTATATGAGATTACATGTTGTCTTGGGGAGAGAGGGGGGAGGGAGGGGAGAAAATCTGGAACTCAAAACTATGTAGAACCATGTGTGGTAAACTAAAAATAAATAAAGAAATTTAAAAAAAAAGAATTATATACAGTTCCTTCAAGATTTTAGTGCCATCCTGTGCTTTAGATTTCACAAGGTTATCATAATTACAGCTGCTGAACAACAAGACACTTCTCTTTGGATCCCCACTGCCCAAATAGCTCATTGAAATAGTGGTTGGGTGGTGACAAGGTACCTTTCCTCCTCTCAATGCTGAGAATATTCTTCTCTCTATAACAAGCAGCAAATTCCAGTCTCTAAATTCTTAAACTTGAGGTTAACCCCCAAAGCTGGTACTAAAAATCTTATGTCTTTGTCCAGAAGGCTAGGGTCAAAGATCAAATTATGTAATTAAAAATAAAAATAAAAATTCCCTCTCCTTTGCGCAGGTTGTGTGGGGGGAGGGTGTAGAAACATATAATTGAATTTACCTCTTAGACTATACAGACAGGCATGTCTGTTTCTGCCATGTTTGCTTCTGAAGGAAGTCTTATCAGTTCCCTGTTAATTGCCATCTCTTGATCCAATATAGTAGACTCTCAGGTATTTTTCTTACACATGCCAACCTCTCCAGTGTACATACATTTCTACTTTCTGTTAAAGATGCCATTAGTGGATCTAGGTGGGGGCAGAGATGGGTATGGAAGAGAATAGGAGGAGGAAATACTCAAGAGAAATGGCAAAAAGAAAACAAAAGCTGAAATAGATAAATAGTCATAGGGTGATGTCTCCTCTTATAAGATTCTATCCTTCCTCCCTAGAACTCCAATCAGTTATTCATCTTGGAGAGAGTGTATGTTACTGAAAACTAATCAACAGTAGACTGTCCTCTAAACAAGAGCTGCTAAAAGGTATAAACATATTCTATAGGGGAAAAGGCATGCTCATAGACTACATGAAGAGCAACTCCTCTGATGTACCATTGTTTACATATGTAAGAGCCAAAGCAATTCATTCATACCTGTAAATTCTGTAAATGCATATGGAGATAAAGACATTCCTATGTGAAAATACAATTGTATTGCATGTGCACATACATGTATCAATATTTCAAAAATTTAAGAGCTGTCAGTATTTTTATTCCTGCTCTAAAATACATATAGCAATCTATATCTTTCAGGGTTGTTGTGAGGATCAAATAGGCAATATTTGTAAAGCAGATAGTATAATATTTGGCATGTAGCAGATGCTTAATGAATGCTGATTCTCCTCCTTTCTGTTTCCTATCTTTCCCTTCTTGACTCTTACCTTTCCTTCCCACTACCCCATGTCTGACTTAACAGATAGTCTTTATCAACTTGCTCTGGTTGAAAAGTCTATCTTTCTACAATCAACCCAAGAGAGAAGATGTACCTTCCACCTCAGAGTTTGTATTTGTTTGTACTTATATATTTTTGTAGAAATTGCCAGAGGCTGCATTCCACTGGTACAGCCTTGGAGGACAAGGCGACTTTGTGTCATGATGGGGCAACACAGCAGGATTTCAGTAAAAAGACATAGGCATGTAATGTGAATGCATATGAACATGTAGGTATGCATGCATTACATGCATATGCATGAAGTTCATTTAAAATTTTTAACATGTAGATAAGTAATTAAGAACTATGATTCCATTACCACAATAAATTCCTTGCAAGAATATTCCCTTTACTAATGCAGATAGGCAACTGTATTACTTCATACAGTTGAAAATATTTAGCTGAAACACTGAACAGTTAAGTGATTTTCCTTGAGGACAATACAGACAATATGTGTCATCATTGGGACTCAAACCCATTGGGACTCTGAATCCAATTGTCAGTCTGCCACTCCATGCATACAGATATAAACTCCTTCCCAGACATGTCTCTATCTCTTACATACATATGCACTGGCTGGCAGTTATATATTTCTTGTCTCAACATAGCATTTTGAAGCTTTAATGTGATTTAACATTGAACTGTATGCTCTAGGAGAATGATCCCTTCATTAAAAGTCTGAAAATCTGGTTTTGAAATCTTTTGTGATCGTGCCATGTGAGGACAGTTTAAAGGAAT
This sequence comes from Trichosurus vulpecula, assembly GCF_011100635.1. Classification (NCBI taxonomy): domain Eukaryota; kingdom Metazoa; phylum Chordata; class Mammalia; order Diprotodontia; family Phalangeridae; genus Trichosurus; species Trichosurus vulpecula. The sequence continues at coordinate 180,254,246 of NC_050578.1, read as the reverse complement.
TAGAGATGTTTTAGGCCACGGAAGCAATAATTTGGAGGGTATATGGCAGTTATCTTTAAATGCTTAGAAGAGGGAATCTATTTGCCATTCTCAAACTTATACTTCAGGAACAGGAACTATGAGAAGAAGCTACAAAAAGTAAACTTAGTCTTGAAGTCAGGGAAAAAAATCCTAATATCTGGAGGCTGCCTGAGTGTTAGTGGGTTGCCTCACTGGAGGTCTTCAAGTAAAGGTTGTCTGACCATTGATCATGCACAGTATAGTGGGAATTCTCATTATAATATAACTTTGGCAAGATATCGCTGAAGTTCCCCCTAAATCTGAAATTTTGTGAATTCTGACTGTATTCCTTACTAGACTATGAATTTGTGCAATTCAAAAAAACCTCTTTGAGGTTCAGTTTTTTCTTCTATAAAGTTAATTCATTCAAGTTCATTAGCACTGAACACAAATGCAGAGCCACCAAAACAGCCATGCCTTTTCTTTTGTCCATGATTTTTATTCATGGAACTCAATGGACTCGTGTCTCTTTCAACTAATTTAGAAAGGGAAGAGAGAGAGACTTCCGAAGGAGCCAGGCTGCTGGTGAGGAGGTAGAGAAGTGTGGACAGTTAGTTGAGCTGGGAGTGAAATAAGCATGATTGGGGCCTGTCATGAGATAAATGTCTGAACTATGAACTCATTGATGAGAACAGCAAGCCCCATATAGTCTGTGTGCAGAATCATATTACCATAACACAGAGCGTTGGATAGTGCACACAATGGACAATAAAATATTTGTTAAATGAATGAGTCAAAGGTATTGCATGTATAAAGGTTGATTATAACTTTTACAATTCAGGTACAGAGAGGTAACCAACAATTTGTGGTTCCTGAACAAAGCATCATAGAACAAATACGGGGCAAGTACTAAGAAATCCTTCAATGAATGTCTGAAGGCAAATTAGTTGGGTGGAGGTATAACCTCAGGCCATGAGGTTGGCCTTGTAGATAGAGATCCCCAAACTCAGTAAGGCTCCTGATTCAGAAGATGCTACAAGTAGAAGGGGCAGGGTGTGGTAGAACAGGGCCAGGCATAGGAGGAGCTACCTGAAGGAGTCAATTAATCAACAAGCCCACACGAGCTGTGAATTGGGTCTGAATGTATGAGGATGGCTTCCTTTTCATGCCTTATGTTGGGCTATCAAATGAGCTGCTGATGTCTACATGTAGTAGAGTCATTAGTCTGTATTTTTGGACAGGTAAAGCAGGGGTAACTGCTATCAATACTTCCCCAAAGTATCCTAGAGGTCTTCAGAAGCAGTATCATAAGGCCATGGAATACAATGAGGATACTTCCTTGAGTGCAGTTATTTTAAAGTGGGGTTTGCTTGACTTTCATAGAATCCAACCTACACTCTCATTTAAAACTGATAACCCCTAGCTAAAGCCTTCAGACTGCTAGGGGACAGAGCAATCAGTCTTGATAACTTGCTTTTAGTTTGAGGGGCATCTGGCAAAAAATATAACAACAAATCAATTTCTATTACTGGAAAAGAAAAGATAAAAAATATGCCTAATCAGCAGTAGTATCATATTCACATACAATAGAGTGACATATGCAAATCCTTTTTTATTATTCTTACTTATAATTTCTTACCTATAAATGTGACAAGCAATCATTTTCGTGGGCACAAGAATAATTCATGCTTTTTTTCCCCTGAACTATTCATTTTAATTAAATAAATACCAGTTCTAAGCTCTTTAAAAAATCCACAAAAGATCCAAAGTTTCCTTTCCTAAGACTCAGACTCCAGACTCTATTCTTTTTCAGCAGAATCACTTTGGTGCAAGCTCAGGTGTTCCCAACTTTTGAAAGAGTACAAGTCCCTCCACTACTCTCTATGTTTTGTTGCCTTAGGGCAAAGCTCCAAACATCCTGTCCTAGTTATTGCTCTATTTGTCATGCTGAAGATTTTCCTTATTAGGCCTAATAGTCACTACTGTATACCTGACCATGCCAACTTGCTATACTTTCCCCATCCCTACATCTGTCTTCTTCTTTCATTACGTTCCCTAGTAGCCCAGCTAAACATTTTTACACTTTAAATGCTTAAATAGATGTTTTGGACTATTTCTTCCCTCCTTTTATCCTTTGCCATTTGGTTTTGCTTGATTATTTATTTGTTCGCTTTTATCAATTATGTTGATCGTGGGTTAGGTGCATTTATTTTAGTTTTCGTTTGCCTTATTTCAATTTGCCTGGCTGAGTGTTGTGAGTTTTATTTCATGTCAGCCTTTTGCTTTACCTCACTTTCATTTTCCCTTGTTTGATTCTCTGGTGCTTCTATTTTGCTGACAGAATGAAAAACGAATGTGAAACCCACATCTCATGTGAGTTTACTCTGTTCGGCAGGACATTTTTCTTTCATGTTTTTATTTGTTACAAATTATCATAGTTTATGCCCCCTTCAGACTTTTCAAAGGGTTTAGTAATACTGAATACATATATTTTAAAAATGTACTGTTTGCAAAGGGCCAAATTCCCTATTAGAAGGAAAAAAAGAGGACTGCTAGGGCAAAACAATAGAGTGAGACTTTGTTATCTTTTCTAACATCAGGAGATAATAAGGTTGCTCTTATAATGTCACAGGAGTTAATGCAACTAGTTCCCAGGCAGAGAATAATGTGGCATGTGACAGACCTTGTGGCAGAGTGCACAGCAAAAGCAAAAGTATATTTCTGTATGTGGAATTGTGTTTTGACAACAACTTAGAAATTGAGGAAGATCTGTCAACAGTGGCCTTCCCCTGGAAGACCAGTGTGGTCTGGTCTCAGTTCCAGTAATCCAAAATCTTCTGAAAGGGGTGACTACATTCTACTACTCCTCCACTCCCATCTTACCCTCAATTGTTTAAGTCTACTCGAGGGGCAGATTGAGATCTATAACTTCCTTGCCCCCAATTATGCAACAAAACCCTGAGGAAGTTGCTGGTTGAATCAGCCTCCCTGAAAGCTCTCCTAATTAATTACTGGCCAAGGACAACTTTTCTAAGTCCATATTCTGAACTGCTATGGCTACTCCACACTCGTCTTAATATCACCCACTGGGACATCTCAGGCACCCTTCCTAGTATGCATTGAAAAATAAATAGAAAAATTTCGAATTAAAAAGAAGAGTCAATGGTTTAAATATAAATCTTGGGTCTCAGGGACAAGTTTCTAGAAATTACAGTATAGGATATTTGTTGTTTCCATTTATACAAATAAGAAAGGGACAAAATTTTCTTGAACATTTATCTGTGCGGCACCAAAATATCTCAAATGGGGATGGGACAACAAAAAGAATAGTTGCTCATATTTTTGAAGCTTCTTAAGCTTTTCAAAAAGTTTTCCTCCTCAATAACAAATTCTTGCAAGATAGGAAGTATAATCAGAATTACTTTCATTTTTCAGAAGAGTAAAGTGGAGCTCAGGAAACAAAATCATTTTGCCCGGGTCATACAGCTAGTAAATCGTAGACCCAGGTATCAAATCCATATCTTGTTCCAAATTCAGTATGATTTCTGTCACAGTACTCTAGTCCCACCCCACATCGGAAAACACATATAATAGAATGTTGTTCGTGGGAATTATTACATGTAAAAGCATGGCTCTAGAAAAATCAGTAGACTCAGAGACAGAACATTTAGATTTTAGTCTTGACTGTCCCTGTGTAACTGTGGAAACTATTTAAAGTTGTGTATTACAAGTTCTTGTTAGAGAAAAAGGAGACCACTTCTCTCATATGTGTGTCACATTCATCTATTTTGTACTCCCACTCCTTAGAACTTAGTGTCTGAGGCCTAGCAAATATGTAATATTTTTTTTCTCAAACTACTTATGAAAAAAAGTATTTATTAAGCATCTATCATGTGTTAGGCATTGTACTAAGTGTTAGCAGTACAAATCAGAAGTAAGACAGCCCCTGATATCAAGCAGGTCACATTCCAATGGGGGAGGGAGTGAGGAAGGGAAACACATATAGGATGTTTCAGATGCAAGCCAAATGGAAAGGCCAGCATGATCCTTAGGGTACAGTTGCAAGACAAATACTAATGATCTTCTTTAATAGCATTTCCATTGATAAAACCACATCCTTTTCTAATGTTGAACCATTTGATGATGCTAAGGACTTCAGCAGGGAGACTTCTTTTCCAGGTCTTCAGGAGCTGTGTCTGCAGCACTTTCAGAGATGTGGCCAGATTATACACCATAAGGATTGTTCCCCTGGCTGTAGACTCTGAAATAGAAGTAGGACCAGTAGTCTGGGGAATGCCACTCTTTTCAGAACTCATAGGCTTACTTTGTTCATAAGAGTCAGTTGGTCAGTAGTTCATATTGATGATCAGTCGCTTCTCCACAGGGGTTTCTACCCTCCATTATGGTTACAAATAGATATGAATTACATTCAAACTAATTATAAGATACTGGTCCTGTGTGATATATCAGCTGGTACAAGATATGATCTCTTCTTTTAACAGTCTTACTGCGTTATATGGGAGATAGAGTATTTTTTCATCTATAAACTAAGATTAATAATCTATTCGTTATCTCATCCCTCACTATAGGGATGTTTTGAGGATCAAATAACTATAGATAGATACAATGATATAGTTATGATAATATATCATTATAAATAGCTATGATTATATTGTTATTACTATAACTATGTAGATAGATAATTATTTGATCCAAAATATCTATATATATATATATATATACATATATACATATATATACACATATACATGCATAAGTCATATTATATTTATGCATGTATATATGAAAGTACACTTTTATTAGTATATCCCAGATTGGACACAGTGGAAAAGACTCTTGAAGCACTCCAAAATCTTACAAAATTCTAAAGAAGTTCCTCCCATGGATCTCAGTCATTTAAGCAGTTTCCATTCTGTTATGCTTTTTTGGTCTGGACCTGTGATTTGATCAGTGTATGAAATTCCAATCATCAATGCCCATTAGCAGTCCTCTCTAACTTCTAGTCTTTGATAGTTCCCTGGGACTCTGAGAGTGACTCACCTGGTCATAGAGCAGGATTAAAGCCCAACATTGCATGGCTCTAAGGTTCATCCTCTTTCCACTGCTCCTTGCTTCCACTTTTTTGCTTTAATTTTGATTTGACATTGCAATCCTGTTTTTTTCAGCACTCTGGCTCATTGGATTACTGATATAAATTATTAAATCTCTCTATGATGCCCTTTTTTGCCTTTTGTTGTTGCTTTTTTTCTTATAAATGTCATTCCAAATGTTCCCGAATATTTGAAAGATGTTTTCAGGGCCACCGAAATAAATTGCTGCAGAAACCCTATGCTCTCTACCAACATGCTGTGAAAATAGAGCCAGTCTCCAACAGCACATGGGATCATTTTGATTCTCTTCTTTCAAGATGAGACTTACAAGTGTCTGAGGAAGACTGGATTAATAGTGGAAAAGGTCATTGAAGGTGATCATTTGGGAATGTCCAAGTATCTTTAAAAGTAGAAAAATAGAAGGGAAAATGATAAGAATATTCCGGAGGGTGTTCGCTTTTTTGAATCCTCTGACTCAAGCAATATTGAATCAGAAGTGCCTAGGAAGGTGGTGAGATAAAGGATTTAAGCTTTGTGATTGTCATGAGCTTAGAGACCTTGGTTTGAAGGTGATTATGAACTCATAAGGAAAGACTGCTAACTACAAAACTATTAAGAGAAGAATGAGACATTTTCTGATGTACCTTATATCATTCCTACCTCTCATAGAGTTGACCTTCTCAGAAATCCTTCTATGGTGACCAGATTGCCTATTTTTTGGCACATTGAACTGTGAGGAACATAGCGCTGACGAATCATTACTTACACAACAGTCGATTTAGTGTCGAAATGGACAGGCAGTCTGCTAACAATGGGGCAGAGGCTTTTGAGGTATGTGAGCATGGAAAGAAATACTAACAGCATGCAGTTAGTGTCCTTGCCCCTTTTAGGGGCAAACTGGAAATAAAAATAAAACTGGAATTTCATCAAATATGGATGCAATCTCCAACCAGGCCATTGGTGGTCTCACATTTAATATCTATAGTACTTAAACCTTGCAGATGTCTACTAGAGATTAAAAATGTTGCATATTTAAGAAACAACATGGAAAGTTGCATTTCTCATAAAATCACTTAATATTGGTTAATTTAAAATAACTTCTGTCAAAGTCACAGGATTCAGTATATAGCCCAAAGAAAACAAAATTAATAAACAAACCTTTATCCCCTAAATTGGCGGGAATGAATCCTAGTTTTGGTATTAGGTCCTTCATGGCTTGTGATGTATCAGCTTATGACAAGTCATGGGAAAAAATAGAATGAGATGATGAATAAAGTCACTCTCACCCAAAAAGTAATCTGTACTACTTATAGGATATTCAAAAAAATAAATATTTAAAATCCTATAATTGCTATAACTAAATTCTAGTTATATTTAAAAACTGAATGTCAAAGGAATAGAATTTTACTATAGTTGAGTTAAAAGAAGGAAAGTTTCTAGAAAAACCATACTATTAATGAAAACTACTGTTGCTCCTTTTTTCATAGATCTATTATTGTAAACCTCTCTATTTATCATTACCTAGCTAGCTATGGGCACAGGTAAAATATTGCTTTTTCCTCATCTATAATTCATGCTTACAATATGTTCTTTCCTGTGACCCAGAGGAGGAAGAGATAAAGATTAAGCAAGATGGGGACAAATAACTTGGATGTGAAATAACAAAAACAACTCTCATTTATATAGTAATTTAAAGTTTGCAAATACTTTATATAATGTACATACATGCACAGTCATATTTAATTTTTAAGTCAATCCTGCGAGGCACTGTGGATGCTATCATTACGGCCATTTTATAGATTGTTAAATTGGATCTTGGGTTCTAATTGACTTGACCAGGGTTCTTACCTGGTAAGTGTATTTGAATGCATTAAAAAGAAAGGTAAGAAAGATGGCAACATGGGAGAAAATAAAAAGAATAGATTTTAGAGATGTGTTTTTCTTAATTTTAAATGTGCTCAAGACAAACTACAACAATAAGTGTCATGAGTTCAAGTGGACAAAAAAGTAAATATAGGTTTTACAGTTCCATATAAATTTGCCGTTGGGGTATTTAAGTTGCATGTAGAAGAGATAGAAGATCTAGTTACTACATGTACTGCAAAATATCTACTCTTGTATTTACCCTTCCACAAACAAGATGTTGGTCTTTTCTTCATTTTTTAAAAAGATATAGCCCTTGACTTCAGTTTCATTCTGCATGATCATTTCAGGCCTCCATTTAATTTTCTAAACAGCATATGAGGAGAGCATAGAATTTGCTAATTTCTAACAGCTAGTTGAGATCTTATGTAACTGAATTTGTACATTTTAAACAATTTCAATAGCTTGGATCCTATTGTATTTCATTTTCTTCCAAACACCCACATGCACACACACACACACACACACACACACACACACACACACACACATACACCCTCTCAGCAGACAATGAGATTTAACAAAAAACATACATACATATACATCTTCTGTGTATGTCAATGCGTGTGTGTGTCTGTGTGTGTGTGTGTGTGTGTATGTTTGGATAACAAAGATTATTTCACAGTTGAGGAAACTTTCATATATAGTAAAAATACATCTTTGATGTTCAACTATTTCTAGGAGGCTGATTGGTGCAGTTTATTTAAAGTGAATGACATGTGGTGACTCAATTGAGAGACAAATAGTTAGCAGAAGTGTACTGGAGCACATTTGCTGTGATAACCTTCATGGAGTGACCTTGATTTCGAATAGTCAATATTGTTTTTTCCTAAAAAGCAACAAAGCTGTTTTTGGTAATCAATTGGCCCCTGCCTCCCTTGATGAACTTCCTGGTCACCCAAGGACACCAAAAGTTCCATCTACGTGGATTTGGGGCCCCCATGGTAGCCGATTTCTGAAGATCAAGAAAGTCTTCATATCCTATTCTGCTCAGCAAACATATTTCAGTATAGAACAGAGGAATATCACATTTAGAGAAGCTAAGTGCTACTACTATATCCTTTTTGCATATTTTTGCTATTCTGGGGCAAAGTAAACCTCTTTTCTATTAACTATTCAGTGACTTGTGAGTGCCTCTTTCATCTCAACATTAAATCTGAGCAGAATGCTGATGTTAAGCTTTCTCTTAACAAACTACAAAAAGTAAAAATAAATAAATAATTTTTAAAAAGAAAAAAAAAAACTACAAGCCAAAATTTGGACCTCTAATTTTTTTCAGTGTAGAGGAACCCCAGTGAAGAAATTCCTTCCACCAATTTTGATTGGCAATTCCTTTGCAAGTCACAGTCTGAGAAATTTTCCTGGCATACTGCCTGTCTGTGAAAGAGATATCATAAAGAAAATATACTTTTACTAAAGAATGATATATCTTGACTGGGGATCATTTGATTATGTAACAAGGGATATTAGCCAGATTGCTGCATTAGTACTGAAAAGGTATAGCAAGATCAAGATTCATAATGAATTTGCAAGCCATTAAAATCCTTATCTCTGTCTCACATCAACTGTTTATAAACACATCACCCTATCGTCTACTGCTACCTTTATTATTTAGACATTTTTCTCTATGTCAAAAAATTAATCATTTGAAGTCTGGCCTATTATATCAACCATATATACACACATCTGTACATGTACATACACATATACATATATATACATACTTATATACTACACCATAGATTATTGTGAGGATTAAAAACACATGATATTTACAAACCTTAAAGCAGTATAAAAATGTTAACTATTATGTATATTTTTGTCTTTACTACTACTACTACTACTACTACTATTACATCTACTATATCATAGCATAGTTAGGACTGGAGATTTTTCTACATGAACTGAGGGTGTTTATCAAGGAAATGGTAGGAATCTTTAAACATCTGAAGTCTTATGAAAAAGGGGTGCGGTTTATTTGACTTTTTAGGACCTGGTAAAGAGGGAGTTGAAGATGCCATGATTTGTGGTGTTATGAGAAATATTTTTTCCTAACAATTAGAGCTGTTCAAAGCAGTTTAGATTGCATTAGGCGACTTTGTTGTGGCCTTCGTGTAGTTGGCTAATGATTGTTTGATGGGATATTAAAAAAAGGGAAAAAAGGAATTCTTGGTAGAACATAGGTTGAAGTAGGAGGATTCTAGGGGCCCTTCTTGATTGTTGATTCTATAATTTTGTGAACCAATTATCTATCTTTACCCCAAAAGTGTTTTCTTCCTCTTAGTGTTACCATTTCTGTTAGGGGTATATTGATAACTTAGGTGTGATATTTCACTTTGCCCTTTCTTTTTACCTTCTTTGAACAGTGACTGTGCTTTTATATTATCCTTATAGGCTAACTTTTTATGAAATCATTTCTTTCTATTCATTCTGAATTGGTAATCAGGAGTGCTAGGCTCAAAGCTTGGCTCTACTAAGTACTCATTCTATGATGTTAAACAATATATTTACCCTCTCTGCATCTTTTTTCTCCCTTGATAAAACAAGGATAAGACCACTTGCACCACCAACTTTCAGGGCTGTTTTTTGAAAGTCAGGTTAAACTTTCCATATGAAAGTACCTTATAAATGAAAGTAATTTGTAAATTTGTAAGCTAAATAAAATTATTTTCAATTCAACAAATAATGTATTGATTTCCTAGGATGGGAGTTGCAATGAAAAAGGAAGCAAAGGAAAGATAGCTGAACAAATCTTCTGTTGTCACTGAGTTAACAATTTAGTAACAACCTAGAATACAAATGCAAATTGTTATTATATGAACTTACATAGGAGCAAAGATCTCGAGTTAGAGGGATTTCAGAGGCCATGTTGGCCATGCCAATCATTTTATAGTTGGGGAAACTAAAGCCATGGAGGTAAAGAGCCATGCCCAAAGTCACACTGGTAGTATTAGTGAGGGACTTAGCATCTGATTCCAGTAACATGGATTTTTCCATTTTATCAATAAATTGACCAGCACTTTTTTAGAACTTAGTATGTGCCAGGCATTATGCTCAGTGCTTAAGATTTCTGTACAATGAATGAAACAACTCCTGCTTTCAAGGAGATTCTATAAGTACAGACAAAATAAACACAAATAATATAATAGCAAATAAATCCATATTAGTTAAATATAATTTAATTAAGGAGGAAAGATACTATCAGTTGGGTCTGTTTATGCATGTATATATATACATATGTATACATACATATATGCATGTATAACTGATTTTTAAAAATATTATTAAAAGCCTTAATTTTTAAAATGATCATTGCTTACATATGTATAATTATAACTTTAACAATCACTTTTATTTGGTACTAAAAATGAAACATTTACATAGTGCATTGTGGTTTAAAAATCATGTTTTATCTCATATTATATATAATTTATTTTAATATTTTGGCCCTAATCGAAGGTCTTTCCTCTATTCTACCTGGCATCCTAGAGTACCCTTTGCTCAATTTATAACTTAACTAGAGGAGAAATTCTATGACCCCTTTGTCTCTGATCACTGCATTAAATTAAATAATTATCAATTAAGCAAGAAGTATGTGAAGATCTCTTTAGGCTCTCAGGAGAAATTTATCCCTAACTCTAACCCTTTAAGCACTTGTACATTTTGTTCCATATTGCATTGTTTTTTACTTTTTTATAGTTCTCAAGTCACTTTCTGAGAATGTACTTTTTGTTGTCCCCAGATTGTAAATTTTTAGGGAGAGTGATTTCTGTGCATTTTTAATGCCTTAATTTCATATAGTAAATTGATCTCAAGGTATTATTGTTGTTCAGTAATTTCAGACTCTTCAGGAGCCAATTTAAGGTTTTCTTGGCAAAGATACTGGAGTGGTTTGCCATTTCTTCTTCCAGAACATTTTACAGATGAGGGAACTGAGGCAAACAGGGTTAAGTGACTTACCCAGGGTCACGGAGCTGGAAAGTATCTGGGGGCCAGATTTAAACTCAAGTCCTCATGACTCCAGGTGTAGTGCTACCTAGTTGCCATTGATTCAAAAGGAGTTTCTTAATAAATGCTTAGTCAGTAACTGAGGGCACTAAGCAATTCTGATAAATGGATTGGCTTGAAACACTTCTTCATGGTATATGATTCCACTAAAAAGTTCTGTTTTTTTTTCTAGCTTTTATATTCCCTACTTTTCCCCTTTTATCTGTACCTCATTAATTACTTACTTTGTCCTAGTAAACATCTTATTTGTAGGTGCTATTCCTCTTTTAACTCTGGCTTTTGTGTAATATTAATCAGCTGTGCCTTGGGAACTGGGGCCAAACTTCTGTTCTCTTGAAAATATTGAATCTTTAAGCCCACTATCAACACCAAGTCCCTTCCACAGATTGTTAACAGATCATTACCACTAGACCTCCTGAAGGCTGACAGATGATTGACTAGCTGCTTGAGTCTCTTCACTATTCCTCCCTGGCCTTCTCTCTCTTTTCCTTATGTTTATTTTACATTATAATTGGAATAGTAGTGATCAAAGAACATGCTTAACCATGTCCTTTGTGTACTGTCTAGCCTTGTAGACATTCATATGAGTATTAATAATCATGATAAAGGATCATGTAATACCAGGGGGCCAGTTCTGTGATCTTTGACCAAACAAACATCAGTGGAAGTTTTTACTTCAGTGGGTCTGAGCCTCTTCCTCAGCATATAAACGAAACTGCCATTATTCCACCTGGGTCAACATTTGTTAAAAATTCTCTTTCATCTCTACTCTCTCTCTCTTTCTGAAGATAACATGCTGTGTAATTTTTCCCCCACAGGCTGCAAAATTTTTATGGATACCCAAAAATATATACATATTATTTTCCAATCTACATAATTTCATGAAAGCTTTCAAAGTGATCCAAATCTCTCTTAATCGATTCATGAGTTTCATGGAATTTGGAATATATGTGTATATGAGAAATATATATTGCATATATGTATGTATTTATGTATTTAGTTCTGTTCTTCTTTACTGTGTTCATACTATCCCCAGGAATACTCCTTAACCCTTACACATTTCTATCAGTTGAAAGAAAACTCTCTCGCCAAATAAAAGATCAAATGTTACTTTCTTTATATAGGTTTCCCAGCTTAGCTCAAGTTGGATATAATTCCTTTCTGTTTCTAGATTATTTGCACCCATATTTACCTCTCCCAATAGAATCCTTGGCATCCTTCAAAGTACAGGTAAAGACAACTTCTTATGGAAGTGCTAATATAATCTCCATATCCCACCCACTTGGACATGGGATGTTCAGAGAGGATTAACACCTCTGATGTGAGAGATTGCCAAGCCCTTTTCAGGGCTGCTCATATGCCTTTGGTGTGTACACTCACCTGTAATATGTGCAATGCCCATACCCCAATAAACTGTCTCAGCAGACATGCTAAACAAGGTTGATGGTAACCAACAGGCCTCAAAATGGTTGGTGAGTTAAAGGGATATCTATCTCATATGTATGAAAACTTCCCTAGAGGAATGGGCAGATGAGAACAATTTGTTCTGATAGCCATGGAGGTAGCTGAAACAGGTCTTGTGGAGCACTTAGTGCTTTGGTATCAAAGATGTCAAGGTCATCCACTTCATCCTGGGCCATAACCAGTAATCCTGATTTTTGTCCTGACACTGGACTTTGATGACTCAGGAAAAAAGCTGATGCACTTTGTGCAACTCTGCCTCATTTAAATACAATTAACACACAAGTCAAGACATCACCCAGTCATGTCATTGGTGCTCTTCTTAAACGAAGGACAAATAACAACAACAACCCACATCACCCATACATTATTTATGTTCTCCTTATAATGAAATTACTTTTTCTTTATTTCTATGTACATTTTGTATGTTATCAATGGAATGAAAGTGGCTTGAGGGAATCAACTATTTGCTACTAATTTTGGGGGTGGGGGAAGAGTCTTTTTGTTACCAATACGAAGTAAAGTGCCCTGTACAAGGTGGATACCTAATAAATGTGTCTTAAATTAAAATTTTAGGACTTTTGGGATCTTCGGTATTCACTTTTACATATTATATTATATTTATTTTTGTATATGAAACTCGCTTCCACTGTAACTTAAGCCAATTGAGATAATTGGTATTTATAAGTGCCTAGAACGGACAGCTAGGTGGTACAATGGATAGTGTTGGACCTGGAAACAAGAAGACTCATCTTCCTGAATTCATATCTGACATCAGACACTCATTAGCTATGTGACCCCGGGCAAGTCACTGTATTAGGAGGGCAGAGTTTATAATCTCAAAGAGGATCATAAACATGTCTGAAAGGTTCGGAACCGCCGGATATAAGAAACTCTCAAAGTAGAAGGCAGAAGAATCAAAACATATATTTAGGCTCCACAGTAACCAACCCATGAACCAGCAACCCCATTTTGATATATTGATCAAAAGCTTCCAGGCCCAATAAGTACGCCTTGAAAGAGTAACCAGGAGGCTACAGAGAAGCATGATTGCATAAAGCAAAATCATGCTTCCCCCTCTATGGTAAAAAGATTACCCACTGGCCTGAAGTCTTTGTTCAGCTTCCTCCCGTAGGTCAGCTCTGCTACTGGCAGCTCCTGCTTCGGCTGTGGCTATAGCTATAGCAGCCTCTGGCTCCAACAGGAGCTGCTTTTAACCATCCGGCTTTTGCGGGGGTGTAAGGTATGCCGGGGAAAGCACAGGTTCTTTCAATCTGCTTAAGCAAGGTGAAGGGGTTGACCGGGAAAGCACAGGTTCTTTCCATCAGCTTAAGCAAGGGAAGCAAGGTGAAGGGGCCGACAAGCTTACTCCAGTCCAACATACAAACAGTATTCAGTTCAGGGGAAAAAGCCAAACTAGTCAAGGGCACTTGTTGACTAAGTGCTAAGGAGCCCATTTTTGGTTGCCAACAGAGTCACTTAAGCCTGTTTGCCTCAGTTAGTTCATTTATAAACTTAGCTGGAGAAGGAAATGGCAAAACATTCCAGTATCTTTGCCAAGAAAACTCCACCAGAGGGTCACAAAGCATCATACATGAGTGAAAAATGCCCATAATAAAAGTTTTCTACCTGGTATGTGCAGAATAAATGTTTAGTGAATTTACTTTTGTGCTATATATATATATATATATATATATATATATATATATATATATATATATATATACACATACATACATACATACACATACATATTCATATACATATACATATATATGTATATATATTCTTACTTTGAAGACATTATTCAGTGATGTAGCCAGAAAATTATTAGGTTATATTTGTACGAATAACACATGTAATTAAGAACTTTGTAGTATTTAGCAGTTTAGGCATTGGTACATTTGACAGAGGACCCTAAGATGGATGATTTTTATTTGCCTGTGAGATTTTCAATGGCAAAACTGTCAAATTTATATTTAGTACTCTCTCATTTTTCCCTTCCCACTTCTCCGCCTCTATCTCATTATTTCTTTCTTTATCTGAATATCTGTCTATCCTCTCCTTTATTTCTCCATTTCTCTGTCTCTGTCTGTCTCTGCCTCTCTCTGTGTGTCTCTCTCTGTCTCTCTCTGTCTCTCTGTCTGTCTCTCTCTCTCTCTCTCTCTCTCACACACACACACACACACACACACACACACATACACACACACACACAGCCATGCTACTCTTTAATTGTTTATGGTACTTTCTTCTGCCATGCTAGTCAGGGCTGATATTCCCTAAGGTGCCCAGTGGAATAAAATTACTCTTCCGCCACTTCTCATTTCTTTAAATTTGTTGTGGTAGATAGTTCATCTGATAAATTAATTCACACTAAGGTATTCATGACTGATGAGCTTAACCCTCCAAAAATTCTTATGCATTTTCAACAAAAAAAAGGCTTGAAAGAATGGATTTTTAGTTACTGAAATTGAGTGTGAGAATATGAGTTTATATTTCTGAGGAAAAGAGACCGCATGATAATCTTTGCCTAGTATACTATAGTGAAAAGAGTGCTGTATTTGGAAGTTGGAAGATCTGAGTTTAGATATTAACTGTCCTACTTGTTACATCTGTGGCCCTGAAACAATCACTTAACCACTTTGGGGCCGTTTGCTGAATTATAAAATTAGGTGGTGGGACATTGGATGTGCTCTATTATGCATTCCAAATATAGTTTGATGATTCTATTCTGGGCTATCATTTCTCAGAAAAGAAAGGGTCAGTAACAACTTAAGAAAGATCGCCGTCATTGCATTAGGGAATAAAAAAAAGAAATTATTTATCTGTTATTTCACATATGTATATACATATATATATATATATGTATATATGTTTTAGGAACTTAAATCTTGCTCTTAAAGGGACCACAGATGCCATCTTTCTAAACTAGTCATTTTATAGATGCGGAAACTGAATCCTAAGGGTCAACCTTCCTGAGAGAGCTAAGTGGTGTAATGGGTGGGGTGCTAGACTTAGAATCTGGAAGATAACAGTTTGAATTCTTCTTCCAACACTTACTGGCTGTGTTACATTGGACAAGTCATCTAAACTCTCACTGACTGGGTTACATCCATTGTAAAGTGAGGATAATAACGACAGATAGATAGATAGATAGATAGATAGATAGATAGATAGATAGATAGACAGAGATATCTATGTCTATATCTGCACACACATATATACATGTATGTGCATATGTATTTGTGTATGTATGTATATATGTGTGTGTGTGTATCCTTGTAAACCTTAAAGCTCCACACAACTGTTAGTTATCATTATTTGTAACAAATAATAAATGTTAAAGGTGGAATTTGAACTCAGATCCTTTGAATTCAGGACCAGCAGATTTTCTGTTTGTAAACAAAGTCTGAGATCTACAGAAGGAAAACAAAAATGTTTTCTATTGACTGCTTT
The DNA here is from genome assembly GCF_011100635.1 of Trichosurus vulpecula. Taxonomy (NCBI): domain Eukaryota; kingdom Metazoa; phylum Chordata; class Mammalia; order Diprotodontia; family Phalangeridae; genus Trichosurus; species Trichosurus vulpecula. Next base: position 180,238,284 of record NC_050578.1, on the reverse strand, counting down.
GGCATTAATATAATATTTGGAAAGTATTAATCATAAATCTTTAATCATTCTTGTGTAGATGCTTATTTTCAATATGTCCATCTATTTAAGGAAAGTAACAGGAACATTTATTACACTCTACTCTGTTTCAGGCACAAAATTACTTTACAAATATCTCATTTGAGCATCACAACAATCCTGTGAAGTTGGTGCTATTATTATCCCTATTTTACAACTGAGGAAACTGAGGTAGACAGTGATTAAGTGTCTTGCCATTTTTACACAGCTGCTAAGTGTCTGAGGCCAGATTTGTTCCCAGGTCTTCCTGACCCAAAGCTCAACACTGTATATACTTTGCTATCTAGTTTCCTAAGATCATTAAGTATTCTAAGTTTTAGTACTGAATTAAAAAAAAAACAAGCACCAAAGCTGTAAAAAACAATGATTTTAATTACCTTTTTGGAACCAGATTATTCCATTTGGTCCATGGTACATTGTTTTAATTTAGCCAATGCATTGGAAACAAAAGCAGAAATTTACAAAGATAGTTTAAATCTCTAATAAAGTTACAGTATCTTGAAGTGATAGAATTATTGACTAAATATGAGGAATCTACATTCTTTAAGCACCTAAACTTGTGGGTTTTGCATATGATAAACTCTCCTAAAGAATGTCCAACTTATAGAGAAATATTCTTCTACCTAATCTCCCAAATAAATCATAACTTTGGAGCTGTCATAGTTTATTGGTGGTCTGTATCATATCACAGCTCTTGGTTAACCTTTAAACACAGGATCCTACTCCAGGCCAATAGTATTAAATGGTATCTTCCAATGTTGTCTTTTTGAATTGCACAAAATTAGTAAGGCTGGACTAGATCCAATTCTCAGCAGGCAAGGATTCATCTAAGACCCTAAACATAGCAAAGATTTGAATTATTCCTGGATGTAGCATAGAAAAGATCAAAAGTTGAGTCAATAACATATGACAATACAATTATTATTTAAGGTATATTTGAAAGACGTTGATATTCTCAAATTAGCCTTTTTCCTTGAAGGGAAAAATATTAGTCAGTTGCTCACAGGCTTTATAGATAAGATTGCCCTTCTGATTCCTTTTTCTTTTTTACTTCAAAGTGGTCTCTTCCCTGCCATCAATTCAAACTAATATGCATATGCATGTTGTTATGCTACGGGAGGAGAGATATAACAAAACCTAGTAAACAAAAAAGTCTCAACTGTCTAAGAGAGCAGTTGGCAAAGTTTTGGAGGTGACACATAAAATTTATTAATTTAGTCACATACTTCCAAGTAGACCAGGGTGATATTTGCTAACATAAGGTCTCTGTAGTGATGCTATTACTAGATGTGTGTTCCATGATACCTCAAGGAAATATTTCTCTGAGCCTCAAATTTCCAGGAGTTGGACGTTTATTTTAAAAATGAGGTGGGAAAATGAAGGTATGCATGTGAAGACATCCAGACCTCCCACAGACTCTGATTGGTGTTAGAAACAAAACACTCTTTGAAAGGAGACAGGATCAAGGGAGAAAATTCAATAAAGGGGGATAGGTTAGGAAGGAGCAAAATATAGTCAGTCTTTCACAACATGAATATTGTGGAAGGGTTATCCAGAATGATACGCGTGTGGCCTATATTGAATTGCTTGACTTGTTAGGGAGGGTGGCTGAGAAGGGAGGAGGGGAGAGAATTTGGAACTCACGGTTTTAAAACCAGATGTTCAAAAAAAAAGTTTTTGCATGCAACTAGAAAATAAGATACACAGGCAATACAGCGTAGAAATTTATCTTACCCTCCTAGAAAGGAAGAGAAAAGGGGATGGGAGGGGAGTGGTATGACAGAAGGGAGGGCTGATGGGGGAACAGGACAACCAGAATATACGCCATCTTGGAGCGGGGGGGTGGGTAGAAATGGGGAGAAAATTTATAGTTCAAACTCTTGTGAAAATCAATGCTGAAAACTAAATATATTAAATAAATAAATAAATGGATGAATGAATAAATAAATAAATGTATGAATAAAAGATAAATAGATAAATAAATGAATGGATGAATAAATAAATAAATAGATGGATAGATAAACAAATAAATAAATAAATAGATGAATAAATGAATGAATGAATGAATGAATGAATGAATGAATAAATACATAAATAAATAAATAGATAGATAGATAGATAGATAGATAGATAGATAGATAAATAAATAAAAGAAAACACTCTAAGAAGAAATAGAAGAATGTTCTGTAGGTCCTGAACCTATCACAGGAATCTACAGAGGGATCTCAGGAATCCTGCAGTGACACTGAAAGAGACTGAAAAAAGGATAGATGGAAAGCAGAACACAGACAATCCATGGAAGTTCTAGGCTAGCAGCATGAACTTGGCAGCAAGCAAGCCCAGTCCAAACATTCCTGAAAGCCCAGGGGGCTATGGGAGCCAGAAAAATAAAGCAGCCACCATGCTTCTTAAGAGGGTCCAGTGCTACATTAGTGATTAGAGCACCTACCCCATATAGATCATAAACAAAATTCAATTTGAGCAGTCTCCAAAGAGGAAGAACTCCAGACAGAGAAAATACTAAGAGGAAAATCTGCAAGCCCTCTGGCAATATGGATTTTCCATGTAGAGCCAAGTAGTAGAGCTGCCCCAGAGTCACTTTAAAGAAGAAGATTAGTACAGGCTACTACACTCAGGATGAGGCCCTCCTTGCCCATAGCATCCATTGGAGTGAGATTGACATATATATATATATATATATATATATATATATATATATATATATATATATATATATATATATATATATATATATACCAAGTTACTGAGCTAAATGAGAGGCCCAAACCAAGAGAAATTTTGTATACCATGAAACCTTGACTTGAGACACGGTTGTTGATTAACTGTAGAAAGATAGTGACCTCACAAGTCCAGTAAAGCCTCAAAGGAAAAAAAAATCCTGTACACAAGGACTGCAGGAATGCCTCAAAGAAATGAAAGAAGATGTACAGAATACAAAAGTTAGGAAGAAATGTAGCAAGGAAAATTGATGCAAATAAGTGATTAGCACTTTATAATTATTATCTGATTTGATTTCAGTATAACCCTGGGAGGTAGGTACTATTATTATGCCCGTTTTACAGATGAGTAAACTGGGACAGAGGGCTTGGAGCGAAAATGGTGGAATAGAGGTAGCAACACAATCAAACTTTCCTCCCTTCCAAACATCCCCTCTAATAAGCCCCTAAACAACTTTAAAATAATGGTTAAATGAAATTCTGGAGCACCAATACAAACAAAAGACATTTTTCAGTCCAAGATAACTTAGAGGGTCCACAGGAGAGGTCTATAATACTGGGTTGGGGCCTGGCCTATAATGTACAAGGCAGCAACATCAACAACGGTCCTTGGAGGCTGCTGCAACACCAGTGGAAGCAGCAGCTTCAGGAGTTATCAACCCAGTGCTAGTCAGGGGGTTAGGCAGCTTCTCAGAAAGAGACTACAGGGGACCTTGAGCTAACACTGGGTGTAGGACCCTATTGATTCACGCACAAATAGTTCTGGGTCTCTGTTCCAGGGTAGAAGGGGATAACTAGCTCTTGTGGCTTCAAGGGAACAGGGGCCCTTCCTGGGTATAGGGCAGAGCACAAACTGGGAATACCACACCTCTCCTCCAATCATACCACCTTACAAGCACTGGAAACTTACAGAACTCCTTGCCAAATCTAGCTCTGAAAATAGCAGACTGGCAAAGCAGACAAAAGAAGTAAATGGCAAATATTTGAGGGGCTGCAAGGGAATTAGGCATACTAGTGCAGTGGTGAAGGAACTGTGGGTAGGCCTAACCATTCTAGAAAGCAATTTCCCCAAATAAATCAATGTCCCCAAGGTTAATAAACTGTGCATACCCTTGGATTCAGCTCTATTACTACTATGGCTATACACCAAATAAAAGAAATATAAAAACAAAAGAAAGAGGAAGAGACCCATACGTACAGAAATATTTATAATAGACCTTTTAGTGGGAGCCAACAATTGGATACTAGATGGAGGAGGGGGAGCTTCCTCATCAGGAATGACAAAATTAATCGGGGTATATAACTGCAATGGAATATCATTGTGACATAAGAATGATGAAATAGTTTCAGAGGAAACTGTTGGAATTCTATGAACTGCTACAGAGGATAATGAACAAATCTAGGAGAACAATTTATATAATTATTAGATAGAGAAAACAACTTCGAAAGATTTTGGAAGTGATAAATATAATGACAAATCATGAATCCAAAGGAATGAAAGTGAAACCCACCACTCACATCCTGCCAGAGAGGTGATAAACTCAAAAAGTTAAGAGAGAATCATTTCTAGATATTGCCAATAAGATAATTTGTTTTGTATATGTATCTATTGTGGAGTTTCTTTTTTTTTATTTCCTCAATGCGAGATGTCTGGGTTTGGGGAGAGAGAATAGAAGGGATAGATTAATAATAGAAAATGATGTGTATATATGTTTGTACCTATATAAGAGCTTCTATGGGCACAGGTAAGGATTACATGGTGGTGTCATAGTGATAACCTCACACATAAGAAAAAAAAGAAAGAAAAAAATAGTGAAGAGCATTAACAAAATATTTAAAAACACACAGAAGAAAAAAGGAATTTCAAAATGAACAACAGACATGTAAGAGTTTTATTACAATCCATATAGAACTTCTTTATTGCTCTTATATGTATATTTGAATATCCATGTTTGTTGAAAAAGTTCATAATAAAATTGTCAAAATTTAAAAGAAAAAGAGATAGGGAAAAATTGCATTGTAATTTCTCCCTACAACTGTGGATACAGTCTAGCCTAAAAATGGAACAAAAATAAGAAGAAACTACAACCTCATATTTCATCCTGAATTAAAAAGTATGATTTTTTTTGGCAGACCCCCTTCTCCTTCAAGTGTCCATTTCTACCTGGCTAGTAACTGGATAGAGATTAATTCTCTTTCCCATTCCCTCTCTTTCCCCATTTCCAGTCATTAAATAGAATATGATGCATAAGAACGGTAAAAATCCCAGGCAATCAAAGGATAAATAGGGTACTTCCAATCAATGGGGATCAGTGAAAGCTTTGAAAGATATCATATTTCAAATGGAGCTTGAAGGATGAATGAAATATTTAGAGGTAGCCTTGGACAGGGGTCAGAGGTTATATCATAAGCAAAAGTATAAAGGCAGAATAGAGGGCTACACTTTGTAGATTAATAGGAAATAATATTTTATTTTTATATAATGTTAATATGTTTTCTGTTTGAAAGTGTCTAGGACTACCTAACTTTCCCATTGCTTATACTACAAAAAATGTTCAGAAATATTCAAGCTACATAAAGTAAGGGCTTTACCTCCAGGCTAGGACAGTTTCTCTCTGTTTTCAGCTTGGGGTACAGCTCAGTTAAATCCTTTAAAGAATAAGATTTATAAAAGAAACTCAGGGAGACTCCTAAGTATACCATGTGCTAATGGACAGTGATGTCAATTACATTACAAGTTATCCTTCTTATTCTCCTTTATTGAGTCTTCAAATTTCAGCCTGCAGCCTCTACAAAACCATCTTAAACACTGAATTTAGAAAGAGTTAACAGCAAGATCTATTGACACTCAGACTTCTCTCTGCATTGGGACTTACTCAATTAAGGGATTTACCTACTAGTCTAGAAATTCCACTCTACAAAATAATGCTTAAAACTAAGATATTAAAGAAAAGCCATTTTAACTGTAAGGATATGATTGTGATATTTATACTAAAAGTAGGAAGAATGTGTATCTATCTTAGATGATTCTAATTGGACTTTTGGATTACAAATCTCTCCCCTTTCAAATTAATCAGTTTCTAAAATAGTATCCTAAAATACGAGTCTAGTCATCTCATCCCCCTGCTCCCTATCCTTAAGTGTCTTTCTAATACCTCTAAGACAGAGGTTCTTAATTTTTATGTATGTATGTGTCATGGACCCCTTTGAACATCTCATAAAGCCTATCAGACCCACAACAGAATAATTTATTTAATTCCTAAAATAAAATATATAGGATTACAAGGGGAACAAATTATATTGAGATACAGTTATCACATTTTTTTAAAAATAATTTCATGTCCTCCAGCTTAAAAACATCTCCTTTAGGAAAAGATGCCATCTCTTCAGCTTGACATTTCAAGTCATTTACAATTTAGTTCCAGCCTATATTTCCAGGTTTATTGAATATTTCTTCCCTTCATGCATTTCACATTCCATTCTAATTGCCCTTTTGGGCTGTTTCTTTAACAGAGCATTCTATTTCCAATCTTGGTATATTGCCTTGGCTCTCTCTCTTGCCATCAGTGTATATTCTTTCCTCATCAAGATGTCTTAAAACTGCAAGTTTTTGAGACTTTTGGGAGCCAAGGTGGTGGAATAAGGGAGGAATGCCCAAACTCTCCAAATCTATCTCCAAACAACTACAAAATAATTCCTCAAAACAAATTCTGAAATAGCAGATGGGGTGAAACAATTTTCTAGGCCAAGGTAACTTAGAAGGTCTCACTTGGGTAAAAGGAGAGCAAGGTCCAGTGCAGGTGGTGTCTGGGCATGCTAGCAGCATGCTGTGTCCCAACAAGCCACTGGGAAGACCTCAGCAACAGCTAAGGTCAGTGACTGAGGGCCCCTGTCACCCCAACACAGCAGCAGGCTGGTGATCAGGCTCCCTGAAGCACTGGCACAGCAGCAGGCAAAAGGCCAGGTCCTCTAAGGACATGGCACAACAGTGAGTAAGTGGCCAGGGCCGAGATCAAGAAACTTTAGACAGTGTCCCTGCCACCCCAGGAGCAGAGCTCAACCTTAAGATAAAAAAAAACAGGCAGGAAAAATAAACAAAAAAATCTGACAATATAAAGATACCATGGTAACAAGGAAGATGAAAACACAAATTCGGAAGAGGACAACAATGTCATGTAAAGCCTCAAAGGAAAAATGTAATTTGATATCAAATCAAAAAAGAATTGGAAGAGCTCAAAAAGGATTTTGAAAATCAAATAAGAGACATAAGAAAAGATGGTAAAAGAAATGAGATCTATGCAAGAGAATCATGAAAAAGTCAACAGCTTGGTAAAGGAACCATGAAGAAAATGGGGGAAAGATGCACACAAATTCACTGAAGGGCAAAACTCCCTAAAAAGTAGAACTGTCCAAATGGAAAAGGATGTTAAAAGAAATTTTTAAAAAAGATAAGCTCACTGAAAAAATAATCCCTTAAAAATTAGAATTGGCCAAGTAGAAGCTAATAATTACATGAGACATCAAGTATCAAACAAACAAAGTCAAAAAGGTGAAAAAAAGAAGAAAATGTGAAATATCTCATTGGAAAAACAACTGACTTGCAAAATAGAGCCATGATAAAAAGACACACACACACACACACACACACACACACACACAGAGAGGGAGGGAGAGAGAGAGAGAGAGATAGAGAGAGAGAGAGAGAGAGAGAGAGAGAGAGAGAGAGAGAGAGAGAGAGAGAGAGTGTACCTGGATATCATACATCAAGAAATTTTCAAGAAAAGCTACCCTAATATCCTAGAGCCAAGGACTAATAAAAACTGAAAGAATTAGCTGGCAAGCATCAAAATTACTTAGTAATAGCTAAGAAATAGAGGGGTAAATCAAGGGCATAGGTTAGGTACACAAGACAGAGTAATCAATGATTATAGCAAACTACTCTTTGATAAACCCAAAGACCCCAGCTTCTGGGATAAGAACTCATTGTTTGACACAAACTGCTGGGAAAACTGGAAAATAGTATGGCAGAAACTGGGCATAGACCAACATCTGACCCGTATACTAAAGTAAAGTCTTAATAGGTACACAATTTAGATATAAAGGCTGATACTATAAACAAGTTAAGGGAGCAAGGAACAGTTTATCTGTCAGATTTATGGAGAATGGAAGAATTTATCACCAAACAAGTGATAGAGAAAATGGATAATTTTGGTTACATTAAATTGAAAAGTTTTTGCACAAACAAAGCCAATACAACCAAGATTAGGAGGGAAGCAGAAAGCTGGGAAAGAATTTTCACAACTAGTGTCTCTGATAAAGGCTTCATTTCTTTTTTTTTTTTAAAGGTGTTTTATTTATTTTTAGTTTACCACACATGGTTCTACATAGTTTTGAGTTCAAGTTTTTCTCCCCTCCCTCCCCCCTCCCTCCCCAAGACGGCATGAAGTCTCATATAACAGTCATGTATAACTTCGCATTGAATTAATTTATGCTCTAGTCAAGTCGTGGAGAAGAATTTTGACCAATGGAATGAATCATGAGAAAGAAGAAACAGAACCAAAAAAAAAAAAAACAAAACAAAAAAAGAAAAAACCCCAAAAACAAAAACAAAAGAGAAGCAGAAAAGGCGAGCATGTAGTGTGCCTCAGTCTGTATTCAAACTTCGCAGTTCTTTCTCTGAATGAAGATAGCATTCTCCATCGTGAGTCCCCTGGAGTTGTCCTTGCCCCTTTAGGTTGCTGAAAGAAGCGCAGTATGTCAGGGTTGGTCCTCACGGAATCCACATATCTGTGGCTGTGCACAACGTTCTCCTGGCTCTGCTCCGCTCACTCAGCATTATGTCGTGTAGGTTTTTCCAGGTTGTTATGAAGTCTGCATCATCCCCATTTCTTATGGCACAATAGTATTCCATCACCTTCATATACCACAGCTTGTTCAGCCATTCCCCAATTGATGGGCATCCCTTTGCTTTCCAATTCTTGGCTACCACAAAGAGAGCTGCTATAAATATTCTTGTACATATGGGTCCTTTTCCCGCTTGCATGATTTCTGTGGGATACAACCCTAGAAGTGGTATTACTGGGTCAAAGGGTATGAACATTTCTATAGCCCTTTGGGCATAGTTCCACACCGCCCTCCAAAATGGCTGGATCAGCTCACAACTCCACCAGCAATGCAACAATGTTCCAATTTCCCCACATCCTTTCCAGCATTTATCATTCTCCTGATTTGTTATTTTAGCCAATCTGACAGGAGAGATGTGGTATCTAAGAGTTGTTTTGATTTGCATTTCTCTAATCAGCAGCTATACAGAGCATTTTTTCATATGCCTGTAGATAGCTTTAATTTCTTCCTCTGAAAACTGCCTGTTCATATCCTTTGACCATTTCTCAATTGGGGAATGGCTTGTATTCCTATATATTTGGCTTAGCTCCCTGTATATTTTAGATATGAGTCCTTTATCAGAGATACTAGTTGCAAAGATTTTCTCCCAATTTTCTGCTTCCCTCCTAATTCTTGTTGCATTGGCTTTTTTTGTACAAAAACATTTCAATTTGACATAATCAAAATTATCCATTTTGCATTTTGTAATGCTCTCTATCTCTTGTTGGGTCATGAATTCTTTACTTTTCCACAAATCTGATAAGTAAACTATTCCTTGCTTTCCCAAATTATTTAGAGTATCAACTTTTACTCCTAAATCATGAACCCATTTTGAATTTATTTTGGTATATGGTGTAAGATATTGGTCTATGCCCAGTTTTTTCCCTACCATTTTCCAATTTTCCCAACAGTTTTTGTGAAATAGTGAATTATTAGCCCAGAAACTGGCTTCTTTGGTCTTATCAAAGAGTAGATTGCTAAACTTCTTGATTTCACCTACTTGTGTACCTATCCTATTCCACTGATCCACACCCCTGTTTCTTAACCAGTACCAGGCAGTTTTGATGACTGCTGCTGTGTAGTACAGTTTAATATCTGATGTGGCCAAACCACCATCTCTAGCATGTCTTTTCATTAATATCCTAGATACTCTAGACGTCTTGTTTTTCCAAATGAATTTTGTTATTATTTTGTCCAGCTCGGTAAAAAAATTTTTTGGTAGTTCGATTGGTATGGCACTGAATAGATAGATTAATTTAGGTAGAATTGTCATTTTTATTATATTAGCTCGGCCTAACCATGAGCAAGTGATATTTCTCCATTTATTTAGATCTGATTTTATTCGCGTGAAAAGTGTTTCATAGTTATGTTCATATAGGCCCTGGGTTTGTCTTGGCAAATAGACTCCCAAATATTTTATAGTGCCTTCAGTAACGTTGAATGGAATTTCTCTTTCTATCTCTTGCTGTTGGGCTTTGTCAGTAATGTATAGGAATGCTGAGGATTTATGTGGGTTTATTTTATATCCTGCAACTTTGCTAAAGTTGTTTATTATTTCAAGTAGTTTTTTACTTGATTCTCTAGGATTCTCTACATAAATCATCATATCATCTGCAAACAGTGATAATTTAGTTTCTTCTTTTCCTATTCTAATTCCTTCAATTTCTTTTTCTTCTCTTATTGCTACAGCTAATGTTTCTAGAACCAAATTGAATAATAGCGGTGATAATGGACATCCTTGTTTCACCCCTGATCTTATTGGGAATGCATCTAGTTTATCCCCATTACAAATAATGCTTGTTGATGGTTTTAGGTAGATGCTATTTATAATTTTGAGGAAGGTTCCCCTTATTCCTATGCTTTCTAGTGTTTTTAATAGGAATGGGTGTTGTACTTTGTCAAAGGCTTTTTCTGTGTCTATTGAGATGATCATATGGTTTCTGCTAGTTTTGTTGCTGATATGGTCAATTATGCTAATAGTTTTCCTAATATTGAACCAGCCTTGCATTCCTGGAATAAATCCTACCTGGTCATGGTGTATTATTCTCGTAATGAGTTGCTGCAATCTTTTTGCTAATATTTTATTTAAAATTTTTGCATCAATATTCATTAGAGAAATTGGTCTATAATTTTCTTTCTCTGTTTTAACTCTACCTGGTTTGGGTATTAGTACCATATTTGTGTCATAAAAAGAATTTGGTAGGACTCCTTCTTCACCTATTTTCCCAAATAGTCTACAAAGTATTGGAATTAGTTGTTCTTTAAATGTTTGATAGAATTCACATGTAAAACCATCTGGCCCTGGAGATTTTTTCCTAGGGAGTTCGTTGATGGCCTGCTCAATTTCTTTTTCTTATATGGGGTCATTAAGAAATTTCACTTCCTTCTCTGTTAGTCTGGGCAGTTTATGTTTTTGTAGATATTCATCCATATCTCTAAGGTTGTCAAATTTATGGGCATACAGTTGGGCAAAATAATTCCTAATTATTGTTTTGATTTCCTCTTCATTAGAGGTGACCTCACCCTTTTCATTTTTGATACTGGTAATTTGATTTTCTTCTTTCTTTTTTTTAATCAAATTGGCCAAAGGTTTGTCAATTTTATTGGTTTTTTCATAAAACCAGCTCTTTGTTTTATTTATTAATTCAATAGTTTTCTTGGTTTCAATTTTATTAATCTCTCCTTTGATTTTCAGTATTTCTAATTTGGTATTTAATTGGGGGTTTTCAATTTGCTCTTTTTCTAGCTTTTTCAGCTGTCTGCCCAGATCATTGATCTCCTCTTTCGCTATTTTATTCATGTAGGCATTTAGAGATATAAAACTTCCCCTAAGAACTGCTTTTGCTGCATCCCATAAGTTTTGGTATGTTGTTTCATTATTGTCATTCACTTGAATGAAATTATTAATTGTTTCTCTGATTTGATCTTTGTCCCACTCACTCTTTAGAATTAAATTATTTAGTTCCCAATTAGTTTTTAGCTTATTTTTCCATGGTACTTTATTAAAAATGATTCTTATTGCATCATGATCTGAAAAGGATGCATTGACTACTTCTGCTTTTCTGCACTGGATTGTGAGGTTTTTATGCCCTAGTACATGGTCAATTTTTGAGTATGTGCCATGTACTTTTGAGAAGAAAGTATATTCCTTTTTATCCCCATTCAGTTTTCTCCAGAGGTCTATCATATGTGCCTTTTCTAAAATTCTGTTTACCTCCTTAACTTTTTTCTTATTTATTTTGAGGTTAGATTTATCAAGTTCAGAAAGGGGGAGGTTGAGGTCTCCCAATATTATAGTTTTGCTGTCTATTTCTTCCTGTAACTCCCTTAACCTCTCCTCTAAGAATTTGTATGCCTTACCACTTGGTGCATATATGTTAAGCAATGATATTGCTTCATTGTTTATGGTGCCTTTTAGCAGGATATAATGTCCTTCCTTATCTCTTTTAATTAGATCTATCTTTACTTTTGCTTTGTCTGAGATTAGGATTGCTACACCTGCTTTTTTTACTTTAGCTGAGGCACAATATATTTTACTCCAGCCTTTTACCTTAACCCTATGTGTATCCCCCTGTTTCAGATGCGTTTTTTGTAAACAGCATATTGTAGGATTATGGTTTTTAATCCATTCTGCTATCTGCTTCTGTTTTGTGAGAATGTTCATCCCCTGCAGTTCAGGGTTATGATTTCTATCTGTGTCTTATTCTCCATCCTAATTCCCCCTGTTTATGCTTTTATTTCTCCCTTTCCCCTTCTCCTCCCCAACAAAGTTTTGCTTTTGACCGCCGCTTTCCTCAGTTAACCCTCCCTCTTTATTCCCCTCCCTTATCTTACCGTTACCCACTTGCTACTTCTCCTCTTCCTTCTGCCCTCCCCCCTCCCTTTTCCCCCCTTTCCCTCCCACTTCCGGTAGGACAAGTTAGATTTCTGAACTTATCAGAGTATGTTATTCCCTTCTTGAACTAGATCAGATGACAGTAAAGCTCAAATACTGCTCTTCTCCCTCCCTTCTTTCCCTCTACTATAATATGTTTTTTTTGCCACTTCCTTTGGTGTAATTTACCCTTTTCTACAACCTCCTTACCACTTCCCTCATAGCCCTCCCTTTATATCTCTTATTTATATTTTATATCTTTACATCAGTTAATTTATACAGGCATTCACAACCTATGTATATCCCTTTCATTTGTCACAATAGTTGTACCATTCACAAGAATGACTTATATATGTGTATGTATGTATATATATATATATATATATATATATATATATATATACATACATATACATAAAAAACATACATAAGATGATATAATCCCACATAAAGATGTTAACAACCTAACCTTATTGGTTAATGAAGTTTGTGGGGTTTTTCCCCCTGGTTACCTTTTTATCTCTCTCTTGAGGTTTGTATTTGGAGATCAAATTTTCCATTGAGTTCTGGCCTTTTCATCAGGAAGGTCTGGAATTCCCCTATTTCATTGAATGTCGATCGCCTTGCCTGGAAAATTATGCTTAGTTTTGCTGGGTAGTTGATCCTTGGTTGTAGTCCCAGCTCCTTTGCCCTTCGGAATATCATATTCCAATTTCTCCTGTCTTTTAATGTGGAAGCTGAGAGATCCTGCGTGATCCTGACTGTAGTTCCACGATATTTGAATTGCTTCTTTTTGGCTGCTTGCAGTATTTTCTCCTTGAGTTTATAGCTCTGAAATTTGGCTATAATATTTCTTGGTGTTTTCAGTTTGGGATCTCTTTCAGGGGGTGATCGGTGAATTCTTTCAATGACTATTTTGCCCTCTGGTTCTAGGACCTCTGGGCAGTTGTCTTTGATAATTTCTTCGAAGATACTGTCAAGGCTCCTTTTTTCATCGTGGATTTCCGGTAGACCAATAACTCTCAAATTGTCTCTCCTGGATCTATTTTCCAGGTCAGTAGTTTTGCCAATCAGATATTTCACATTTTTTTCTATTTTTTCATTCTTTACGTTTTGTTTTATTACTTCTTGATGCCTCATAGATTCATTAGCTTCTACTTGCTCAAGTCTAATTTTAAATGAGTTAGTGTTTACATTTTCCTTTTGAGCCTCCATTTTCAATTGGTTGATTTCACCTCTCAGGGTGTCCTTTTCTCTCTCTAGATTCTGAATCTCCATAGCCATTTCGCCAATCTTATTCTTTAGGGACTTTTCCATTTTTTCCATGTTTTCTTTTACCTCCCTAATTTGGTTTTTAAAATCCTCTTTTAGCTCTTTCAGCAGTGCTTTTTGGGCTGGAGACCAGATCATATTAGCTTTTGAGGTATCTGATGTATCTACCGTGTCATTGCTATCTTCTTCTATGTCGATATTTTGATCCTGCCTGTCTCCATAAAAAGAATCTATTGTCCTCGGTTTTTTTGTGTTCTTCTTCATGTTGGTTTGCCTTTTGCTGGCTTTACAACGAATTTCTATCTGTGGATCTCAGGGCTTTCTGTCCCAGCTTTCTTATTCTGGGGGTTGTGAGTCTAGAATTATAACCTTCAGTTTCCTGAGGTGTGGGGGAGGGGTCTGGCTCCCTGGCATCTCACTCCCTGTGGGTGCTCTCCAGCACTTGCTTTTCAGCAATGGTCTCAGCTGTTTGTTGTTTGAGCTGATGACTGGCGCTTCCCCTGGGGGAGCAAGATTATGTCTGGGCTCCTGGCTTGGCCCCCTGCCGACTCTTCCCCTCTGGGACTAATGAGCTTCTAGTATTTGTCCTGTGAAGCCCCGCTACTCTCTCCTCTGTTTCAGTTCTCTTTTTTTTTTCCCGAGGAATTCTCTGGGTGAGGGGGGGAGGGGTTAGAGCCGGTTACCTGGCCATTGAGTCTTCCGGAAGTTCATGAAGCCGAGTTCCTGGGTTTCTCAAGCGTCAGGGCTGGGTGTTTTCTCGGCTGGTGGCCTTGCGCTGCCTCTCGTCGCTCCCAGATACTGCCGTCCTGTGTTGGGAGGCCTGGGGATCTCTGCTGGTTTCGGGCGCCCAGCTTTCTCCCAGCCCGTCTCCCACGTGGATTTCCCGGCCAGCCGCTTCCGCCTTGGTCTGGAGCAGCTCCGCACCGAGCACTCTCCGAGCCTGCAGGTTCGTTCCTTCGGCCTTTCAAACTCTCCTGGCTCGGAAATTTGCCCCACGCAGACTGCTCGCGGTTTCTGACTCTCTCGAATCTGCTCAAATTCACTTTTTTTATGGGAATCTGACAGACCTTGTGAGAGAGCTCCGGTAAGAAGCTGCCTTCATGTGACCATCTTGGCTCCGCCCCCTAAAGGCTTCATTTCTAAAATATATAGAGAACCGAGTCAAATTTCCAAGAATACAAGTCATTCCCCAATTGATAAATGGTCAAAGGATATGAATAGGCAGTTTCAGACAAAGAAATGATCTAGATCAATATTGATTAGAAAGATGCAAATCAAAAAAATTCTGAGCTACTACAGCACACCTATCAGATTGTCTAACATGACAAAACAGGAAAATGATAAATGTTGGAGAAGATGTGGAAAAGTTGCAAAACTAATTCATTGCTGGTGGAGCTGTGAGATGATTCAACCATTCTGGAGAGCAATTTGGAACTATGCCCAAAAGGCTATAAAAATGTGCATACCATTTGACTCAGCAATAGTGCTTCTAGGGCTGTATCCAAAAGAGATCATAAAAATGGGAAAAAGGACTCGGACTCACAGTAACATATATCTACATGTACACACACACACACACACACACACATATATACATATACATATATATATATATATATATATATATATATATATATATATATATATATATATACACATATATATATTTCAGCTCTTTTTGTGATGGCTGAGAATTGGAAATTGAGGGGATGCCCGTCAATTGGAAGATAGCTAAACAAATTGTGGTATATGAATGTAATGGAATGCTATTGTGCTATAAGAAATAATGAACAGGCAGACTTCAGAAAAACGGGAAAGACTCATATGAACTTATGCTGAGTGAAGTAAGCAGTACCAGGAGAACACTGTACACAGTAACGGCCACAATTTGTGATGACTGATTTTGATAGATTTAGTCCTTCGCAGAAATGCAAGGATCTAAAACAATTTCAAAGGACTCATGACAAAAAATGTAATCCACGTCCAGAGAAAGAATTTTGTTTTTCTCTTCTGATACCCTAGAGCCACCTTGATGTTGTAGAGAGCTGGGCGTGGAGTGAGAGATACCAGAATTCAAATTGAGCCTCAGATACTTGCTAGTATTTTGCAAACTGCAAAGTTCTTCTATTATAGTTTTTTTTGCATTAAGTACATTCTTAATATGGATTTTATATTAAATGGGATGGTGCATGATTATATACAAATGCACAATTTATTTTGTTTTGTTTTTTCCCCAAAGACATGCCATGTATTGTGATACGAAGTTTTAAGAACAAAATAGGGTTCAAGACCCTTTTAAGAATTGAATAGGAAATAGAGCCAAGATGATGGAGAAAAGGTAGTGACTCATATGAACTCTCACCAAAACCCTTCCAAACACCCTTAAATAATGCTGTAAAACAATTCCTGAAGAAGAAGAACCCACAAAAGGACATGGTAAAATAATTTTTCCATCCAAAGACATCTTAGAAGGTTGGCAGGAAATGTCTGTTGCAACTGGGTAAAATCAGAGCATAGTCCAGAGCAGGCTACGTCAGCACAGACCAGGACCCAGCAAACTAGAACCATGTAGCACCAATAGGATACCCACAGTGGCTATGCTTGCTATGAATATGTCCACATAGTTCTGAATCACAAAATATTACAGACTCTCTTCATGGAAGACAGAACCAAAACATTTATTACAAAAGCAGAAAGTCAAATCCCAACACCAGAAAACCAAATACATCATAGCAATAAAGAAATCTATATTATCAATGGATGGTGCACTGCCATACCCAAGCCTTCCCTCTGTCAGCCTTCCTACAAGCAGACTCTCTTAAGCAAAATCATTCCCTCCCTCACTCATGCTAGCTGCTGCTGCCTGCTCTCTCTCTCTCCCCAAGCTGCAACTCCCACCATCTCTCTCCCAGCCCTGACTCACTCCAACTTCCTACTCCATCCTTTCCTGCTCCACCCATTCAGCAAGCTCCTCCCACCACAGGCTCATGTGACTCAAGCAGGTCACATGGTCCTATTAATGGATGGGAAAGATCTTCCCATTTTCATTAACATAACAGAGCATATCTTGGGAGCCACTGAATCAGCAGCAACAGCTGCTGTTTCTGAAGCTCTTAGCCTACAGATGGTAAGGTGATCAAACAACTGATCAGAAGTAGATTACAGGTCTCTTTTTGCTGGCACTAGGGGCAGGACTCTGTTGCTTTGCCCATACTCAGATCTGGGTTGCAGGTCTGGGTGGCAGTCCCAGGGCAAGGAAGAGCACTAGCACACCAGAGCTTGTAGTCACAGTGAAGCAGGGACTCTCCACACAGTTCCAGGGCAGAAAAGAGTGTGTGTGGTCACTCACAGACCAGAGCACAGGGCCATAGAGTAGTGAACATATCTCTCCCTTAGATCATAGCACCTTGGGAGAATTGAAAACCTACAGGGGGGTCCCTAGAAGTATTTCTAAGAACAGCTGCACAATCCACTGAAGCTTGCAAGGGACAGTGTACGTTCTACTCTGGAAGCAGAGCCCTACTTTAAGAAAGGTTTAAAAGTCCAGAAATAAACTGTAAAAATGAACAAACAACAGAAAAAAAAAATCCAATCATGAAAAGTTGCTATGGTGACAAGAAAGATCAAAGTACACACTCAGGAGATCACAAAGCTAAAGCTCCAACATCCAAAGCCTCCAAGAAAAACAGGAATTGGTCTTAGGCCTTGGAAGACCTCAAAAAGGACTGTAAACATCGAATAAGAGAGGGAGAAAAAACTGGGAAGAGAAATGAAAGTGCTGCAAGAAAATCATGAAAAATGAGTCAACAGATTGTTAAAGGAGATGCAAAAAGAAAACCTTAAAGAAAATAACACCTTAAAATGCAGACAAGGAAAAAGGGTAAAAGAGGTTTTAAAAAAGCCAGCAAGGAGAAGAAGATTTGAAAATCAGAACTGCTCAAATGGAGAAAGAGGCACAAAAATTCACTAAAGAAAAAATAAAAACTCCTTAAAAAGTATAATTGGACAAATGGGAAAGGAGGCACAAAAACTCACTGAAGGAAATAATTCCTTAAAAATTAGGAGAGAGAAAATGGAAGCTAATGACTTCATGAGAAATCAAGAAAGAAAACAAAACCAAAAGAATAGAAAAAATAGAAGACAATGGGAAATATCTCATTGGGAAAACAAGTGACCTGGAAAAAAGATCCAGGAGAGATAATTTTAAAATCATTTCTCTACCTGAAAGCCATGATCAAAAAAAAAAAAAAGATCTTAGACATCATCTTTCAAGAAAATATCAAGGAAAACTGACCTGATATTCCAGAACAGGGCTGTCCAAAATGCAGCCTGCCTACAAGCATAGAAATTTACATAAGTGCTTTAGTAAATGAAGCTGAACTACTGCAGAACTCTCGCTAAAATGGATCAAAATATATTGCCTATTGCTTTAATAAAAACCTATGGTTGGTTAACCCTGTTCTCAAACCAGAAGGTAAAAAAGAAGTGGAAAGAATCCACCAATCACCTCCTGAAAGAGATCCCAAGAGGAAAATTCCCAGGGATATGATAGCTAAATTCCAGAGTTCCCAGGTCAAAGAGAAAACTTTGCAAGCAGCCAGAAAGAAACAATTCAAGTATGGTGGAGCCAGAGTCAATATAACACAAGACTTAGCAGCTTCTACACTAAGGGATGGGAGGACTTGGAATATGGTATTCCAGAGGTCAAAGGAGCTAGGATTAAAACCAAGAATCACCTACCCAGTAAAACTCAGTGTAATCCTTCATGGGAAATTATAGCTATTCAGTGAGATAGAGGACTTTCAATTACTCTTGATAAAAAGACAAGAGCTTAATAGAAAATTTGACTTTCAAATGCAAGACTCAAGAGAAACATAAAAAGATAAATAAGAAAGGGAAATTATAAGTGACTTAATAAAGTTAAACTGTTTACATTATTACATGGGAAGATGATATTTGTAACTCAAAAAAACCCTTTCTCATTATAAGGGTAGTTAACTCTGTACATAGAGGGCACAGGTATAAGTTCAAAATGAAGGGATGATAAAAAATAAAATAAAATTAAGGGATGAGAAAGAAGAATGAACTGGGAGAAAAGTAAAGGGAGAGGTAGAATGGGGTAAATTAGCTCGATAAAAGAAGCAAGAAAAACCTTTTACTGTGGAGGAAAAGATGGGGGAGGTGAGGAGGACAGAGTGAACTTTTCTCTCATCAGAATTGGCTCAAAGAGGGAATAACATTCACATTCAATTGGGTATAGAAATCTACCTTACCCTACAGTAAAGTAACAGGTGAAGGGAATTATAGAAGGGAGGGGGTGATAGAAGGGAGGGCAGATTGGGGGAGACAGTAGTCAGAAGCAAAACACTTTTGAAGAGGGATAGGGTGAAAGGAAAGAAAGAATAGAACAAACTGGGTGGGGGGGAATAGGATGGAGGGAAATTTAGCTATCATAACTATAAAAAAACTTTGAAGCAAGTTTCTTCCATAAAGACCTTATGTCTGAAACATATAGAAAACTGAATAAAATTTGTAAAAATAATAGTCATTCCTTAGTTGATAATTGAGCAAGAGACACAAATAGTTTTCAGGTGGAGCAATCAAAACTAACTATAGTCATGTAAGAAGGTGCTCTAAACCACTATTCACTGGAGGAATTCAAATGGAAACAATTCTGAGGTACTACCTCATCTATTAGATTGGCTAATAGGACAGAAAAGGAGAATGATAATTGAAGAAGATGGGGGCAAAATGAAGCATTAATGCATTGTTAGTGGAGTCATGAACTGAGTTAACCATTCTTTAGAGCAATTTAGAACTCTGTCCAAAGGGCCATAAAACCATACATACCCTTTGACCTGGAAGTACCACTACTAAGTCTGTATCCAAAAAGAGATTTTTTTAAAAGAGAAAAGGGTCTATATGTGCAGAAATATTTATAGCAGCTCTTTTCTGGTGGCAGAGAGTTGGAAATTGGGAAGATGCCCATCAATTGGGCAATGACTGAACAAATTTTGCTGTGTGATTGTGATTAGATACTGTTGTGCTAAAGAAGTGTTGAACAGGATGCTCTTAGGAAAACCGGGAGTAACATGAGCTGATTTGAAGTGAAATGTACTGTTATATTGGTAATTAAGGTGGGACTTTTCTTTTTTTACTGTTTTCTCTTTTGGAGCACTTAGATAATCAAGTGCCTTTGATTAAGTCTTACTAGGTGCAAAGCCCCAGGCCCACACCCTTTTGCTGATTAGGTTTGAAGCCTTGGGTCCCTAAGAAGGTTATATAAATTCAGAGGTTAGCATTTTGTTTGGGGCTCTCACTCACTAGACTAGTGTTGGTGTGGAGACTGGTAAGAAGCTAGAGTCCCCATCTGTGAAGAAAATCCAGATGTTGATGCTTCTCTTTTGGTAACTGTGTATGTGATGTCTTGATCAAACAGAAGTCTGCCTGTTGAATTGTGCTGTTTGATCTGTTGATATTTTCTGTTTGTAATTTCTATTTGTATTTGCTGTGAAGTTCAGGGTGCTGGCTTTCCCCCCTGAACTAAGTGAATGATATATGTATGTTTAATTAAAGTAAGATTGTTAATCCCTTAAAATTGCTTTCCTTAGAAAAGTAGATCAAATATCCTGTGCTGGCAGCACCTTTTGTGTGGTCTTGTTATTGGTCTTACATAACTACAGTAGCGGCAAGTCACATTGTCATTATAACTGTGTACAAAGTAACAGTAATATTGTAAGATGGTCAGCTGTGAATTATTTAGCTATTTTCAGCAATACAAAAATCCAAGATAACTCTAAAGGACTTAGGATGAAAAAAGCTGACCATCACCGGAGAAAGAACTGATGCTGTCTGAATACAGATTGAAGCATACTTTTTTTTTTACTTTCTTCATTTTTCTTGAAGTTTTTTTTTGACCTATGTTTTCTTTCACAACATGACTAATATGGAAATACGTTTTGCATGACTACGCATCATCTGTATCAAATTGCTTGCCTATTCAATGAAGGGATTGGTGAGGGAGGAAGGGAGAGAATTTGGAATTCAAAGATTTAAAAACAAATATTAAAATTGTTTTTACATGTAATTGGGGAAAATAAAATAATATTTTTTAAAGAATTGATCATGCAGTGCTCAGAACAAAACCAAGAGATTTGAAGGACCTGGTGTTTGTGAGTTGTTTTTTATTTTTTTGAAGCAGAACTTCCTTCCTTATTTAGTGTCCATAGCAGTGTCTATGAATACTGTTGAAGGAGTTAATTTCATAAAGAGGAAAAATATCGAATTTTATTATAAAATGTCTAAGCTGTACATTAAACTACTTTTTTCCTATTATTACTGTTAGAATCCGGAACATTTTGTTGGGTTTTTTTGACACTCATGTATATGGAAGCTTTTTTTTGGAACACAAGCATATTTGTTTACATTTCAACTGGGTTTATTAAGTGAGCTTTCAGTTAACATTTAACAAAGCACTAATTGATGGCATAACTTTCCATTCTTCCTATATTAATGAGGAAAAGAATAAGGGAATTGTTAGCTACCCTTACGGTCCTTGTGAGTAAAGATAGTAAAAGAAAGATGAGGGAAACAATCCTATAACACAAGAAGCAAAACTGAATCAATTGATATAGTTAATAGTTAATTTTTATCCATGAGCTAGAGATAGAATTTTTTATTTCAGAGTAAAATTATAATAATATGTTTACATAAATTAATACATTTGGTTCTTAAACCACTATACATGAACATTTTTGTTTTCTTTCTATAACTGTTTGTGTATAGTTTGTTGGTTTTTTAATCCTTTATATTTTCTTTTATGTATATTACTTTTCCTTCCACTATGGTAGAAAGTCTTAGGCTTCACAAAACTACCCAGAAGTCTATAATGAAAAACAAAAATTAAAAACTTTGAATTCAGTGATTCCATATACAAAGACTTTACCCTTGAGGTATACTTGTAAGCTTTGAAGTACACATCATTGTGCTAAATAAACTGGTGTTGCTGAAAGACAATGATATTATTGCACCTAGTCAGATAGTAATTCATCTTCACCTGTCTGGATTTTATTGTCAATCCTCAATTATTTTCACTGGAGTATACAATACATGGATTGGGTTGTTGTTGTTTGTCCTTCATTCTCAAAGAGGACCGAGATGGACTGAGTAGAGGCAAGCGCAGTACGCAAAATGATGAGCAGTTGCTGAATCAACAATAGCTTTAGAATGTGGACATTTTTTTTTTTTACCACAGAAATATTTGTAATATTCTTGATATTTATTTTATGCAAAATAATAATAGTAGGTCATCTTTATTTAGTATTTTAAGGTTTACAAAACGCTTCCAACACACACACACACACACACACACACACATACATACACAGACATACACACACACACATACACACACACACAGACACACACAACATGACCACCTCCACCAAAATAATAACAACATCCAGTGAGGTAAATCAGATATAGAAATAAATCAGAGATTAAATGATTTGCCTAGCAATAAATAGCTAGAAAATGATAGATCTAGGCATCAAATGAATGACCTCTCTCTCTCTCTAAAGCGATTTCTCATTTCAGCAATATCAGACGATCTCTTGCGAGGCCTCCTTTTGGAGGCGTGCAAACAAGAGCTAGAAATACATCTATTCCCTATTGCTTTCTGACTCCTTAGAGATGGAACATACAAAGCAAATTTGCCTTCTGAAGGATCACTGGGTGGGTGGGGGGGAGGGAGGGCAGTTAAATTGGTATAAAAGGGCTTTACCACTTGTTGAGTAAATTGTAGTAGTGGAGCTGTCAAGAAAGCTATAATTAAATAAATCTAATGCAGTTTGTCAAAAGTGTCCATGATGTCAAAGATCAAATACACAACTGGACTATTCATGGGAAAAACCACAGAATTAAAGCTATTTAGAGAACTTGATTCTTTTGTCCAAGATATTGTATACATAACGAAAAGTAAGACCGATTGTGGTAAAATGACTTGCCCAAGGAGAACTAGTTAGTGGAAGAACTAGGTTGAAGATTCAAATCTCCCTAATGTTAGTCAGCAATCTTTGTAATAATCAATCATAAATAAATATTTATTAAATGTCTGTTATGTATCAGGCACTTTGTTAAGAGCTGGGTATAGCAAAAGAAGCGAAATATAATTCCTGCCTTCAAGGAGCTTATACAGCACATTACCTCCCTTGAAATGTACCCTATCATGCAGAACACTTCAGTTTGATGAGGTTGCTATATAGATCTTCCTTTAAGATTGAAGGATTTCTATACTCTTTCTTGATACTTTTTAAGATAATTAAAGTATGAATTCTTCAAAGACATGGATCTGACTTCAGCATCTCCTTAGCAAGAATACTGGGAAGGTCAACTGCTTCAATATATCTCCCTTTCTATTTGCCATGGTGCCTGAAATTCTAATATTATAGATTCATTCCTTCAAGGTTTTTAATTTTCAGTATAAATTAATTCAAACTTTTTTTTCCTTTTTTTCAAATACTTCTTAGCACAAAAAAAAGAATTCTAACATTTCACCTGCTTTCTCCAGAGAAAAGATTCAAGTGGTTGTTTGTAAAAAAGAAATTTCACTTGGGGGAGTTTATAATTATTGTGCTTATAGTATCGAAAATCCTCTTCAAAAGGTTGCTTCTAAATTTGACCTGAAATCTTCAGTTAAGTATTTCAACATTTCATCCAATATAATCTTGACATTGGGAAATAAGCGTGTCAAGATACAAGTGGTAGGATTGCACTATGCATTTTCTTGTCATTAATACAATTTGGGGGGAGGGCAGGGTGAAAAGTACAAACATTAAAATAGACATGGATTTCTCTCTCTCTCTCTCTCTCTCTCTCTCTCTCTCTCTCTCTCTCTCTCTCTCTCTCTCTCTCCCTCCCTCCCTCCCTCCTTGTCTTTCATGTTTTCTATAGCATCTGATCTGGCATCCATCTATAGAGCCCACCCCATACATATTGCTATCAATCCCTGTATACTTTCTAAAATCTTTGAACTGAAGTCATTAGATTTAGGAAAACAGATGCAAAATATTCTCCAAAATCAATTATACAAGAGAATAATGCTAGTATTGAAATATTAATAAGGGTCCTGAGAGACTGTTCAGTTATTTTTTGCTCCAAATATAGTAAATTTCTCCTCATGTATTATACATTGTTTAAATTTATGTAACATAAATAATACATAACTAAGTAATTTATTTATAAGAAATACACTTTTTTTAACCTTTTCTAGCTCACATTGTTATTCATATGCTCCAGGTATACTAATTATAAATGCATGTAAGGAATATTAGATAAAATGTATAAAATATCAAATTGTTAAAATAACCTACCTCAACTTTTCATACATACCCAAAAGTATTAGAAATGTTTAATGGAAAATATACATGTTTTTGTACTGACATTCAATATCCCTTTGAATACGGTTTTTATACATAACCTTTATTATTCTAGAAGTCAGTAATAAAGTAATATAGAGATAAGCTTGATATTCTTTAAGTTATTTAATAATTATTATAAAAAGTCCAAGTTTCAGACAATTTCTTTTAGACAAGAAAGTGATATCATATATTTAATGGCATTCAGTAGAATGATTTCATAGGATAGCTACAGAGGTGATGGCCAAAATATGCACAATAAGACATATATAATATGTAGCAGGAATCCACATATACACATATGTATGTATTTGCATATACATATATAGATTCTGATGTAAATAAAGATATGGCTATATGTGCATTGTATTTAATGTGTCCATATACGTACATTAAATGCTATCTGTTATAAATATTTTCCCTAACATTGGGACCTCACGCTACTTTCCTGCTTCACACTACTGTTTGTGTCAGTAACCATCTAAAACCATAATTGCAAGGTCCAGCCAGTGCATTTGTGTTCCAGATTGTGGAAGATAACATGCACAAATTCAAAACAAAACACATTTAATGAAATATAACATCAAGGTAATAACAAGTAACTCAGTAAAGTAGCAAGAATTTTCTGGGCCTGTGCTGGGGTAGCTGCCATCTTTCATGCACATCAGGAAGACCACAAGTCATGTCCCTCCCTAGCATAATGGAAGAAGGCACAGTCTTAAATTCATGGTGTTGATGATGTAACTTGATGCCTGACATTGTTCTGCCTGATAACCCTTCCTTTATTTTTGAAATGGAAGTGTATTGTGTGGTGTTTCAGGCCAGACCTAATGAAAGACAGCTAGGTGGTGCAGTGGATAGAGCTCTGGGTTTGGAGTTAGGAGACCTGAGTTAAAATCCAGTGTCAGAAATGTCCTAGTTGTGTGGCCTTGGACAAGTCCCTTAACCTCTGATTGCTTCTGAAGAAGGAAATGGCAAACTACTTCATTATCTTTGCAAGACAACTCCATGGACCATGGGGGTCACAAAGAGTTGAACATGACTGAAACATCTAAATAACAAAAAGACCTACTGAAGTTTCTTATCATGTATCCCAGGATTACACTGACTGCCATACTCAACCACCTACACTCACTTGCCTCTCAAGATAGCATCAAATCTTTTGTAGAGTTTGTGATCTGTACAGCATGCCTCATTAAATCAAGTCCTGTACTAAATAATATCACCAAGCTATAGACGTGCATATAATCCAAAGAATTTCTCCCAACAATTGATGCATCAGGCACTAAATATTTTGTGAAAAGAAATCCACAAACAAGTCCTCCTGCATATGTGTGCAAGTGCGTACATATTTGTTTCCTCTTTCTATGAATATTTTATGGCATATAATTAGGGACCAGACCTATTTCTTGATTAGATTTCATTAGGACTTTCTAATAAGAAAGCTCCCACTACCAATGAAGGTTGTCAAATCCTCTGCCAACTGTAGTCTTCCAAAGTTGTCTAGAGTTGTGACATTCTCAGGGTCACACAGTCAGTATTTGTCATAGGCATATCACATGAATTCCCTTGAGCTTACTACATTATGCCCTGCTGCCTCTCATACATTATATATTGGATGTATATTTATGGATATGCATGTATATTTAAATTTCTTAGGATTAGATGCACCTGACTCCAAGGGACTAATTGGAATTTGCCATATAGTTTTCTTTTTCCTACTTTAAGTTAAAAATAAAGGAACAGATTGTCAGTGTTCTACTATACATGATTCCAATCATGTTCTATGATTTAGGTTCAAAATTTGATCAAAAATGCTTTACACAGATGCATTACTCTCTTTTGAAAAATAGAAAGCAAATGTAGCAGTATTTGTATCTGCATTTCCAATTCTGCCCAAGGGATGAGATGTCCAGATTTAGACAGTGAAGAAACCATAAATTAACTTTCTATGATCTAAAGGCTGAATGATGACTTCTTTGGTAAACTGTCTAGCGGATTCTTGTTCAGATTCCAAATTGATCTCAGTGACCTCTGAAATTCCTTCCAACTCTGAGATTGTGTTCTTCCTCCTCTCAAGTGTGTTTCCAAGAATATTAGGAATTTATCCAAAACCATGCATTCTAAATAACATGCATTTAAGCTGTAATTTTTAAGAAAGAAAATTGGTGAAATATGAAAAACTATAACAATACAAATACAATTATCTCTAGGGAAAATGTGCAATTATCCTATAAACCGCATTATAGATGAAATTAGCTCAAAAATGCATATCTTTTAAACAAACTATTGCATCCTTATATTGCATTTTCCTAAAAGATGGAACGTAGTAGAGGATAATAGAGAATCAGTCAGGAAAACTTGGATTCACATATTATTGATTTTGACTGGCAGAAAGAGTTTCTTAAATGGGAGTTCACTATACTAAGTAAATCACAGGCCAGGTTTAACAATGCGTATCCATATTAAAATAGGAATAACAAATGTGGCCATGCCTCCCTAAAATTATTAGTATGAATAAAAATAAAGTGATATAAATGTGTATATACACATGTGTACATATATGTATATATACACATATATACATACATATACACATGCACACACATATAGGGGTATATTTTGATGATTGTAAAGTGCTACATAAACTTATGGGCAGCTAGGTGTCACAGTGGATAGTTCTGAGCCTAGAGTTAAGAAGACTCATCTTCTTGAATTCAAATCTGCCCTCAGACATTTACTAACTGTGTGACCCTGAGAAAGTCACTTAACCCTGTTTGCCTCAGTTTCCTCATCTGTAAAATGGGCTGGAGAAGGAAACGGCAAACCACTTCCATATCTTTGCCACAGAAACCCCAAAAAGGGTCATAAAAGTCAGACATGACTGAAACAACTGAACAGCAATGAGTATAAACAAAATGTTACCAATATTAGCAGAAATATGTATGTATACATACATAGTTATATGACATATATCATCATAAATATGAGTGCCATTAATAATGACAGGGTTTTCCAGTATAAGGATGAATGAAATAGGTCATGTACACTGTGTGTATTCACATATATAAACATACAGGTACATATGTATAGATATGTATGGGGATACACATGTACTCACATGTATATTTTAGCTATATAGATAAAATATCAATACCACTTTAAATTTGTATTTTACTTTATTTACAGTGATCAAAGTTAATTAATGTGTATTATTTAATCTTTAACTCACAATCACCCTGCATTTTAGGTCAAGTCAGTATCATTTGACCTCAACGGACTAAAATGATTTGCCAAAAGTCACTTAACCAGTAAGTAGTGTAGCTGAAACTAGAGTCTGTCATCTATCTCCTAGACTAGTGCAAGGCTTTCAACAAATACCATCACGAAACACATTCATGAACATATGATACATTTGACTTGTGTATGTATAAGAATGTGTTATATCAAATACTCTGGGATGTTTAAAAAGAGAACTAATTAACATATGCAAGTGTTCCTTCTTCCTATGCAAAACAGTAATTATATAATTTATAATTTTAACTCAGGGGAAAGGAGGCTATCTCAGTCCAAGAACAGGTGGGAAAGTGATACAGGAGGTTATCAGAACCTCCAAGGCAGGAAGATATAGCTGAAGGTAGAAATGCCCGCGCCCACTACTGTATTTTTCTTGTAATTTTATTCAGTAGCAGAAGGAGAGAAGGCGAGGGTGTCAATTTAACATTTTGCCAAATGCTTGCCCAAGCTTAATATGTATGAACAATGAAATCTGAATCACATTAGCTAGGGAAAGTGGAAGAATGACATTAGTTAAATAATAAAATTGGCTATAAAAAGCCCCTGAAAAGTAATTTGGATGCACACCCCACCTCCATGAATGATGAATTGCCTTCCTTCTTCACTGAATATTGAGACCATTCAAAGGTCTTAACTCCCTTCCCCCAAATTTCTCAGTACTAACATACAATCTGTCCCTCTTCCCTCTCTAAATGAAAGAAGTAGCCTGATTTCTTGCCACACTTAATTTCTCCAGGACTATCTATTGATGTGGTGGTGTGAGTGTCTGTGTCTAAACCCAACTTACTTTTATCACCTAAAAGCAGCAATAAACAAAAAAAAAAGAGGAGAAAGGAAAGAAATTTGGGAAGAAAAACCTTCAAGATAAAGTACAGAGTATTAAAAATAGATAAGTAAAAAAGATGATCAATACAATTAATAAATACAATTGAAAGAAAGTGAGGAGGTATTAACAGAAAAACAAAAATGAACTACACAGCAGTAAGAAAACTTAGATTCTTTGGACGGTTATATATAGAGGAGTGTTAGGGGAGGCATACATAAAGGAACTTCAAATCAAAGAATGAGAAGCCTAATAAAATAATAAAGTGATGATATATAAGAAAGTTAGATTTTTGAATAAAAAATGATAGTGTTGCTATTATATTACATAGATTTTCAAATATCTCTCCCACTCCTGTACTCATCAATGATACACAAAGATTTAAAAGGAGGAAGGGAAAAATAAATTCAGCAAAACTATCTAATATACATGTCAGATGGCATATGTAATATTCTATGATATTTCCCCACCTCCGCAAAGAAAGAAAAGAGGTACATATTCAAGATAGGATCTTAGAGTTAAAGCTGGAAGGAACCTTAGAGACCTCTTAATGCAAGCCTTTCATTTTTGAGGCTCAGATAGGTGGTGACTTGACCATGGTCACATAGCTCGTAAATGTCAGAGATTAAATTTGAACTAAATTCTTCCTGACACCAGGTTCAGCATATTACCCATCACACAAAGCTGAGTCTCTGTTAGTAATGATAATATGCCAAAATATGAGCAATTTCAAGATAATATCATTGTGGAATTTTGGAATGAGACATTCATCAAATTTAAGAATCTACAGATTGTTGTTCACATTTGAAGGAATAATTTCATATAATCATAGATTTAGAATTGTAAAGGAAATTAAATCTCACCTAGTCTCAAACCTTATTTTGTAGACAAGGAACAGATATTTAGAGGGTTTTAGTGACTTATCAAAGACCACACAGTTAGAAATCAGTAGAGCTAGTATTTAAAACAGGTCTCATGATTCCAAATCCAGCAACCTTTGAGCCATGTCACAGCCTTTTATCGATAGTAGATATGTCAAATTGCAAGGAAATTTAAGAGGCAAAGTGTGTGTGTGTGTGTGTGTGTGTGTGTGTGTGTGTGTGTTGGGGAGAGGTAACAATCTCTAGCCTTTATATAGCCTTTAAGTTTTGCCAAGTACTTTACAACTATTATCTCATTTTATAGTCACAACAATATAGGGAGTTAAATGCTATTAATGTTCTCATTTTATTGTGGAGGAAACTGAGGCAAACAAAGGTTAAGTGAATTCCCAAGACCACACAGTTAGTAAGTGATTGATGCCACATTTGAACTCAGGTCTTCCTGATGCCAAGCGCAGTGCTCTATCCACTACTCAACCTTGCTGCCTACATTTATATGTGTGTAAAGCAAGTGAGGATAAGCATTTTTTTAGGAATTACCAGCTTCATCAATTATCTCCTTGAGCCACTCTACCACATTGGAAAGGGTGGAGGATTAAGAATCAGGAGATCAGAGTTTGAATCTCATCTCTGTAATTTATTACCTGTGTAACCATAGAAAAGTGACTTCACTACTCAAGGTCTCAGTTTCCTAATTAGCAATATGAGGGAATTATACTAGATAGCTTCTGAGGTAACTTACAGCTCTAACTTGTTTATTGTGTCATTTTCCTAATGTAGATTTAGGTTCCCCCCTTCCTCATGAAATTCTCTTTCCTCTTTGCTATTCTCTTAAAGTCCTTTCTTTAAATTTTTAGTTTCCACTCCTCCTCATGAAATTCTCTTTCCTCTTTGCTATTCCCTTCAAGTCCTTTCTTCCAGTCTTTCAGAGAACATATTTTTAACCTGATAAATAAGAACATGGAGGACCTTGCCCTTAGCCCCTTCATATTCTTCTCTAGTTGAAAGAACAACATGCATCTTGTGCCCAGGTAGTATGAATGTTGTTTTACCACCTAGAACACTCACTCTGATGGCATAGAAGAAATCACAGTCTCAAAGGGTATGCCAGTTGAGTTCAAATTCTCAAAGGTCCTACCATGCTGGAAAGACTTCACATGCAATACTAACAACACACTGTCTGGTTTCCGAGGCCAGCATAGCTAAATATGGGGTTGGGG
Organism: Trichosurus vulpecula; assembly: GCF_011100635.1. NCBI lineage: Eukaryota > Metazoa > Chordata > Mammalia > Diprotodontia > Phalangeridae > Trichosurus > Trichosurus vulpecula. The sequence goes on along the minus strand of NC_050578.1, from coordinate 180,207,824 downwards.
TGGGGAGGGTGTTATATCACCAAAAGGCTGCCCAAAACACGATGAACTCTTTGGCCATGGCAACCTAAAAAATAAAGAGAAATAGAAAATGGCCTCAATTATATTACAAACCCTTTCTACCACTATAATGATGGTGGCTGAATTCTAGGAAGGAAGTAGAGAGGACTAAGAATCATGACTTGCATCCTTGCCCAATGGAAGAAATAAATAATGTTGGTATTGATTTTCTTCCCCATAGTAAAACTATGAGATATAAGTATGCTAAAGTTAAGTGGAAAATGTGAAAGTTCTCAGCATTTGGTTTTGTTATATACAAATTGGGCAACTAGAAGGTAATTACTCCATGAGAAATCAAGAAACAATAAAACAAAGTCAAAAGAATGAAAAAAATGGAAGAAAATGTGAAATATCTCATCAGAAAGACAATTGACCTGGAAAATAGGTTGAGGAGAAATAATTTTAAGGTTTTTGAACTACCTGAAGCCTCAATAAAAAAAAAGAACCTAAGCATCATATTTCAAGAACTTTTCAAGGAAAACTTCCCCAATTTGAATGTGAAATGAAAAACAATTTTCTCTCTATTTTTTGCATTTTTTGTGATATGACTAATATGAAAATATGTTTTCCCAGGTGTCCATATAAAATTGATATCATTTTGTGTGCCTTCTCAGTAGTCTGGATCGGTGTAGAAGAAAGAGATTGAATTTGGAACTCAAAATTTTTTTAAAAGTATGTTACAAATAAATGAATGCATAATTTTTTAAAAAGAAAAAAAAAGCCAATTTCTTGTTACCATCTGAATAACTCCCTGGATTGATTGAGGTTGAATTGACAACAAACACTATTTTAACTGATGCAATATAATATCTTTAGCTTCTATTTCAATACTATTATTTTTTCTGATTAAAGCAAAAACATGTAATTAAGAGATATACATATAAAACAGCAAGGATAAATCAAGTAATAAAATCTTCCTCTACCATCCCAAAATGCCATAATTGCTAGAAGGGTTTATGCCATTACCCTCTTTGCTCAATCTCCATTAATCCTCCTATTATAGAATTAATACACTCATGTTCCCAACACACCTACCTTCTTCTGCCTTGTCTTCAGTCTTCAGCTTGTTTGCCTATTTCTGACCACTCGTATTGCCTTTAGTAACCAATTTTTAAAAACATCCACTCAGAAGCCTTCACCAGAGTCCTTGCCTTACAATATTACCTTTCATTGTCAGACATATAGACTTCAAAGAAATGTACCTTAGTAAATTCTTCCCAGTGAATAATGATTTCTATTCACCCTCATTGCCCCTACCATGTAGGATGGGGAATTATATTCTCTCTTATAATGCCTCTACATGATCTAAAATTTATTTTTCAAACATAGTTGCTTCTAAATTTTTGCTTCCATTCACATAAGTTCTCATGGAATCCAAGTCCAAAACATCAAAGTTAAATGATATCTTTAAAGACAATGTTAACTCACTCTCTGTATGGCATTACATTAAAAAAGTGAACATATTTTTGGAAGGCAAAAAAATATTGTAATCATTTGTCACTATAATACATTTTAAGTTTTACTTCAATGATTATAGAATTTCTGGGGACAAAAAAATATATATATATATGTATGGAACAACAAGAGCTCTCTTTTCATCTCCAGATTCTTTTCATGTGAAGCCTCAGTAGAAAACTACAGCTACTGTGTTCATCTGAAGGGGAACAAGAGGACAAAAAATCGAAGGTGATTTCAGCAAAATTTATTTTTCTAGTATCAGAATTAAACATTTTAAGTGGAAGGACAATGGTGATAGGGTATTTAGAAAGAAAGGCAAATCTATGAGTGGCTTCATTGAGTTATAAGCTTTGATTGTAAGTTATAAGACATTTTTAATATGACATAAGTTATAAGACTTTTTTGCTATTATCACTATCAAAGATTATAGTTCTGGGTTGTGAAAGAGATGACTATACTGAATTTTAAAAGCAATAGTCATTTTCAAAATTCTCTTTACTCCCTGAGCTTGTGCCCACTATTTAAAAATTCCTTAAGTGGCACAGAAAACACTTTCATTTTGATTTTTTTTTCCAACAATGTAGAGTTGTTATTATTAAATAATAGTTATTTTCTTTTAGTCATAGTGATTTGTGGAACTGAACAAACCAAGATTATTCTGAGAAATAAACTAAAACAGAATAAGTAAGGCTAGAAATTCTTACAATTTTCTTAGTATTTTAAAAAAACATTAGAGATTCTCCAATCTAACACGATAATTCTATAGACAAAGAAACTGGTATTTCTTAAAAAAGGTTCTATAACATAGCAAGGGTGAGACCAACATTCAGGACTCATAAGAACCATTCCAAGGTTCACAAAGGTCCTAGGTTAAACTTCACTGTGCTAGTGACTGCTTTTGTGACTCTAGGCAAGCCATTTAACGTCTCTGGTCCTCAATGTCATCCTTGTAAAATGATATGTCGACTAGATAATGGATAAAGATTTATCAATGGATAAAGATCCATTGATCTTTAAGATATTTTCACTGTATGGTACAGTTTAATTGACTTGCAATGAAAACTGCATAGTAACAATGATATTTGTAACATTTTATAGCACTTTTCAGTTTACAAAGCAGTTGCTTTATGTAACATGACTTTTTTCCCACCCCCTTGCCTTCACAGAGTTGGTCCCCCCAAATCTTGTATGGACTCCTTCATGAACTCCACTGGTTAAAACCTCCAGCTTTCTTTAAAACACAGCTAAGGTGGCACTTTCACCATTAAAAACTTTACTGATATCTCTAGGTGGTAGCACCTTTTTGTTCTTGAAATGACTTTGTAGTTACTTTTCTGTATGTATATTGCCTCCTCAGTACAGTATTAGCACATTGATGGGAGGGATTACTCCTATTCCCCTGTCCCCAACTATCCCCAGTACATAGTAAATTGCCTGGTATCTAATATGCACATAAGAGATGCTTGTTGAATTGACATGAGATGTTAGGCACTTTGTCCAAAGCCACACAGCTAACAGGGACGAGAATCAGAACCTGACCTGATCTTTTGCCTCAGTGCTAGTAGTCACTTCATCATGTACCTTTTCATTAAGTTATGTGCAGTGGCTGAGGTTTGTCAGGAATCATTATATCTGCAGCTGTGTTTCTTTGTCTTACGAGCTATATGAAGTAATCATAACAAATAACAAACAAACAAAATAACCCTACCCAGTGTCCCAAGGCTTTTAAGACTAGAATAATTGTTCTATTACTCCCATTTCCCAGCATTTCAGGCATATCCTTTTGGTAGTTTTTTCCTTATATTATTTAGTTACAAAGTCCTCAACGCATATAACAGGGCTTTGATGGATATCGAGATCACGTGAGATGAAAGCACCCACCCATGTGGGAGACATTCTGCATTCCTCTATCATCAGAGTATAGGAGCAACATTTTTCTGTTGGCTGCATGGCTGGAATTAACTATTTTCAATTGTGTCTGACTCTTTGTGACCCTATTTGGAGTTTTCTTGGCAAAAATACTGCAGTAGTTTGCCATTTCCTTCTCCAGTTTATTTTACAGATGAGAAACTGAGGCAAACAGGCTTAAGTGACTTGTCCAGCATAATACAGCTAGTATCTGAGGCCAGATTTTAATTCAGGAAGATGAGTCTTCTAGACTCCAGACCTGCCACTCTATCCACTATACCACCTACCTGCATCTTTAAAATTATTTGACTAGGGCAGTATTGCTCTCTCTTTTTGGTCTTATCCAAGGCTGAAGGTCTTGTTTACCCACAGAATGGGTGCCACTGACTAAGGTGAATAGGGGAAGGGTCCTATGACCTCAACAGAAGGGCTTGGGGTCCTATTTCCTTTCTTCTTCCATTCTAGGTGGAAAGAAAAAGAGTTCTGGGCCTGAAAGTCTATGCACAGGTGAACCTGTAGCCAGAATTCCAGCCCAGGAGGGAAGTTCTGTGAAGTCAAGGTACCAAGATCCAAGCAAGGGAACTTTGGACTTGGAATTTCATGGGATTGTCCTATATAGAAGTTGAGTTAAGTTACCATCTTAATACTCATATCTTCCCCAGTGACCCAGGAGATATAATGGGAACATATCCCTGGATATTTTTCCAGGGGTGATTATATGTTTTATTGGTATCCCTCTTGAGTTAATACTCCTTTACAGAAGTTAATTTTGCTGTTAAGTGGTGAAAAGGAACTGAATAGCCAGATACCCTAAAATTGGGAGAAGACAATGGGTGGGAGCTTGCACCAATGGCAAGAACTACACATCTCCACCTACCTAAAAGGGTACTAAAGAACTCTAGGAGAGGGGTGATATGTAACATGCCTGAATCTCAGGTAGTGGAAGCCAGAATAATGACTGTTATACATAGTTTATCTTATCTGATTATCCAAATAACTATGAACAAAATACTTTGCTAGGCTAAAGATAAAAGTATAAGAAAGAGATAACCCTACCCTCAAGGAGCTTACATTCTACTGGAATATACAATTTATAACAAGCTAAATAAATAAAAGGCAATTTAGAGAGGGAGAGAGCAGTAACAACCAGACACATCACTTGAGGCTCTACAGAGGACATCACACTTGAGCTGAATTCTGAAGCAAAATAAGGATTATTACAGGTAAGAATTAGGATACAATATGTGTGCTTGAGGCATGGGATGCAACTTAAAAAAAGACACAGAGATGAACGATAGAATGCAAAGAAAGAATGCAAATGAAAGAATGCAAAGAAGTAGCCAGTAGTCTGGTTTGGCTGGATTGTAGAATTAATCTAGGGGAATAATACGAAACGTCTAAAAAAGTAGGTTGAAGCCAGATTGCACCGGGCTTTAAATAACAGATTAGAAAAACCTTACGAGGAAAATAGTGCTTCTTTTAGCTGCTATGTTTACATCTGCTTTATTTTCTTAGCCCATATAGCAGTTGCTTAAGGAGTTTTTGGTCATCCAACATCCACGTGTGTGGTTTGCACTGAAGCCTAATTAAACAGAGCATCCTTTCAATAGTGATGGATGTGCTTCTCTCAAATTCTTTAAACAGAAAAGTGATATGTATTAAGAATCTGGTCTTAAATATAGTAGTAAGCCTAATAATTACCTGCAAAAAGTGGATTCGATATAATTGACCTGAGTCAAGGGTCCTGAGTCAAAGAATTTGTATAATTCAGTGAAGATGCATTTTCAGAGCTGACCAAAGACATATGTACCAGTTGTCAACAGTAATGTATGACAGAGACAAAAGTCTTCTGTATCATCCCCAAATGTCCCTTCCTAAGGCTGCTTTCGTACTGTTCTTTCCTCTTACCTGGATGGACATTCCCACCATTAAATTTAGTGCTTTTTAGTATGGAAATGGAAAATATATGTATGTATGTATGTATGTGTATATATATATATATATATATATATATATCCAGGAGGACCCTAATATATGTATATGTATATGTATATGTATATGTATATGTATATGTATATGTATATGTATATGTATATGTATATGTATATCTCCAGGAGGACCCTAATAAAATGTACACGTTACCTAGGATGGTAGGTTAGGCTAAATTATCCTTCTACTGTGCAGGCAGCATACAACAACTTATCAAGATCATTATTTCCAGTTAATAACTAGTAAGCACAGAGAACCTTGAGAAGATGAGATACTACTATTTCTATTTCCTACTATAAATACTACCAATGATTAAAAATAAGCTATGATTTATATGGTGTTTTAATGTTTGAAAAGTGTATTATCAGGGGAGCTAAGTGGCACAGTGAGTAGAGCACCAACCTTGGAGTCAGGAGGACCTGAATTCAAATCTGGCCTCAGACAACTGAAACACTTACTCACTGTGTGGCCTTGGGCAAATCACTTAACCCCAATTGCCCTGCCTTCCCCTCTCCATAAAAAATGTATTATCTAAGTTATTTCATTAAATCTTCCTCACAACCCCATGAGATAGAGGCTGTTATTATCTCCCTTTTGCAAATGAGGATCTGAGGCTTAGAGACTAAGTGACTGGTCTAGAGTCACAAAGTTAAGTAAGCTTCTAAGCTGCAATTGAAACTCAGGTCTTCGTGACTCCTAGACCAACTCTTTTTCTACTGTACTGACTAGGAACCCCACAGATTGTGAAGTGTGACCATAACAAAAAGAAGCCCTGGTTGGTTTGGGAGAGCAAAAAGGAGCATATATGTGGCAAGAAGCGAGAACAGGAGGATCACAGACACACCTGGGAATAAAGGAAAATACTGAAATAATATTTTTCCTAATTTCACAATTTTCCCTAGACCTAGTTCTATCAACTTGTGACTAAAAAAAATAATTCCAAGTTGTTTGCTTTTTTATGTGGGACATTTCAGACACATAAGGAAAATGGCTGAACTTAGAAAGTATAATCTATTTCTTAAGGCATTAGTTACTGGTTCATTAAAGAGAACATCTAGGGTCAAATGAAAGAAAAAGAAAATAGTACCATCTACACCAAACAGCTTTTGGAGTAGGTAGAAGAATAGGGAATAGCAACCAAACTTGTCATTTTATTGTTCTAGGGAATTCCTGGATAACTAAATTCCTTCTATCAATGCAGGTTAGAAACTTCTCTTCAAATTAGCATCTACCTAGTACACTGGGAAGTAAAGTGAATTGCTGATGGTCACACAATCAGTCGATGGTGGGATTTGAATCTATTTTTCCCCTTTTTTAGAAAGCAGCTCTTGCTCTACTTTGCAATCCTGACAGGTAAGTGGTAAGAAATTTTGTGGAATAGTTAATGGCATCTGGCAAATAGGAGGATCTTAGAAACAAATAGCCTGCCACCCTGCCTGGTTTCAATCACATAGAACAAAATGCCCCTGCCAGGATGAGCTCATCATTTCTAAACTCACCACCTAGATTAACTTCAACTCCCTCAGCCTCCTCTCTCCTCTGATTGAAGGGCTGGAAGGTAGACCATCAAATTCCTCACACTGCCTTCCTTTAAGGTGGGCAGAAAGCAGACTGTCAGATAGCTTTACCTTGCATTTGCTGCCTGCCTGGTTTCCACTGAACATGATATTGCCTACCAGGAATACCCTGATGCCTCAAGCACACATATTGTATCCTAATTCTTACCCGTAATAATCCTTATTTTGCTTCACAGTCCAGGTCAAGTGTGATGTCCTCTGTAGAGCCTCAAGTGATGTATCTGGTTATGAATGCTCTCTCCCTCCCTAAGCTGCCTTTTATTTATTCAGCTTGTTATAAATTGTATATTCCAGTAGAATGTAAGCTCCTTGAGGGTAGGGTTATCTCTTTCTCATACGTTTATCTTTAGCCTAGCAAAGTATTTTGTCCATAGTTATTTGGATAATCAGATAAGATAAACTATGTATAACAGTCATTATTCTGGCTTCCACTACCTGAGATTCAGGCATGTTACATATCATTCCTTTCAACATTCCCTGCCTCCTTTCGTGTTTTGTCTCTCCTTTTATATTGCAAGCTACTAGAGGGAAGAGGTTGTCCTTTTTATTAATTGTATCCCCAGCACTTAGCATTGTGCCTAGAATGCAGTTTAATAATGTTTAATAAATATTTATTGGATTGGATTGGATTGGAAAAAAACAAAACAAAAGAGAACTTGGAGAGATGACTAGCTTCATATTCAATGCATCGTCTCTTGGGAAGGTCACTATCACTACTTTTAGATTTTAAAACACTTCAAATAACCTTGCATAGTCATAGAATCATTGTTTTAGAGCTTAAAGAGACATTAGAAATCAGTTAATGTAATGGCCTCATTTTTCCATATGTGAAAAAGGAAATCCAATGAACTCAAATAACTTGCCCAAAGTCATTCAAGTAATTAGTGTCAGAACTGGGATTTGAACCACCCCTCCTTTCAAGATTTGCCCAGAAATCACTAATAAAGTTACAGGCATTATGAAATGAATCATAATTAGGCTGCCTGGAAATTAATCTAAGGAAAATTCTTTTTTCCCTTAGATTTAAAGGGAAGAGTCAGAAATTTATTGTATCATTTTCCTTGCAAATACATGATCCTTTTCATGTTTTGTATCTGATTTTTTTTAATGAAGCACTGAGACCATGTCTGAGCTTTAATGTGTTTCTTGTTTTAGAAGTCTTCTAGAATCAAAAAAATAAAAAAAACTCTAAGTCCTCTTCTGAATTATTTCATGCAAGTAAATAATATTTGCTATAAAATCTTAATTATTGATAACTGACCATTAAGATAAAAAGGCCACAGGTCATTCAGGTTTGTTTTCAGCTCTGGACTGCTTAAAAATAATAGCTGTTCACAGAATTTCATTATTAGAATTATTAGGAGGAAGAGAAGAGGAGTACAAGATCGTCCCTAAGTACAGTTATTCTGGAGAAGTGGAGATTGAGCTTAGAGAATCCAGGCCAAGAAGCAATCACTTTTCTGGTTCAATGAAACTTTTTTAGAGAAATACCAAAGTCTGTGGGCCAGAACTATATTTAATAATGTGGTTGTCGTTTGTGCGTGTGTGTGTGTGTGTGTGTGTGTACAAAAAGTTATGGAATCCATTAAATACATACTATTTCTTGAAGTTCTATGATCCTCAGGAATTCTTCTTATAACGAGAAAGTGTTTATTCTTTAGCTGTAGTGCCTCTCCACATATTTCTCATAATTAGGCTATATTACCAAAGTAATTTTTTTTACAAGTTTACGTTTTACAACTGAGGCTAGTGAGATCCAGAAATGTTTTAAGTGATTTGCCTAAGGTCAAACAGGTTAGTAGATAAGAGAAGCAGAATTTGAACCCAAGTGTTCTAACTCAAAATCCAGGACTTTTTCTATTGTAACCCTGATCAATCACTGTTTTAGGAGCACCATTCCATATTGATTAATTGAGTGTTTCCAGTGAACCTCGGCACTCACCATCTTTTTTCTATGATATCCTTGCAGCGAACTCTGTGATTGACACAACATTCTTTTCGATCCCTTTGATTTGAAATGCATGGATGCACTTGCACCCATTAAGCTCTTCAGGGTTTTTTCTGCATATCCTACCCTCTGTGCCACATGAGCTTTAATATGATTCCTAATGGAAAAACTGTCATAAAAATCTGATTCTGCGTAGTTCACGTCAGTGAGGTAAAGCTCAGAACTCATGCCTAACTATGTAGGCAACTCAGTGGGATTCACAGCTGTGAGCTCTTTAAGAAATGACTATTTATGAAAAGATTTGGGGAACTAATGATCCCTCTGTGTCACAGCCTATTACATGATGCCACAGCACATCCTCCAAATGGGAAAATACAGTTAGCTTAAAAGGCGTTTGACACTGGGAACCTAAATGATCCTGTGTCTCTTGGCAGGGCTGAAATCACTTGAGGTTATTCATAGGGGAGGTGCCCTAACTTTCGAGAGATGCTTGGGAATGCTTTGCTTCACTACCCTGTAAACTCCTTAACCTCTAGAGAAGTTTCTTCAACTTATTTGCAAAAGGATATACCCAAGAGCATTGAGGAATTAAGGGACCTTGGAAATTGAAGGGAACTCAGGGACCATTTAAATCTCGATGGCTGTGATCTTGAACAAGTTATATTCTCTCTCTGCCTTATTTTCCTCATCTGTAAAAGGGGGGCTACTTGCACTTTTTATCTCACAGGGTTGTTTTGAGAGAAGCTCTATGCAAGCTTTAATGTGTTATGTGAATGAGAATGATAATTACCATGAGCAACATAATGACACAGCCCTACAAGAAAGTGTATTTTATTTGATCCTCAAACCAATCCCATGAAATACATCATGCAACTGTCCTAAACCCGGATTCTGCAGATGAGGAATCTGAGACTAGTGTAAGCCATGAAACATAGCATAGTGTAATGGATAAAGGGCTGACCTCAAAGTCAGTGAGAACTGAGTTCAAGTCGCACCAATGATACATAATCACTAAGCAACCCTTGACAAGTCATTTAACTTCTCATTTTTTATGTTAAATTATTTAATATAAAAATTGTAAAGAAAGTAATGATCCACATTGTTAATAGTGGTTAGGGATGAGTGGTAGTGCAAGAGAACAAACATTTATTTGTGTATTGGCTTATTAATTTGCTTTTGTTTATTTGTTCATTTATTTATTTTGGAGAGGCAATTGGGAATAAGTGATTTGCCAAGGGTCAGATAGCTAGTAAGTGTTTGAGGATGGATTTGAACTCAGGTCCTATCCATTCCAGACCTGATGCTCTATCCACTGTGCCACCTAGCTGCCCGAAACAAGCATTTAAGTGCCTGTTATATGCCAGGTACAAGCTAAGTGCTTCACAAACACTATCTCATTTGATCCTCACAACAACCCTGTGAATTAGGTTTTATATTGTCTCCATTTTGCATTTGAGGAAACTGGAGTAGACAGATATTATGTGACTGGCCCAGGGCTGCACAGCTATTAAGTGTCTGAAGCCAGATTTAAACTCTTCCTGATGCCAGGCCCAAAACTCTAGCCATGGTACCATTTACTTGCCCCTGGATAGTGAGGGAGATAAGTGAGACAGTTGGATTGTTTTCTGTGCTGATGTTTTTTTTAAAAGAAAAAAAATAGAGTAAAAGGAATATATTACATGCTTTATTATATAATGGAGTAATAATAGTGTAGAACTAGTTTTCATAATTGGGGTATATGATGAGAATAGACATCAGATGAACACCTATCCAACGCACTACCTAACTGCCAAAGTTTTTTTTCCCAGTCTTCCTTATACAAATAGAATCATAATATTGGCTGAAAAACATGTGGGTAACACAGATGAGTTAGGTAGTAGCAAAGCAGAGTAGAGCCCAGAACCAATGTCCTGATTCCCAGATTCATGTCTGCTTCCCTACAGTATACTGCATTCATGCTCAGCCAAGGCTCTTTTGCTGTTATTCCTATTTTGAAAATGGCTGCCATTCGTAATTTCAACCAAACCCACCATTCTTTGTACTTACCATTTGTTTTTTTTTTATGTGTATCCATACCATCTTATTTTCTTTCACCATTGTTTAAACCCAGATTAAATATACTATTATAAAACTAATATAGTTCTTTATCCATAACCCAAAAAGAAGAAAATCAAATAAAACAATTATTGCACAAGATGATCTTTTGTGGCTCCTCTTAGGGCCAGCCGTTTTAACAACAGTTATGCTGCTTAGACTCAGACTTCCTCTTCCTGTTGCTACAAGGGAGAAGTGTTAACCATTTAGAGGAACCTGGTTGTCTAGATGCTGTAGGTCCCCGTACAACCTAAAAACCTGACTCTTCAGCTCATGGTTCTTTCCACCACTGAATTCAGTGGAAATGGGTACAGGATATATTTGCCTTAATGGCAGCATGTCTCCCAGGCCTTGTCCAGATGCAGAGTTGCCTTGGCATTTTTACTCCTCGTTATTCTTTCTCTGTCCCATATTCATACTTTTCAAAGCCTACTATTCCATAATTATCGTCTGAAAGAATATTTGAGCCTTGTCATCATGTAAAAAACTAGTAGTGTGTCCTCTCAAACACCAAGTAGAAACCATCCTCTTTTGTCTTGGCTTCTCCCATCACAAAACAACAACAAAAGACCTATACTAGCCATCTACTGCAGACTTATGATGATCTCTGCCTGTTTTCTCTTAATGGATAAAATTTGTATTACCCTTTCTTACACTCCACCCAAAAAACCCTTCCCCAATCAACTATTTGTGCACCTCAGTATGACAGAGCATCAATATCGAAAGTCTGCTCCTCTCCTATTTGTGGCACTCTCCCTCTTCTTCTTTGCCTCACAGCTTCCTTAAAGTCTCAACTAAATTCTCATATTCCTCGAGAAGCCTTTCTCAGTCTTCACTCCTAAGTTAATCGTATGAGCTCCTTTAGAACAGGAACTGTATTTTTGTCTTTCTTTTTATCACAAGTGCTTAGCATAGTTCCTGGCACATGATAAATGCTTAACATATGCTTGTTGACTGACTAATTCGTTACTTTTAATTTTTTTTTCCTTTATGTAAACAGCATGGAATAGTGAAATGAGCTGAAATGACCAAAAGTTAACATTATGTTCATGCGCTGCTACCATGGTGTGACCAAGAACAAGTTACTGAACATCTTGGAATCTCACTTTCCTTCTCTGTAAAATTTTGGTAATAATCCTTGCAACTCTCTACTTCACTTTGAGAAAAAGATATATATGTATATATATATATATATATATATATATATATACATATATGTATACATATATATCTTATGGAATAATAATTATTAGCACATTTGAAAAGTGTTAGCATTCAGTAAAATAGGAATTGCAATATCAAAGTCCTTTTCAATATTTCTAATCATGGTCTTTTGTGAACTTTGGAAACAAAGTTCACCAATAACTAGGCCAGGAAATTTAGGGAGAGTGGAGTACCTCGGAGACAATCGTAACGATAACAGAGCTTGAGTGCAGGAATTCTGGAGTTTGGGCCATTAGAAAATAAAGAAAACATCAGGGAAGGAGTTGTGAGGTTCATCTGTGAGTACAGTTCTCCTCCTTCCTCCCTTTCTTTATAACCATATAACAATTTATTCCCATATATTATTCTTCTTAAATATTCTTCCTGAAAAATATAGGTTTATATGTAAGAATATAGTATTACTTCTTGGTCTTTTGCCTAAGACCAAGATCACTATGGAATAGTAGCAGGAGCAGTAGGAGAAATTTTTGTTGTTCAGTTGTTTCTAAATCTCTGTAATAGCATTTGAGGTTTTCTTCTCCAGATTGTTTTACAAATGAAGAAATTGAGGCAAACAGGGTTTAAGTGACTTGCCTGGAGTCACACAGCTAACGAGTGCCTGAAGCCACATTTGAACTCAGGAAGATGAGTATTTCTGACTCCAAGCCCAGCACTGTATTCACTGTGCTACCTAGCTGCCTAGTAGCAGTGGTAATCATCTTCATTTTAGCTGGCTTTTAGGGAGTTGCATGTTAAAGTAGAAAGAATTCTAGACCTGGATTCGAAAAATTTGAGTTCTATATTCTGTCAGTTAATGTCAGAGTGACCTTGAGCAAGTCCCTTTATCTCTTGGGGCTAAAGCTTTGTCATCTGCAAAATCAACAGGTTGTACTCAATGCTTAAAATTACTCTCTATGTTTACTACCCCTGTGTCTATATATCCAAATGCAAAGCATTTTAAGTTTTGCAAAATGCTTAGAAAATCTTTTCAATATCATTGTGAAGTAAATACTACCAATAGTGTGCTCAATTTATAAATCAGAAAACTGAGACTAAGAAAGATGAAAGACCTTTCCCCATGGTGATCAACTCATACCAGAAGAAGGATTCTACCACGTCTCTCCTCACTCCAAATCCAGCACTCTTTATATGGAGCAAGATGCAGCGAACCCCTAGGTAGTTATCATACCCTAACTGGCTTGGCTATGAATGGCAGCTACTGTAGTCTTGGCTTCAGACTGATAAAATCTGGCCAAAAGCAAGAGTAAGACAGAGAGATAATTTTATCCCTGCAATACTGAGTAGCGTCCATTTTTTCAGTCTTCATAGGCTCAAGGGTTCATATGTAACCTGTTTTATTCTGAAAGAAGTCAACTCTCTACGCTTCTTTGAAGACAGTCTAAATAAATAAAGAATAAATTCTTTGCTTAAAAGGGAAAATTATAGAGGAAAACTGCAGGTAATTTTCTATGAGAATGAGTAAAATTTCCTAGCCCCCCAATTTAAGTATAATTACCAATTAGCCTGCAAGAATATAATGACTGTGTAGCTGTGAGGCAGTCGCCACAAAATTATAGAGAATTGACAGCTCCTGCTTATTATATAGGGTGTGTGGTAAAATGGATTCATGCAAGAAATGATTAGCATTAGTATTTTAGAGGAGAGAATAGTTTAAGCATATGTATGCCTTGATTAAAAAAAAAGTAACAACTCAAAGTTATGTGATTGACCCAAATTAATTTATGTTCTATGAAATTCAACATTACCCTTTCAATACTGCATACAACAGAATATACATATTTTTGTGTTTGGATGGGAAAAAATATGTTGGGAGAATGGGGTAAACATTTATTTACTATTTTGGATGAGGTTATTTTCTTAAATTGGGGAAACTGGAAAGTAATTCTTATTTCAGAGAAAGGATTCTAGGCAAGGTTCATAGTTTGCGTTTGTACATGAAAATCAACTAATTGCCTTCTGGAATTCATATACTGCCTAAATTTGAGGGGAAAGTTAACCCATCTTTGTAATATTTGTGGGTAGATCTACTTTAATAGACAATAAGGTAGCTATTAATAATAAAAATAATTGTAATTGTTTAATGTTTTTGCCATTCCTCACAAAGACATTGTGTCTCTTGATGGTACATTTTCACTGTCTATCTCTCATGCCTGGAATGCTCTCCCTTCTGATCTCTGCCTCCTACCTCCTCTGGCTTCCTTTAAGTTTCAGCTCTACTTCTACCTTCTGCAAGAAGCCTTTCCCAGAAAACTACAAGGCTGTTTGGTAAAAACTAGGGATAGACTGACATTTTGCATTGTAAATCAAGACAAGGTCAAAATGGACAAATGATTTAGACATAAAGAATGATATCATAAGTAAATTAGAGAAGCATAGAAAAATGTACTTTGTCATTTCTATGGATAGCGTAAGAGTTTATGACCAAACATCACAGGATATTAAATGGATAATTACATGAAGTTAAAAATTCATTGCATGCATACACACTTGTGTGTATGTATACCCACACTAATGTACCCCAAATTAGAAGAAAAACAGAATATTGGGGGGAAATTTTACAGCAAATTTCTCTTATAAATGCCTCATTTCTCAAATATATAGGAAAATGAGCCAAATTTATACAAATGAGTGATTCCCTAGTTCTTTTTGATATAAGGGTATATAGAAAGATAATGTGTTTATGCATATGTGTATATGTATATTATATGTGTATATGTATATGTGTAGGAGTATACAAACATACACACACAGATGAGGAACTGAGGCAAACAGAGTTAAATGACTCGACCAGGGTCACACAGCTAATAAGTGTTAGAGGCCAAATTCAAACCCAGGAAATCAGTCTTCCTAACCCCAGACCTGGCAGTCTATCCACTGAGCCACCTAACTGTCCAGATAGATATAATAAAAGTTCTAAAATGTGAAAAGTGCGTAAGGAGTTCTCTGACAGAACAAGAGAAATAGAAGAGGTTTGTTTCTCTTTTAGCCCAGGTCATCAGGAAATCTCATGGAAGAGGTAGACTCTGTACTAGGACTTGAAGAGAAAAGTGTGTAATAGGAAGAGATGTGTAGGAAGTCCGTTCCAGAGAATGCAAATAGGAAATGGCAGGTCTAATTGGAAAGGTGGGAGAGGACAGAATAGAACGAGAGATGAATTATACTCCAACAACATGCTTAGGATTGAGACAAATAAGAGGTGCAGTGTATAGAGCTTCGTACTTTGAGTTAGTAAGATCTTAGTTTGAATCGTCCTTCAGATACTAGCTGAGCCACCTTGGGCAAGTCATTTAGACTCTTTTAGCCTCGGTTTCCTCAGCTGAAATATGAGGATACTAACAGCACACACTTCACTGGATTCTTATGAGAAGATATTAGATACATACATACATGCATATATATATATATATATATACACACATATATAGACATAGAGATAGTATTTTTGGAAAAATTAAAGTGCTATGTACAGGCTATGTAATGTTCTTATTTTTATTATTGTTAATTTATATTTTTTGTACATTTGGAAATATTATTGTTGTTAAATTTACACTAGTAAATTTGCTTTGGGGACATTGTGACTGATGGATTAGAGAAGGGTAACATTGAAGGAAAGGATTCCTGAGACAGAGTGGTGCAAAACAGAGAGTAATGGATATGGAATCAGAGGATAACATCCCAGGTCTGCCACCTACTGCTTGTGCGACTGTTAGCAAGTCATTTCATCCTTTTAGACCTTTGATTCCTCATATAAAAATTGGAGGGATGGACAAGATGACATCTAATGTCCCTTCCAATTTGAAATCTTGTGAGACAGCTAAAGGTTGAGATCTGTGAGCTAACTTAGGAAGAAAAACCTCCATCCCTTCTTGATGACATTCTGAGAGAGTCTATATCCCTCTAAATCCCCTCCCATGCCAGAACAAAGGTCAAGGCCCTTCCTTCTTCAACTTTCTATCCTTAATCAAAATTCCCTACTTCATTATCTCCTCACCAATTCTCCCAGAGACACATTTGAAGTTTTTTTTAGTTTAGTTTTTTCTGGCATTCTTGACATTATTTTGTTGGTACTTAATGATTTTTCATATCATAATCTTGCTTAACTGACATCCTGCAACTCATCCTTATAGCGTCTATGTTTTTTATACCTGTGTAGTGTCACTGAAATGCATCCCTTTTCTAAACCAAGAGTTGCTATATTTCTTCCGTTACTTTTCATGACAGACAGAAGAACATTTCTAAGTTCTTTCTACATCACGTTGGAGCTCCTGTGAGATATTAATAATTTGAGCCATGGCTAGAAAGAAGATAATTAGATATTAGGAAATTCAGTTCCATTCTAAAACACAATTACCTTATACCATAGGACAATGAGGGAATGACATTATTTTTGGCAAGGGAAATTGTTCTGAACAGGAATCCATGTCAAAATGTGCTACTGTACACTTTTCAGGTTAGATACAAATGAAGGATAAAGGAAGTAAAAATGATTCCCCAACTGTGTTTCTATTCAAGGGTGTCTTTCAGGTCAGTATGGAAGCAACTTCACAAAAGTCAAACTCTTTATTATTTTTTTTTCCTGTGTAATTCAAAGGAATCTTTCATTTCACTTCAGGGCAGCTTTCAAAGACTTCCAGAGGGACTCACTCTGGAATCCCATTCTGAAGGACATATTTAGACTAAAATATTTGTGCTGCACATTATTATAAAATTGGAAGATTCGTTTATGTAATTGCATTATGTGAATGACTCTCAATAAGTTGGATTTCAAAAGCATGCTTTTATCCATAAGCAATTATGTTGCAATACATTTCATATAAGCTAGGTCCTTTACATAAAGCACTGAAGAAGATCTGCCAATAGGTGGTGCTGCTGTGATTGAAATTTGAATAAACTAATATGCAAATTTGATCCTTCTTGAAACTACTATTTTTAGCCTTCTGCATACTTCTGTCTTTCTACTTACAACTGTTCTGTAGTGAACTGGCTATAAAATGTCACCATGGATAAGGTGTTTTTAAGAATTTCAGAAGCATTTTGTGTCACCTTCATTAAAAAAGATGAGAAGTGGGTCAGAGATCATAGCTATAAAAACAGACTGCTCAAGGTGGTACTTATCTGATAAAGGCACATACCAGTCGTGGACTCAAATGAGTGTTATGAATTTTGCATAAAGTCCTTCATCAAGGTTGAATTACATAATGTCTCATTTAACGGCATATCTGTGTGACATTCCTTGTCAAGCATGATTTCTCCGTGTGCCTCTAAACATTGGCCTTGTAAGACATGTGACAGCATTACATAGACAGGAATAGCCTGGATACCATTTGCAATTAGACATGAGAATGATGTGAGTCATAACAAATGCATAATGTATGATGAGTGAGAACTGCAGTTTCTACCCCTAGAATGCTTACAGTGAAGAGCCCCTAAATGATAGTTGAAAATGTAATTTATTTAGCAAAGCTTTTAATTATAAAAATGATGGTAAACAGTTAATACCAAGATTAATGTGATGAGGTTTGATTGCATGCCATATTTTGTCAGACGAGAAATCATTTCTTAGAATTAACTGATGATAACAAACCATTGATGTGGCTTAGTTTGACAGGTTTTAACTTCATTCGCTGAAAGTTAAACCAAACCTTTTCAAAAATAGTCATACCACTAATCCACAAAGTTAAAAGAAAACATGACCTTAATTAACAGATATCTATTTTTGTTTTGGTGTATGCATACCTAGAAATTATAATTTCTTATAACAAAGTATAATAAGATTTCAGAGTAGAAACCAGTTTTCCTTAGCATTTTCCTATCCTTTCATTTTTCCTTTGAAGACTATATAATATTTTGTATATGTGCAAAAATGAAATAATTCTAAACTGGTTAAATTACTAGCTATGCAATCCTTTCTTCTTCTTCTTCTTCTTCTTCTTCTTCTTCTTCTTCTTCTTCTTCTTCTTCTTCTTCTTCTTCTTCTTCTTCTTCTTCTTCTTCTTCTTCTCTCTGTCTCTGTGTCTCTCTGTGTCTCTGTCTCTCACTCTCTCTCTCTCTCTCTCTCTCTCTCTCTCTCTCTCTCTCTTTCCCTCTGTGTGTGTGTGTGTGTCTTTGTCTCTCTGTAGTTTATTAACCAAGAACTATTCTACTATGAAGATGATAATCATTTAATTTCAACTCAACAATCATTTGTTTAAACAATTGCTCTGTACGTATCACTGTTTGAAGTTCTGAGGGAGGCATATAGTTTAGATTAGATAATGGAGCTACCCTCAGGAAATTACATTCTGCTACAATACAACACATGACTATAATGTATAACATATAAAAGAAATAAAAAACAAAATCTCAGACAAGATGATATGAGAAAAAAATGATCATTTCTAAGTTGGAAAACAAGCTTAATCTCTTGGGTGGGGGGAGTGTGTAATATTAATTAAGGTGGGGCATTTTTGCTGTTTTCTCTTTTGGAATGCTAAAGTAATCAAATCACACCCTTTTGCTAACCAGGTGCTAAACCCCAGGCCCACACCCTTTTGTTGATTAGGTATGAATCCTTTGGGCCCTGAACAGAGGATAAAAACTCAAAGGTTATTATTTTGTCTGGAGCTTTCAGCCACTGGAAGAGTGGCATGGGGCTCTGGGCAAGCCATTGTTAAGAACCCCCTGGCTTGTAAACCCAGATTTTGATGCTTTCCTGGTAATCATGACTTGTGATTTGGTCTGTTTATATTGTGTATGTTTGTAATTTGTTTGTATTGTTGTATAGAAAATAACAGTGAGATGAGACCTGGGTTCAAGGTAAATTTAAGGTGTGGATTTATTGATCGAGCTCATGACTACCGGGAGTATATACTCAAATCAAGCAGTCCCGAATTGAGGGACTTACAGGCTTATAAAGGCAAACACCACAAGGACACAGTTAGGGAGGGTCGCTAGCAGAAGCAATGATGTACAGAAGCAAAGATCAGCCATTGGTTGGGCTTATCAGTTCAGAGCTAATTTGGGAATATGGTTAGATTCAGGGGTGCGACCATCCTGTGACTCAGCATGGTCCGCTTCCTAGAATGGGTGGCCCTCAGGGGCATGACCGTCCGGTGACACAGGGTGGTCCGTTTCTTAGAACAGGTGGATGGTACAAGGTGGAATTGCCTGGAAAGTAACCCCTACTTGATCTTTGGTCTGAGTCGGGGGGGACCTAGCTTGGTCAGCAGAATAGCTACACCATAACCCAGGGTGTGGAGCTACTTGGTAACCAGGGGGCTCCTCTCCAAAATAAACCCATAGCTTACCCTAGCAACTGATCCTTGCACATAATGCTGATATAGAGAGAATATATAGAATGCTGAGGAATCATGAGGAAGTGGGGGTCAGGGGACTAGCTTTGGGCAATACCTAGAATTATGCCTTAAGCTATTTCAAACCATTTCAGGGTGTAGGGCAGAGACAAAGACAAGAATATAAATGGGATTAATGGTGGGCTTAATGGTGGGCTTCAATTTAGGTGTAACAGTATTTGCTCTGAAGTTCCGGTTGCTGGCTTTTCCTCCTGACCTAAGTGAATGATAGTTGTATGTTGGATGTAATTAAAGCAAGATTGTTAACCCCTTAATGTTACTTTCCTTGGTAAAGCAGATCAAAAGAACTTGTGCTGGCAGCTCTTGTTATTGGGCTTGTGTTGGTCTTTCACCCCCACCACAGCTGCTAGCCAAATTTTTGTTACAGAGTGGCATTTGATTTCCATCATAAAAGGCGACTAATTTCAAAAGGCAGAATGGAAAGAGGGCATAGGAAAATAGCATTAGATAAGGAAGAGAAAAGGGTGATCTTAGGAGATACAGAGGGAATCATATGGATTGATATTTAAAATATCTCAAAAACTTCTAAAAGAACAGGAAAATGATTTGAAGAATTTTTTAAAAGACAAGAAAACATTACCAAATACTAATTCATATATCTACTTTCTCATCAGTACAAAATCTATGATAATGTGTACACTGAGATGAAAATATAAGAAGGGAATATGTAAACTTTCGCAGATTTTTTTTTTCACTAGACTGCAACTGATTGAGTGATGTAGAGGATATATTAGCCAAATATACATATTGTTTATGTATATATTGTTTGACTACCAAAAGAAAACTACATATGCACACACTCTTTTCCTTCAGTAGAACAAAACCAATTAAGTGATTTTAAGCATCTATTACATGCCAGAGTACAGATACAGATACATAAATCAGACACTACTTTCAAGGAGTTTACGTTCTACTAAGAGGATACAACAAATATGTTTTGAAACAAGCGTATAATTTCATTTTTATTCCTTAGTAGTCTTGAACCATAACCAATTTTACTGTGTCTTGTCCTCAAATTTTGACTTCTTTTCTTTATCTACTGCCCTTCATGACTCTTGCAACCATCAGCCTTTGATAGCACACACCATCTGCCTTCTTTACTCATCTTCTTGAGCTTCTGAAATTTACTAGAGAAGATTCCAGCACTAAGCTATTTTAACCTATCCATATAAAGTCATATTATTTAACCTGAAGTTGGCCTTGCTGTTACAATAGAAACCTGGATTGTTCTTCAAATAAATGTCTATTTAATTAACTTTAGTAGCCATTTCAAACTTTTTTTTCTTTTCTCAAAATCCCCAGTGCTCCCTTATCTCCCCTGTATTATTAAGAAAATGGAGGGAATTATCACTAACTCCTCCACCGTACATACTCTTTATCTCGAAACACCATTTTTGATCTTTACAAATGCTTCCCTTCCCTTGCCTATACCCTTAATCCTGTAACATCCGCTCTATCCTCTAGCATGTCTCATATTTACTATCTCTGTATTTACTGTTTTCTCCCTACCACATTCAAATGTGCTCAGCTCTATTCCTTTAAAATAAACAACCAAACCAAAAAAAAATTCATTTTCCCTTCTCAAGTTATCATCTGAATGCTATGGCTCTACCTAATTTCAAGGTCAAATTCCCAGAAAGAATAAATTACACTTGCTGACTTTACTTCCCCACCACCCATTAATTTCTCAACCTCTTGCTGAAAAGAGTTCTATTTGCCAACTACAGTATTCAACTGATGCTGTTCTCTCAGGTCTCTCCAAGGTATCTAATAATGTATTGACTGACCAATTCAATAGCTTTTTCTATTCTCGTGGATATCTCTAGAATTTTTGGATACTATGAATCAAACTACACACATGCGCAGACACATAGACACAATCTTTCTGTCTCTTTGTCTTTATGTCCCTCTCTTTCTCTGTTTCTCTGCGTCTCTATATGCCCCTTCTTCCTTCCCTCTCCTCCCTCCTCTTTTCCCTTTTTCTTCATCTTCTCTCTCTCTCTCTGTCTCTCTCTCTCAGCTCCCTTCCTCCTTTTCTCCCTCTCCCTTTCCCTCCCTCCTCTCACATTGAAAACTTACTGCTGGACATCTCTTCTGAAATGTTCAAGAGGTATCTCAAAGTATTCCCCTCCTCCAAACAACTTTCTGTTGAGAGTACCACTGTCTTCTTAGTTATCAAAGTTTTAACCTTAGCCATTGTTGACTTTTCCCTTTTCTTCACCATTCATTTTATCCAATCAGTTATTATCATATTGATTCTAATTCTAAAACTTTATCTTTTACCCAACTGTGCACTTGTCCAACCCAAGTTCAGGTTCTCATGACTTCTTGTATGGAATAGACTTCTATTTTCCTTTTATCTCCCTGTTTCTATTTTCTCCCCATCTTAACCGTTTTTGATACTACTCCCAAGATAAAATTCCTATACTATAGGTCTGATGTGTAAATTCCTTTTCTTCCAATGAGGAATGAGTTTACAGAAAATATAAGTTTATTATCATGGCCAGAGAATCTTGGAAGATAGCATAAGAAAAGTCATGATTTGCTCTCAGATGAGCTCTAAAATCATTGTGCAATAGTTGTTCCATTTTCAGCTTCATTATTGCATCATGAACTCTATGTTCCATCTCAAATGAACTGCTAATGAAGTCTCTGAGCTCAGCACTCTATACCCTGTTTCCATGAGTTCTTGCAAGCTATCTCCCATGCTGAGAAACATTTTATTTTCTTTTACAATCAACTCTTAGAGCCTCTAATTTCTTTCAAGGCTTAGTTATATAACACTTCCTCCATGAATCTACTTCCTCTTCCATTTTCCTTGAATAATGCTTAGTGCTGTATATGTTGCCTCCTTCCAATAAGATGTTAAATCTTTGAGGGCAAGGACCATGTCATTTTAGTCTTTGTATCTTTAGCTCTGTGCACAGTGTGGACACTTTTTAAATGTTTGTGGAATTGAATTAGCAGCCATGACTTTTCCTATGTAAGATACCCAGGAATTGTTTCATGTCTACAAATGGTAATAAAATTAGATTTTGCTGTATTTGAGATGGCTGTAAATATATGTCACGTTGGTTAATTTTACACATCATCCCCAGTTTTATCTTACATAATACTTCCTTAGAATCCACTGTCTCCACCAAGGAAGGGAAAAACAAACAAACAAATTCGTATTTCCTTTTGGAAAGATATCATTACCCATTTCTACCATGGAGATGGCAGCAAGGTACTGGGAAAAGAATACTGGTTTTGGAGACAGAGGACCAAGGTTTGAATTTCAGCTCTACCGTGTAATACCAGTGTGATCTTAAAGAATTAAAATTATACCTGGGTAATGAAGTTAATCTGTGGGCAGAGAAGAAGGAAAGGGTGGGGCTTCTATTTATCTTGGGTGAGAATGAGTCAAAAGGAGGGGGAGCCCTGTCAGCTGGCAGCCAAGTTCAGACATGTGACTTTAAAAAATTGTGAGTACAGAGTTTGGAGTTGGGGGAGGCAGATATCTAAAAAACAAAACAACAGCTGCAGCAACACCAAAAAGAACTATATAACTCCAGCCAATACCAATCCAGATCATACCCTATTGAATCAAAATATTTTACCTGATTTTGCACTGGTCACCATCAGTACAAGAAGACTGACCAAATGGTCGTCATCATCATCCAACAAGACAATATAAAGAGTGAGAATGATGAATATATGCCACAATTATTTGAGATGGAGAGATAAATCCATGCTTAAAATTCCAGTCATATGTTGATATGAAACAGTAGCTGAAACTCAGTCTGGAAGAATTAATAAGGATTTTATTATAGGAAAATATGAACTCTGAAATCAGTGACTGGGTACTATAATAGTAAACATCTGATTGAGAAGGAGTGAGTTGTTTATAATCTAATCAGAACCTCTCCAAATGTCCAAATACAGGTGTTACTTTGTTGTCCTAATAATCATAACAAAATTTTCCCAAATTACCTTAAGAGGCACAATGGAACACATTCTTCCTTGGAATTAGTTTGTATTTCTAACCTCCATTGCACTCCTCAACAAACCAATTGCTCTGATCCTTGGGGCATGGATTGTTAGAAAATGTTAGAAATATTGGAATTATTCATTTTTTTCTCCTGAGTCACGTGTAACAAGTATGTTAATAGTGTATAAGGTATCGTTCTTATTCTTACAGGAAATACAAGATATATATGAGTTAAATAAGTATTCCATTTTCCATATTTCATGGAATTAACTTTTGGAAACATTTAAATATATATCTGTTTAGCACCGTTGTTGAATTGGAATTCAAAAATCTTTTCATTAAGGCAAAAAAAAAGAATAGAGCAGTGGTATCAAACTCAAAGGAAACTGGGGCCCACTAAACCGTATATAAGAATCCCTGCAGGTGCATATTGACTTAGAAAACCATTTATTAACATAATCAGTGTTTTGTTGTATTTTTTTAATTTTGTTAAATATTGCACACTTATATTTTAATCTCATTCAGGTTTAAATTGGGAGTGGTACGGTGTGACACATTTAACCCCTCTGGAGTCTACTGGATAGAATATAAGACTGGAAAACAGAAAGACCTAGGATCAAATTTCACCTCGGTCTTTATTAGCTAGGTGACCTCAGTGAAGCTAGTTAAGATCTTGGTGCTTTGCACAAGTACTTATGTGTTATCCACTAAATCATAGATGGATTTGTGAACTGTGATTTCTTTTCCTTAAAATTACAACAAAGTTTTCATCTACAAACATAAAAAGGGAATTTTTTCTAGAAACAAAATAATTTTAAATGGTGGATGGATAATGTTTTTTTTTTTCAATTCTGAGGAAAACTTATGTATGTGGTACTTAGAATATTGCCTTGCCTGTAGCCCTCTCTCTCCCCAGGAAAGCTTTGGGGTTCTCTATGAATCAATACTCACTAAAGTCATACATCTTGAGCCTCAAACAATGTAGTTGCTTTTACCAAATAGAGAAGACTATATTAGTTTAAAGCATCTAATGAAATATCAAAAGGAAGAAAATAGTAGAAATAAATACACAAATGGGACATTTTCTTATGCTATAGATTACCTATAGATTATTATTACCTATAGATTATGCTATAGATCACCAGTCAGAGAGGGTATGCACTCAAAAACACATATCACCAAAGGCCCAGCATTTATGTCACACATATAGGAAAACAAGTACATGAATCCATGCCGAGAACACATCACGAATACATATGGCAAGGTCCATGTCTGGTAGAGCAACTCACACCTTCAAAACTGAAAACTGTCAATGTCCATGGGTTACAAGTTTATTGTTCCATGAGCTCTCCACTAAGTGTTGCACTATGTTATCTGGAAATTTCATGGTCCCTCATAGCTAATGTGTACCTGTTCTCCATTGCATTGTCTTTTCTGCATATATCTCATAGCCTCATCAGGTCACTGACCTGATCTCTGCTACCATTGCTATCATTTGCTGGGTTTCTGCTTTTAGAACCTTTCCTGGCCTTTCTCTATCTAGGGTACAGTGGCTAGAAGGCCTTTTTCTAACTATGACAGGCTGATATACCTTTAGTTCATCGGTCCAGAGGTGGGGAACCTGTGGCCCTGAGGCAATATGTAGCCTTCTAGTCCTTGGATGTGGCCTTTTGACTGAGTCCAAGTTTTATGGAACAAATCTTTTTCATTAAGGGGATTTGTTATGTGAAGTTACACTCTTGTTACATCCTTTATTGAAATCCTGAGTCACCAAAAAATTCATTTTAGTTAGTTTTCCTCAAAAATCTCACAGAAGAATATGGAAGCAGGGGCACCAAGGTGGGGCTGAATCCCACCATTCTCTTTGATTAGCATGAAAATTATTTTAAATCAAAAACAAACATGTAAATCATGTGGATCATAATCATCCTTTACAATGAATATCTAAAACTAATCTTTAAAATACTGATACAATTTCTTTACCTTCTCAAGCACAAATATTGTTACTTTGCAGATGATTTTAAACATTTTATATTAATATGCAACTTTAAAAAGGGAATTTTAAGTTAAATCTTTAAAGCTATGTCACTAATAAACGATGCTGAATTAGATACACCAAATCTGGCACAAATAAAAATCATTCATCTTGAAATAACATCAAGTAGAAATGTAGTAATTAGAACAAAAGGAGATAATAGTTAAAAATGTTTCATGGTAAAATTTAGGAAGTAAATAATTAATAGAACTGTAATACCCATTTTTGAGATTGTGCTAAATTTATAATTAAATATGTATATTAGTGAAAAAAATAATAATTATATACTCTTTGATATGAAGTCACAAGTATTTGTTATAATTTAAAATTCAATTCTTGGAGCTCCCAGCAATTTATTACAATTGTTTAGGTAGGCATATTATAATGTGCATTGTACTTGTTGAGGAGAGGCAGAGATTTTTCATAAAAATACTATTTTCTATTAATTGTTATGATTCTAGTGAAGTAGCAGGAGCAAGATTTGAGCCCATAACTCTGTACTCTATATTTAACTCCCTTTTTGCTACATCAGGATGAATCTCAAAAAAAAGGCAAAGTCAGTTTGGGCTTACTATGAATTCACCAATTTGCGTGTATGTATAAGTGACAAGGAATTTTGAGACTAGTTTATGTCACAATTCTATGAAAATTATGTCACTAATAATATTCTATTCACTAAATTGTCTTTTTCTGTTTAAACCAAATTAAATTTTATTTTACTTTATTGAAGACACAAGATGAGGTGGTGTTTTTAGCATCATATCCTCAAGGTGCAAAGAAAGTCACAGTGACTTATTTAATCATTGTCTGGCCCTAAGTGGCAATTTTGGCTGTAAAGAATGTGAAAGTCCTAAGCAGAGAGTTCTAAATCAATCAGACCAGCTAAGTCCTTCTATATTCAGTTGTTTTTAATCCCTTCAGGAAACAGTTTCAGTGAGCACTGTGATTGAAGCACACTGAGAGAAGGAAAGTTCTTTGGCAGTTCCTCTCTTCCCACTGCAGTATCTGACCGGTTTAGATGAAACCTTATCTTTGTTAGAAATCATGAACAGGAAATAAGAAGCATAATATCCTATTTTAAGGCAGCAGGAGGGAGAGAGGATCACTGACATTACTGAGATTCTTCCCTTTCCCCCTTTTCAAAAAGGCAAAGATTCTGCTCCCTTTTCAAGCACCAAATTCCCTGATTCAGGCTGCCTGCAGGTTGAATCTGTCCTTGACTCTTTCCAAGGATGAGAAAGACATTATGAATTTGAGGGTACTTGCTTGTTTGTTTGTTTGTTTTTGCCTAGCCTGACTGGATTCCTGCAAGTTTTAGAATGAATTTAACTCCAAAGGGATCGTGAGGGTATTTAAGATGTGGTTATAAGGTTGTGGTATAGGTTAAAGTATCTCTCTTATTTTGCTAGGATGAGAGTAAGATTTCTCATAAAGCAATCTAAGTGCTTCCAGTTCAGAAAGACTGACTTGGACTGGATGCCATTTTCATCATTTTCAAGGGGTTTACACTGCAAAAGTCATTCTGGGCACAAACTAAGTTCAATTCAACCAGAGAACTTCAACAATAAGTCTTCTTCATTTCTGGGCTATTGCAGCTGCACCTGTTCAAATACAGCTCCAAGTGGCTCAGAGCTTAACCACTCCCCCAACACACTTGATTAAGATCATGGCTTCATCAGCCTGGTGGGGAAGTTCCCGTTCCTCACACCTGTGGTTGAGTGTAATCCTTCCTTCTGCAGCACTTTCTTAAATACAAAGTTTAGAGAATGCATTTTCCCTGTGACTTTTAGAGGATATTCTACTTCCCAATGGAGTATGCCATCAAATTCTAGTACTAAAATAAAGGAGCTTAATTTTGGATATTTCACTCCTCCCACCCTACATTGATTAAAAAGATTCAAAAGAAGGTGAAACAGTAATTTAACCAATCAGCCAACACCTCAACTCTGTGTGGTAGAGTATGAAATATACACTATCACTACCAACTTCGCAGAGAGGAAAGTAAATGCATTTTTTCAATTCTTCTCCACAATCAAGATTGGCCATTATAATTACAAAGTATTCAATATTCTTAATAGTTAGCATTTCTCCCTTTGAGAACTCTTTGTTCATAGTCTTTAATCACAGCAATTGGATAATGTCTCCTGGTCTTTTGTATCTTGGATATCAGATGATCCTTATCAGACATATCTGTTTCAAAGGTGCCCCACACCTACCCATTGATGGCTCCACTTCTTTTCCTAGCTGCAGTAATTTTATTTGTGCAAAAGCTTTTTTAAAAATTTCATGTAATTGGAAATTATCTATTACATTTTTTTTTCTGATTCGCTACCACTTTTTAAAGAATTTTCCCCTTATCCATAGCTATCAAAGGTACCTAATTTTGTTTTCCTTTTTCTCTTGTGCTTGTTGTTGTTCAGTCATTTCTGATGTGTCCAACTCTTCATGACCCCATTTGGGATTTTCTTGGCAAAGATATTTGACTAATTTGCTATTTCCTTTTCCAACTCATTTTACAAATGAGGAAAAGAGGGTTGTGTAACTTGCCCAGAGTCACACAGCTAGTAAGTATCTAAGGCCAGATTCAAACTCAGAAAGATGAGTCTTCCTTACTCTAGGCATGGTTCTTTGCCCACTGCACCACTTAGCTGCCCTAGGGTTAAATGAGAGAGGCTAGAAGAGGAGGTAGAACTGTCATGCAATGAAAACAAGGCATAACATTTGGGGAGCCTATATGTTTCATTTGTATCCACACAACGTCAAGAGATCTGGAAAAAAACAGGCATAACAGAAGTTAAATGGACCACTTAAGAAGGATTTATGTGAGCACACGGACTACAGTCAAATGAAATGTGAAGACAATGACTTTGCTGTTTGAACCATTGGAAGAGGTACCCACACTGATGACATTACAAATCCATTCAAGTAAATATCCAGATACTTCCAATATCTGAGACAATGGAATGCACATAGTAGCTACTTAATCAATGTTGAGTTGAATTAGTCCCATTTCTATAGGAACATATGTAATTCAAAGCCTTACTTCTCATGACAGAGTATCAATCATATATGTGTGTGTATGTATGTAAACATACATATATGTATGTATTAAGCCCATGCTATATTTTTGTTGAATTACTCTTATGTCTAAAAAATACAAATTTAGCAGAAAAAGTCACAAACTACTTACTTTTTTAGAGCAAAGAGAAAGAAAATATACTCAATGAGCTTTTCTTCACTATCATACTCTGGAGTCTCATAATTTAATCAAAGGACCTACATCTTTCAGCACCTTTACTTTATTCTGGTTAACAAACTTAGAATTGTTCAACACATAAAGAAATAAAGAAACTAAAAGGCAAATGTAATTTTACAAGTCAATGATATGGGCATGGTCATTATTAATTAGCATAAAAATCATTTATTTTTCTTCTGTCTTCTAACATGTCCTAATTCATCATATCCATTCTCATGGTTCTAAGCATGTTACTTCTCACGAAGCACCCATGGCTTCCTATTGTCACTATCATTTAAAGCTCATCATGAGTTTTTTTCCAGGCCACTTTTCCAGATTAATATATATTTTTCATATACTGTAACCATCCAATTAAGATTATCTCCTTGCTATTTCTCATATATAAAGATGAACTATCAACTCCTATCTCTTTGACTTTACAACTCAGTCTCTGTCTTACCTGGCATAGACTATTTCCTCACCTCAGATTATAAATTCACCAACTTCCTTCAAACTGCTACACGTTTGAATTCTTACTGGGGAGACCAAGCTAACCTATGTGAAATAATAAGAAAACTGAAGAAGATGGATCTAAGTACTGAATTAAGTAGAAGGAACATATATTAAGATGTAGAAATCATTTTAGATATCTTATTGACCAACTCCATCAATTTATATGTGAGGAAACTAAGGTTCAGAAAGGTTTTATTACTTGCCTAAAGTCACATAGGTACAAGTAGGATTTGAACCCAGGTCTCGGATAACAAATCCAACACTCTATATTTGGGGGAATATTAATCTATTGTAATACACATTTATTTTCTGTTATTTTAAAATTCTATGGCAGTGATTTTATTTCTCTTCATTTGTGTTAGATTTCATATATATGTACATATACATAATTTTAATACATACATATATAAGCACATATATACATACATATAGATAGATAGATAAATAGATAGATAGATAGATTGATATTATAGGTAAAAGCAACAGACCTGCCAGAATGATCACGCATTAAATTATAAGCTACTTCAGGACAGGGACTATCTTTTCCTCTTTTTGTATTCCCAGTGCTTAGAACAGTGTCTGGGACATAGTAGGTGTTTAATGAATGTTTGTTGAATTGAATTTCAGACCAACATGTTTCCATGGCTAATTTTTTTTGGAGGGAGGAAGGCAGGGCAACTGAGGTGAAGTGACTTGCCCAAGGTCACACAGGTAGTAAGTGTGTCAAGTGTCTTGAGTTCGGATTTGAACTCAGGCCTTCCTGACTCCAGGGCCAGTGCTCTACTCACTGTGCCACCTAGCTGCCCTGACTAATACATACTACCTTTCATAGTGAAAACACACCAATTTTGGGAATATGTTTTCTGTAGCTTTGGCGCAATCATACATTTCTTGTAAAATAACCACAAATTCCATGGGAAAGCCAATTATGTTTCCCTTTGTATGAGACAGTCATTGGGTTATCTTTAGAGCTTTCATGTTCTGAACCTGATCTAATAACTTGTGCAGTGAGGTCAGATATCTCTTTCTACGGTGGGTGAATGAATACTCTTTCTCACGAACTGTCTCCTAGAAAAGGGTCATGGGCTTGAAACTCTTTCAGATTAGTGACTTTGAAGTATCAAGTTGTAAAGAATAGTATCAGCTACTAGAAACAAGAGTTCAGTTGCTAAATAGCATGCAACAATACTGCTGTGTAAGGCTAATGTGTGCATGGACAAAGAAAAAGTATATTTTTAAAAATGTAGTAAAAACTCATTTGTCTAAAATAATTATTACTATGCTTTATAATGCTAAAATAAATTCAGAAGATGAAATTTGAAAAAAAGTGCCTTTATTATATTTTTTAAAAAAAAGTATTTCCATTAGTCTTATTAAGAGGAAATGGAGAAGCTAAATTCCTTGGGCATGCCTGTGGGGGAAAAATTGCCTAGGGATGTGTACCATAATTTGTTGATGTACTGACTAATGTACTTGGCATCTTTGTATAATGATTACATGTTACAGTGAATGAGGAAGCAGGAATTAGAAGATATAATTTCATTCAAATCCTGAAACACTGAAGTATTATGCATTTCTGCCATAGTATTGCATCCCCCAAACATGCATTTAGGAATGGGTGTTGATTCTATCCTTTCAGTCCTCTGGGAAAATGTTGGCTGGTTAATTTAAAATACATTGTGTAAGAAATATTTAGCAGAACACTGTAGGTAACATTCTGAAGAGATACCAAAGAACTAGGACACAGTCTGTCTTCAAGAATCTTATCATTAAAAGGGGGAACTTACATATCATATACATGAAAACATAACTTACATTATCATTTCACACAGTAAGCACATAATAAGGGTTTGCTGAATGCTGAAGAAATGTTTAAAGAAGTATATGAAATGTGCCAAATGTGGAAAAAAAAACCCATAAAATTGAAGACATAAATGCTGAGGAGATGCACTGTAAAAACAACTCCCCCTTAACTCTTAGTAGTTATAATCTGATGGAACAGAGTCCAAAAGCTGAGAGCTATTCTTGCCTTCATCCAAACATAAGCTAGAATGGAAAGCAGAATAGCAAAATAGGATACCACATTTGTGAAAAGACATTGCCAATGCCTTCTTATATAGAGATAAGAGAATTAAGCCCAATAGAAATGAACAAACATCCACTTAGTAAGAACAAATGCACCCTTCACAGTAAAAATAACTAAGAAATAAACAAGCCTTTCAGTTGTCTCTGCCTTATTTACCTTCTCCTGCCAACATCTCTCCCTCTCTCTTTTTTTATGCCCCAAGGTTATAACTCTTCAGATCTCTCTTGTTACTCTAATGGGCTAGAAAGACAAAATTGAGTGAAAAAATTAAAAAAGTCTCTATTTCTTAACCTTTTTTTGTTTTCCTGCTCTTTTTTCTCTGATTTTTCTTTTATAGGTACAATTTCAGGATATAAAATCTGAGAATCTTGAGGAAGAAGATGTATTAAAGAAAAGGGATAAAGTCACATTCCAAATTAATATGGGAAGGAAAAAAATTAAAACTGCATATGTATTTGTGATTCAGCTCTTGTTTTCACATTGGCTTATCTAACTCATTTTTTTCCTGCACATATATATCCAGTGTTTCCATATATTCATCTATGTTAAAAGCAAATCAATCAATAAGCATTTATTATGCACATACTGTCTATTAGGCACTGTTAGGCACTGGAATTACAAAGAGAAAGTGAAAGTATCCTTGCTCTAAAAGTTTCCATTCTATCACAAGAGGCAAAGTAAACATGTATAAGTATGTACAGAATACATTTACATGGAATACATAGATATAAATACAATTGAGTGCTGGGCACTTATTGGGGCACCATAAAAGGCATTGTGAAAAGGTGGTTCTTGATCTGTTTCTTAAAATAAATTAGAAATTCTATATGAAAGTGAGAATGGAATACATTTCAGGCATAGGAGACAGCCAG
Source organism: Trichosurus vulpecula (assembly GCF_011100635.1). NCBI lineage: Eukaryota > Metazoa > Chordata > Mammalia > Diprotodontia > Phalangeridae > Trichosurus > Trichosurus vulpecula. The sequence goes on along the minus strand of NC_050578.1, from coordinate 180,175,506 downwards.
TGTAGACACGATGGGTGATGTAGTAAAAAGTGTGAGGAACAAAACCAGGTTCTCTTGAATATTGAATGCAAAAAAGTACTCAAAAATTATATTGGGGCAAGTTGCAAGGATTTTAAAAGCCAAACCAAAATAAAAATTATTTAATTATAGTGGCAGTAGGGAAACATTGGAATTTAACAAAGTAATACTGTCAGATGGATCCTAAAGGAAAATAATTTTGCTATTTGTGTTGAGGTAACTTGGAAAAGGTAAAGTGAGTCATTTAAAACTGTGTGAGGAAGACCAGCAACTTCTATCATCTCTATGTGTCTACCAAAGAAAGTACCACAGTATCTGAAAATTCTACTATTAAAGACTCTTTGTTGTTTTTGTTGTTGAATGGATGAATGTATATAATCTTAATCAATTGGTTTAGATGTTAATGTAAAACTGGATGTTCTAAAATAGTCATCAATATTCAAGTACAGGCTAAGAAAAGTATCTACAAACTTTCAGAACCGTGCCTATACTGAACCCTAAAGTGTATATATTGATATCAAAGAGTATATAGTGCCTGTTTATACATTTTTGGAGGACTAAAGTAGCATTAGATATAGATTACTTTCACAATAGACTAAAATGGTATGTTGTGATATCCAGCGTTCTAATAATACTTGATTAGAACAACATAGTTTTGATCTTCTTCCTAATTAAGATCTGAAATGTTCCAGAAAGGGCATCCCGGGAGAAATAGGCTAAACCTATCAAAATATCTGGCAACTCCCACATGACTCATGGCTTTTTTTTTGGCCATATGAATTCTACTGAACCTAGCAAAAATTCAACAGCTAGCCTGGGGCACTGGATACTTCAAATGTTAGGCTTTAAGAGCTTGATGACATACTCAGTGAACTCAGAGAAATGATCATTTTTCTATTATATTAATAACCAATTATTAAATTAGGATTGAGGTTTTTCCTTTCCATTTCCTCATTCAGAAATTGGTCTCTGTAGATCAGTCAGTCAAACTCTGAGGGGAATTACTGAGTATATACTCTAGGATTTTGAGCAAGACTTCACCCAACTAGAAGGCCTTACTTCTATTTAGAGTATAAATGGAATTTGATCTAAGTAAATTCTTGCCTTTAGGAAAAAAACCCATGTCATTGTATCCCTCCACTGCAGTCTAGGGGAATCCAGCTTTCAAAGCATAAAATCAACCAGAGTAGCCTAGGCAGAGATGGTTTCATTTGTCCAGATTGCTGGAGGCAGCTGTCCCTCATGATCAATTCATGTTCTCAGCAGGAGCTGGAGACTTTTATCCTGCCTCCTCATTAATATGTCTGCCCCTCATTAATTGCTAACTAATCAGGGATGATTTCCACTTTTTCCAAAAGTTTTTGAACATTCAAAGATCTCCAAGGTTTTGTGTTTGGTTAAGGAGAACAACCATTGACCATTAATTTGTTGTCAGTCATACTATTTATCAAGTTGATTATTAATCACCCAGAAGTGTCTCTTGGGCTTTTTATTTGTCTCAGTTGCAAGGGAGTTAAAATGAGAAGCATACATTTTGGCTAAACCCAAAATTATATTGGCATATCAGTGCCTAGCACACCATACTTGTTTAATAAAGGGTAATTGACACACTGGTTAACAGTTACCTGATCATTGGCCATTTCTGCTGATTTAGTTCTTTTGAAGTCGGAACATCTTAATCAACTGAGCTGTCTTTGTGGCTCTTAAAAGCACCTCACTGGATCACGGAATTTTAGAGCTGGAAAGCACTATGAAAGCCAAATAGACCAACCCAAGCCTGAAAAGAAAATATCTTGACTACAATATACTTGACAATTTGCCATCCAGCCTGCGCTTAAAAATGTCCAACTATGGAGACGCACTCCATTCTAACCCAATCAGGCAACGAACATATCTAATAGAGAGAATTTTTTCTTGACACCAATCCTAAATTTTCCTTTCTGCCACGTCCATTTATCATTTGTAGTTCTTCCTCTGAGGCAAGACAGAGAAGTTTTCGTCTTTTTACTCCTAATTGGTCTTTAAATACATAAAGACAGTTATCATGCAGCTCTGACCCATTCCATCCTCTTTTCTACATGTTAAACAATCCTAGCTTCTCCAACAAATCCTCATAAGGAATGGACCTCAAGGACTTTGACCATTCCGGTAACTTTCTTCTTGAAGAAGCCTTCTAGATTTTCAAAGTCTTTCCTACACTGAGGCACATAGAACAGAACATGATATCTTTCTCATTTGGCATTTGTCTGCCTTTTACCTGGTGATAACTGTTTCTTGACCTTGAAAAACTTCTTCAATTGTTTCTAGACCCTTGATCACCTAAAGACATATCTTTCTCATCCCTCAGGTCATAAATGGCTCCCAATTCAAGCCCCTGATTGGCTCTATACCTGGTCCTATACTTGCAAAAACGGTAAAATGGGTCTCCAAGGCTAGGTATTCATTCAATTTGAATGACAGTTCATCTTCCTTTATAAACTATATGATCCAGATGTTCATTTTAAATTAATCCTAATACCTTTCGGAGTCAGCCTAAGATTATAAGGTCTTCACCTAGCTATCTTGCCATGAATGGTCACATCACAATGTGAAAATACAGAAACATATCTATCCACCACAACTACAAAGAATATATAACAAAATGGTGGACAGGTGGAAATACTCTCAGTGTTATGCCATATTAAAATCATGTTCTGAGCAGTCAAGAATAAACTGCAATTTTTTATTTAAAAAAATCAACTTGAGCACCTGTAGACTAAAATAAAGTATTGGAATCAAAGCACTTGTTAATCTTTTCAATGAAATTCTTTAAAGAAAAAAAAAAATCTAACATAAAACCAAAATTTCAAAATAACAGCAACCAATAGCAGCACTACATGGATGTTATTTGAATCCAAGTTCAATAACTCATATTTATCATGGTTTTCTGAGCCAGTAAATTAAAACTTACCCCCTTTGTGACCATAATTAAATGGATTTTCATCTCTTTTGGTTTTATAAGGTAAATACTAAAAATTAAAAATGTGATAAAAATTATAAAAATTGCATAAGTGAAATTGAAAGTGATGTTTTAAATCCAGAGGCATAATTTGCAATTCACTTAATAGATCATTACGTACCAGCATGAAAGTTGTTTTATGTTAAAATGAAACAAAAAATAGATTACAGTAGCCCCAAAACCTTAGCACCTATAGACAGGTTCCATAAAGGAGGGTATCTTCTTGTTCATGTTATATTCAACAATGATCTTAGTGACCTCTCACAATTTAATAGCATGATTTTACCAAAAAAAAATGTTTCTGATTGTTATTCTCAAGAATGTATTCAAGAAGACAGCTTCGATATTGAGCCTGATGGACCTGTATATGATTGTGTGTATGATGAAAGGAATGCTGAATGGAAGAGGTGAAACTTGACATGGAGTTTAAAGGTCAACACAACTTAAAATACTTGTGCAACATATGAGTTAGTGTTATTACTACTACAGCTACAGCCACTAGTACTATTGATATTACAAGTTCTACTACTACTACTACTACTACTACTACAACTACTACTACTACTAATAATAATAATAATAATAATGATAAAACCAAAAACAATAAAGATGCAAGGGAAAGGTAGGTGAATAAGATTTATTAAGCACCTACTGTGCACCAGAACTTTGCAGATATATTACTCGATCCTTACAGCAACCTTGTGAGGGAAATGCTATTAGTATTCCCATTTTGTGATTGTTAAACTGAGGCCAGCAAAAATAAAGTAACTTTCCCAGAATCAAGCATCTAGTAAGTGTCTGAGGCTGGATTTGCATTCAGGGTTTCCTGACTTTAGGCCCAGTGCTCCCTCCATCGTCTCACCTAGATGCCGATGACAATTATAATAGCTGTGTTTGATATAGAGTTTTAATGTCTACAAAACTTTTGCCATACATCTTCTCATTTGATCTTCACAAACATGTGAGGTACTGGCATAGCATTCCCATTTAAGAGAAGAGGAAACTGATGCTTAAAAAAAATTTGCTGTTGTTCAGTCATTTCAATCATGTCCAATCCTTTGTGCTCTCATCTGGGATTTTCTTGGCAAGGATATTACAGTGGTTTATCATTTCCTTCTTCAGGTCATTTTACAGATGAGGAAATTGAGGTACACAGGGCTAAAGTCATTTTCCCATGGTCTCATAGCTAGTATGTGTCTGAAGCAGGATTTGAACTTGGGTCTTCCTGATTTCAGGCATGGTGCTTATTTATATCTCCTAATTTTCTAAGACTATTGTTACTTAATTCAGACTTATCTATAATATAAGTAGTGTGATACAAGGAATGAAACTGTTTCCAGGGAATTTGGGAGGACTCAGAGTCTGTTAGGTGACACCCAGCTTTTCAGTATTTATAAATTCTCTAATTCTTTCTCCTTTAGACCTGCTGAATTGATAGAACAATTCATTTTGACCTATTCTATCACGAACATTTTCATCATTTTTCATTTGGCTGCATCTGGTAGCCTTCTATCTGTAAACAATAAGCCTCCTACACCACACTTGATTTTGAAATAAGGCATCTTCCTATCTAATATGCAATAAATTTTGTCCCACTCCAAACAAAATCAAATAAAATAATATGAAATAACTCTCTATACTAAAAATCTCAAATAAAAGAAGTATGTGCCAAACACTGAGTTGCTTAATCACTCAGTCAACAAGTATTAACTGTATGTTTACTATTTGTCAGATATTACTAAACATATAAGGAAAAAAATGAAACCAGTATCTATTTTCAAATATCCTACATTCCAATGGAAATGATAACCGTACATATATATACAAAATGCATGAAAAGCAGCTGCAATAAAAGGTAACCTTAGATAAATATACACCAGCACCTGGGCCATCAAGAAAAGCCTATTTGTGAAAGGTCATGCTTGATCTAAGTCTTGAAGAAAGGCAGAGATTCCAAGATAAGCAGTTGAGGAGGGGGAGCACTATAGGTATTAGATATATCCAGTGCAAGGGAATGGAGACAGGATTTCTAAGGAAATGATGGAAATTTATTTGAGAAAGAATCTTTCTCCAGTTGATAAATAAAAAAAAAGAATATGAACGTAAATTTCTTCAAAGAAGGATTGTAAATTATCAATAGGTGTATAAATGTTGGACTGTAAGGAAAGCTGAGCATTTCAGAATCCATGGAAAAGACTATTGAGAGCCCCTTGGTTAATAAGGAGATCAAATCAGTCCATACTTGAAGAAATTATTTCAGACTGTTCATTGGTAAGACAAATACTGAAGCTGAAGTTAAAATACTTTGGCCTCATAATAAGAAGACAGGGATCATTGGAAGAGAACCTGAAGTTGAGAAAGATTGAAGGCAAAATGAAAAGGGCATGGCAGAGGATGAGATGAATAGATAGTGTCATGGAAGCAATGAATGTGACCTTGGACAGACTTAGGGAGATAGTGGAGGGTAGAAAGGCCTGGCATGTGCAGCCCATGGGGTCACAAAGAGGCAGACATGACTGAACTACTGAACAACAACAACAACATAAATATACAGTATCTCTAACAACCAGAGAACTTATAATGAAAATGATCTGTGATGTTGTATCCTATGTAAAATTGGCAAAGTTAAGAAATATGATAAAATTTATTGACACCAAACAAAAAGCCATAAGAATCAAATGTATGACAAATTCAAAGAAGTATAGGATGTCACATGAAATTATCCAGAGTAAACAAAACAACTGAAATATCAGTATGCATAATGACTACAACTGTGTAATTAAGCCTACAATGACAGGAACAAATCTATATTAAGAACAAAACAAAAGAATTTCAAGAGGGGGAACAAATAAACGGGACAAATTGATTATTACATGGCTAAGTCAATATAAACATCTTTTGTTTGTGATTTAACAATCGGCAAGTAACATACTTACTGACACATTGAAGTTCCTTAGAATTCGCTTTGATTGTGTCCAATTTTCTTATATTCTTGTCATGTTTTTGTTTTTATACATCAATGGAAGTTAAAATAAAATTTGTTCAAAAGATGATTTTCAAGAACATCTATCCCTTTTATCTCTCACTTTGCTTGAAGAATATTAAGCCATCCAACTTTACTTATCCATTCCCGAAATGTAGTATATGTGAGAGATTGTTTTATTTTTTCTTCATCTATGCCTTGATGATTGCGATAAAGTAGCCACTTGTATCCAAAAATACTGTCATCTCAATGCTAATATTCAAGTCCTCCTTATTGGTCAGAATCATGTCCAGAATTACAATAGCGCTTATTACTTCTACTTCTTGGAGGATTTATCATCATTTATGCAAATCTCATTTGCCACCATCTCTCTGTTTAGCAAGGGAAAGCTTCATCAAATGTTCAAATAGTTAAAATGCTTCATTTTTATGTTATTATCATGCCTACATTTTATGATCTGTTTCCCAAACACTTTATCTTAACTTTAGCTAAGTGGTTTGTTGTATACTTTTAACAACATATATTCTCTTCATTTCTCCATTGATTCTCACCTAATAAATCAATCAACAACCATTTATTCCATACCTACCCTATGCCAGTTGCTATAATGGGCAGTGGGGATACAAAGCCAATGCCAAAATTTTCACTGTTCTGTAAGACTTTGCACCCTTTCTGCGGAAAATAAACAAACAAATGCACATACATGTAAGTGAGTACAAAATATAAGCAAAGTTATTATAAAGCAAATTGGGGAGGGGGAAGAGATACCTGAGAAAATCACAAAAGGTTTCATGTAAGAAGTGGAATGTGATGAACTTTGAAGGAAGCTAGGGATTTTAAGAGTTAGAGTTGTGGAGGGAATATGTTCTAGGCAAAGGAGACAGTATTTGTAGAAGCTCAGATATTTGATTTGGAATATCATCTATTAGCAATAGTAAAATGGCCAGTGTGTCTATATGATAGCCTGCACAAAGGAGAGTGAGATGTAAGCCTGTACAAGTAGTCTGGAGCCAAATAGTAAAAGGCTTTAAACATCAAATGAAGTTTGCATTTTGTCCTAGAGGTGATAGTGAATCACCAGAGAATGGTGGTCTCACCTGTGCTTTAGAAATATGGATTTGGAACTTCTGTGGAAATTGTAGAAGGATGAGACTAGATAGAGGAGAAACAATTAGAAACTATTGCAACAGTCCAAGTTAGAAGTGACGAAAATCTAAAGCAATTTGATGGTTGTGTGAATAGAGTGAAGGAGGCAGGTACAAGAGATGCTATGAATATAGAACCAACAAGACTTGAAAATGAAATGCATACAGAGAAGAGCACTAATAATAGTAGCTAATGATTGCACAGCAATTTAAGATTTGTAAAGAGCTTTACTTTTATTATCTCATTTAATCCTTACAACAAGCCTGTGAGACAGGTACTATTTTAACCATACAATTTTAAAGATGAAGAAGAAATTGATGCATTTGTTTGTTTTCCCCAGAAAGGATATAAAGTCTTTGAGAATAGTGATAGCATTGGCATTGGTTTTGTATCCCCACTGCCTAGTAGAGAAGTTAGAATACAGTAGATTTTACTCAGATGACACAGCAAATAAGTGTCTGAGTGAAGTTTTGAACTCAGTTCTTCCTGATTCCATTTCCAGGTGTTTATCTATTAGACTAATTATACTACATATCTTCCCCTATCATAAGGGGGAAGTCTCTGCCACATTTTCCCCCTCATATTCCCGGATTTCCTCTTTAGTCTAACTTCTTCGTGTATTTTACCTTCTTGAATATGCTTCCTTAAAAAGAGGCAACATGTAAAGAGATGACCACAGAAGCAGTAAGATCTGTGTTCAAGTCCTGTCTATGACACATAGCCAGTGTGGTATGGATCATGGGCAAGTCATTTACCCTCTAGTTGCTACATAAATTGCAGATAAGGAGCTAGTTTAGATTAGGAGATTATGTTTCCTCGTTAGGAGATGCCAAGTCTCATCCAAAAGTCAACGACAGCTAAGCAGAGATAGATAGACAGATAGACAGATAGATAGATAGATAGATAGATAGATAGACAGACAGACATACAGAGAGTGTGCATGTGTGATGCACATATATGTATTCTAGCTTTGACTTCCAGTGCATCTATTGGTTGTGAATTTTACTTCTTTCCATTAACATTTCTAGCAGCAGTTTTCCTTGTACATTAACTTTACTTTGTGTAGCTATATATAGAAATCTGAGACCATAGTTTCTATTCTATTTTTGACTCTCTGGTATTGTTTTCTAATTTGCTACTGTCTCTTGATTCCTAATGTTATTCTTCTTACATACAATATTAGATATTTGAAATATTATACACATGTGCAAATTCATACACATACATATGCACATATACATACAAACATGCTCACATTATATGTGTGCATATGTGTGTACATATGTGTATATGTGTATATAAATATACACATACATATACACACACCTGTATAATACATATACACATGCATATATACATGCATGCATACACATATACATATGTGTAAGTATATACTTCTGCATCTACATACACACATACATACATACATATGTGTACATACACATATATAATATATACAACATATATAATATATTATATATTTAGTCAAAGCTATGGTTTTCCAGTGGCAATGAAAGATTGTAAGAGTTGGAGTATAGTGAAAGCTGAGCACCGCAGAATTGATGCTTTTGAGTTACGGTGCTGGAGAAGACTTTTGAGAGTCTCTCTCAAAGGAGATAAAATCAGTCAATACTTAAAGACATTAATTCAGACTATTCATCAGAAAGACAAATATTGAAGCTAAAGCATAAATGCTTTGGCCACATAATGAGAAGATAAGACTTATTGGAAAAGACCCTGATACTGGAAAAGATTGGAGGCAAAAAGGAGGTGACAGCTGAGGATGAGATGGCTAGCCAGTATCATGGAAGCCACGAACATGAGCTTGAACAGACTTCAGAATATAGTGGGATACAGAAGGGCCTGGGATGCCATGCTTCATGGGATCACAAAGAGTAGGACACAACTGAGAAACAACACTTACATATGTATATACATGTACATATATGAAGAGAGAGAGAAGAGAGAGAGACAGAGAGAGACAGAGGGAGAGAGAGGGACAGAGAGACAGAAAGACAGAGACAGAGACAGAAAAAGAGAGAAAATAGCATGTATCTTAGAGACTTGGTTAAGTTCCAACACAAGAGATTTGCCACAAAATTCTGTTCAGATTTATGTGAAGATTTCATGGCAGAATTTAGAAGACAGGGATTATCCCACACTAATTCCCATAGTAGCATATCTCTCCTTTAATACTTTTGAGCATTCACTTAACATTTGCAGGGAGCAAGAATGATTACTTTTCATTTTCCAGGGATATGTACGTTAATAAAACATTATGAAACCATTTATATAATTCATTCATTATAAAACTAAAAATTCCCTAATATTTCATTGTAAGTACTCTACATTCACGTAGAAGACTAATGTTCATCAGCAGGTAATTCAAATGTCTAGTATGCAGTCATTGTTTGTTTGATATTACTGAATATTTTCAAACATAGGTAGAATTTTAGACAAGTTTATTACTAGTTATTAGCACAGAATTGTGACCTTTAGCCCCTCCATTGGTTTGATCAATAAATTTATTCAAATGTATCAACAACTCATTCAGCTGACACAGCTTGTTTATTCAACATAAAAAGTGAGATTTTTAAAATAAATAAAAACTGTTTCTAATTCGCTCATGTTGGCAATTGATCCCTGTGCATGCCACAAAAATTATCTTATTCCTGTTTAACCTGTAGCAACTCTGACCTCATTAAAATTCTTTGCTTTTATTGAATATTGATTATATATATATTTTACTTTAGAAAACTTGGTGAAGCAAGGGAATTAGGACTCAAACAGCAAAGTCGTTGCCTCATATAGTACTCACTTTAAGTGCATTTTTCTCCATTTTCTAGTAAGTTTTTTATGTTCTGAAAATAATCTCTCACATTAGATTTGGCTTTGAAAATAAAGAAACAAAATTTTTCCAGAGGAACTATGTGGATATAGAATGTTAATACCCTGTGTCCCAGATTTTTAACCATTTTTGTGAAATTTACAGTCTAATGGGGGAGACAACAAGCAATCAAATATGTACAAGGAAGCAATGCATAGGATAAATAGGGATGATAATAGCACTTACCTCCCAGTGTTGTTGCACAGTTCAAATGAGATAATATCAATAAAGTGCCTAGCACAGTCTAATGAAATCTATATAAATGTTTTCAGAATAAATGTTTTAAATGAAATAAAATTAAATACATAGGGTTTGAAAGAAAATCAATTATATTAAAATACAGTTATCAAAACTTTTTTTTTTTAATTCACAGCTGTAGATTAAGAATTCCTGGATTATGGTTTGTTTCCATGGGTCTCGCTGCCTCCATCTGTCTTTCCACATCTCTGCCCACAAATACATAAATGCAAGCATTATTTTCCTTTTTGTCTATATATAAAATAAATGTTTGGCACCAAAAGCTAATCATTGTACTCCAAATGTTGTATGTTCAAAACAACGGAATAGTCACTTTCCTGATCTTAGGCACCATAATTGTTTCAATGTGCTTAAATGTGCTTATCATACACACACACACACACACACACACATACATACATGTATATATGCATATATATGTATATATACATATACATACATGTATATATGCATATATATGTATATGAAGAATATTATTTGTTGTTGTTCAGTCATTAAAATCATCTTACCTTTCATGACCCCACTTGAGGATTTCTTGACAAAGATACTGCAGTGGTTTGCCATCCTCCTCCAGCTCATTTTACAGATGAGAAAACTCAGGCAGTCAGGTTTAAGTCACTTCTCCGGGTCACAGCTAGTAAGTGTATAAGGCCAGATTGGAAATCAGGTCTTCCTGACTCCCAGATTGGTGCTCTACCTACTGCACCACTTAGCTGCCCATGCAAAATTATAATAACTAGTTTTTATGCAGCACTTTATGACTTACATGATCTTAAATATCTTCCCATCTTACCCTCACAGAAACTCTGATAAACAGATATTATTTTTAGAAGTATTATCCCAATTTTAGAGATGGGGAAAACTGAATCACAGAGGTTAAGTGACTTGCCTGTGGTCACAGATGTTATGCCTGACTTAAATTTAAAATTAAATCAGGAAAGGAGAGAAAATGGCAAGAATAAAGGAAAGAGAAACATGGAAAATTGTAAAGAGAAAAGAAAGGAGAAGAAATCTGTAGCAAATTCAGTACAAATGTGAAATAGTTGGTTCTATGGATGACAAAATTCTTTTTAATCACTTTCAATTGTATTCTCTTATTACTGGAAAAAGCTTTTGTCAAAAAGTAATGACTACATTTAACATTTCCTAAATCTCATACATTTATTTATTTTGTTTTTTTGTATTCATTTTGTATATGGCAGACACATTATTCTGCCTAGAATTGCATAAAGAAAACTATTTAATCATAAGATCACTCTGATTAAAGACCTTCATACAATCAAAGAATGACCTGATTACCTGCTCTCAGAGTTTTAAGGAACTTCAGAAACCACTTAATCCAATTCATGGATGTATAAAAAGTTCTTCTTCATCATGTGTTGCATGTGGTCAACCAGCCTTTGCTTGAAAACTTCCAGGGAAGGGAAACCATTATAACACAGTGAAAGCAGCTCATTTTCTCCTTCATTACATGAAGATTAAATATTTTCCTTTCAACCACCTTCCTTTTCATTCCCCAAGTTCTACTCTCCTGAAACAAATTGTAAACATTTGTTACTCATGATAGTCATTCAAATATTTGAAAACTGCTATTACAAGGCAGAGCCAAGATGGCAGAGTAAAGGTAGGGGGCTCACTTGAGCTCTCCCCCCAAATCCCTCCAAATACCTCTGAGGAATGATTCTAAGCAAATTCTAGAGAGGTCAAACCCACAAAAAGACAGAGTGAAATAATTTTCCAGCCCAAGGCAGCTTAGAAGGTTGACAGGAAAGGTCTATTGCACCAGTGTGAGAGAGGAGCACAATACAGCACAGGTCATGCCATTGTGAAGACTGGGCCCCAGCAAACCAGGAGCAGGCCTTGGGGCAACTGAATCAGTGGTAGTAGTGGCACTTTCCAGTCCTCTCAGTCCATCAGATAATGAGTCAGAAGGAGATTTACAGAGGTCCCTTTGCTGGCACCAGGTGCAGGACTCTGTTGCATTGCATATACTTGAATCTGAGTTGCAGTCCTAGATTTAGGCCCAGTGCAAAGAGGAGTACTAGCATAGCAGAGTTTGCAGTCACAGGGGAGCACAGACCCTAGTCACAATTCCGGGGTTGAAAAGAATGCTTGTGGTTGCTCACAAACCAGTACACATTAAAGGAGAATAATAAACAGAAATTTCCCTACATGATACCACCTTGGAAGAGTCAAAAACTTATAGGTAGCCAAAATTACATCTGGAAACAGCTGCACACACACACACACAAAAAAAAACAAACTGAAACTTGGGATAGTGCCCCCTTGACTTGTAAAACAGGGCCCCAGTTTAGCATAGAACTAAAAGTTAAGAAAAAGGTTGGAAAATGAGCAAACAATAGAAAAAATCTGACCATAGAAAGTTACTATGAAGACAAAGAAGATTAAAACTCACACACAGACGACCATAAAAATATCAAAATTCTTACATCCAAAGCCTCTAAGAAAATTATGAATTGGTCTTAGGCCATGGAAGAGCTCAAAAAAGGATTTTAAAAATCAAGTAAGAAAGATGGAGGAAAAAAAATGGGAAGAGTAATGAGAGTGATGCAAGAAAATCATGAAAAAAAGAGTCAACAGCTTGGTAAAGGAGGCACAATAAATACTGAAGAAAATAACAGCTTTAAAAAAATGGAAAAGACCAAATGGAAAAAGAGGCATAAAATTCACTGAAGAGAAGAACTCCTTAAAAAAGTAGAATTGGCTGAATGGAAAGAGAGGTAGAAAAGCTCACTGGAAAAAAATAATTCCTCAAAAGATAGAATTGGGCATGGAGAAATTAATTACTTCATGAGACATTAAGAAACAAACAAAATAAAATCAATGAAAAAAATAGAAGAAAATGTGAAAAATAACTGACCTGGAAAATAGATCCAAGAGAGATAATTTAAGTATTATTAGACTACCTGAAAGTTATGATAAAAAAAATGCTTAGACATCTGCCCTAATATTCTAGAACCAGAGGATAAAATAGAAATCAAAAGAATTCACTGGTCACCTCCTGAAAGAGATCCCAAAATAGAAACTACTAAGAATTTTACAGACAAACTCTAGACTCCCAGATCAAGAAGAAAATACTGCATAGCAGCTAAAAAGAAACAATTAAAATTTCAGGAGCTACAGTCAGGATAACACAATATTTGGCAGCTTCTACCTTAAAGTATCAGAGGTCTTGGAATATGATATTCCAAAGGACAAAAAAGCTAGGATTACAGTGAAGAATCACCTATCCAGTGAAACTGAGTATAATCCTACAGGGGGAAAAATAGATATTCAATGAAATAGAGGACTTTCAAGCATTCCTTGTGAAAAGACCAGAGCTCAATAGAAAATTTGACTTTCAAATACAAGATACAAATGAGGCACAAAAACATAAACAAGAAATAAAAATTATGAGGGATTCTATAAAGTGAAAATGTTTATATCTATAAATGGAAAATGATATTTATAACTCCTAGAAACTTTTTCGTTATTAGAGCTGTTGGAGGGAGTATACATAGAAAGTAGAATTGTGAGTTGAATGTGATGGCATGATGATCTAAAAATACATTAAAGTAAGGGATGAGAAAAAAGAATGCACTGGGAGGAGGAGAAAGGGAAACATAGAATGGGATAAATTATCCAATAGAAAAGAGACCTGAAAGAGATTTTGCAGTGGATAGGAAAATAGGGGAACCAGGGAGGAGTGTACATGAATCTTGACTTAGATTTTTTTTTGGGGGGGGGAATGGAGGAAGAGAAACATATCAAATTGTTGGCTTATATTGAGTTTACAATCTACTAAAATGCCCAGATCTCTCTAAAATCCCATCTACTCACATTTCTCCCATTCTGTATATATGAAGTTTAGTTTTTGAAACTAATGTTAAAACTTTTAAATCATCTCTATTACACTTCATTTTATTACGTTAACTACAACATTCTAGTCTGCCACGTAAGAAGGGATTAGATTTTTTTTCTGTTTGGCATCTGATAGCAGAACCGTGAACAATGGGTGGAAGCTAAAAATTGGGAAGCTGATATATTCCAAAACTTAGAACTGTGCAAAAATGGAATGGGATGGCTCTCCGTGTTGAACCCTCCTTCAAGGACTATTCAAGTGACGGCTGGATGATCACTTGTTACATACATTATAGTGGGGATTGCCTTTTGGTACAGGTTGTATTATCTGCTCAACTTTTTGCCAACTTTAAAATCTTGTGACTCTATAGCTCCTTAGAGGGCATGTTCTCCAATCTTGCTTCCCATTCTCTGTTTATCGACTGATTTTTCAAAATCCAGCAAACAGAAACACAGATGTGGCATGATCTTTTTTATTTGAATATATCATCAAAATGTTAAAAGATACCATGTGATGATCATTTTCCCTTGAAGTTCTCAAGATGATAACCAGATAATTAATTTCAGTTTAACTTAAAATTTTTTCTACAATATAATTGGTATTTAAGCTCCTCCCTTCCCCAGCCTAACTTTTCCTCATTGGCTCATTTGGGAATTTTCTCATTCCATTGAAGAAAGATCCTATCCATGTTTTTTGTTTGTTTGTTTCCCCACTGAATATGCTTAAATATACTGTCACAAGATTAAAGGTTTATTTCAGACTAGCTCTGGATTTTCAAATGTGAAAAGCTGCCAGTTGCTTTAATTTCTACAAATTCCTTTTCATTTTTCAGAATCCCATCCAGAATAGAGTTGCCCTCATTTTTTCTTCTGCTACCAAAATCAAATTACGATTAAGACAGGTAAAAAAAAAGTCATTCCCTCTGGTTTTTGTAGAGAGTGAGTTTGGACAGATTCTAAGATAAATGAAGTCCTTTATCACTTTTTTTATCATAACTGTCAAATCATGTAATGTTTTCCAATTTCCTCATTACTATTTTCTTCATTGAAGAATCAGAGTTGACATTACTTCCTATTAAAGAAAGCAAATAGGGAACAGAACAAGATGATAGACACATAACAGGAGGAATAGTGTAGTAGTCTAAGCTTAACACGATGGAGACTTAAGGTAGGATAGTGATAGTAAGACAATGTGTTCAAAAAAATAGAAGAATTGATAAAGGGGCAATAGAATGACATCATTTGTCTATATAGAGGAAAGGACAGGGGAGGGAGGGAGAAAAGAAAGTAGAGATTCAGCACTATTTTTATATATAGTGCTATAAAAATATAAATTATCATTAATTCTTCAATGATAGAGATCATAATGGCAGGAAATATTCATTTAGTCTCCTCTTTCCTCCTAACAGATTTCTAAGTCCATAATCAGAGCTTAAGGTTTTCTCAGAGATTATTTCCCCCTCCTCCTAAAGGGAACTTCGGCCTCATTCATCCTTAGCTTTATAGAAGCAACTGAACTCCACTAATCCCAACCTATTGACCTACAGCCTACATGTTTCTTTTTTAAAATTTTCATTATATTTCTTTTGCTACGTTTTAAGTTCTGGACTGTCTCCCTCCCTTTCTCCTCACCCTGTACTAGAAAAGGTCACCACTTGACACAACTTTATAGATATATGTACAACTTACTATGCATACTTCTATTTATCATTCTTTCTCCAGAACTAGATAGCACCTTCCTTCAGAAGTCTATTATAGTTGATTTGAGTATTTATAGTACTCAGAATAAGTTGGTTGTTCACAATTATTCTTTGAACAATATTGCCGTTACTGTATACAAAGTTCTCTTGGTTCTGTTCATTTCACTTTTTATTTTTTCATTTAAGTCTTTCTCTGTTTTTTCCCCTTAAAACTAACCAGCTCATCATTTCTTACAACACAGTAGTATTCCATCACAATCATATGCCAGAACGTTTTTATCCATTCACCAATTTAATGGCATCCTCTCAATTTCCAGTTCTTTGCCACCACAAAGAGAGCTACTATAAATATTTAGAAAAATATAGGTCCTTTTTCTTTTCCCCTTAACACTTTGGGAAATGGAGCTATTAGTGGTATTCTTGGGTCAAAGAGCGTACACAGCTTTATAACTCTTATGGCATAATTCCAGATTGTTCTTCAGAATGGTTGGATCATTTCACAGTTCCACTAACAGCATATTACTGTCCCAATTTTTCTACATTGCTTCCAACATTGGTCATTTTCCCTTTCTATCATTTTAGCCAGTCTGATAGGCATAACATGGTATCTCAAAGTCATTATAATTTTCATTTCCCTAATCAATAATGATTTGGAATATTTTTTTTCATATTACAATATGTATCGATATTGTCTGACAATTTATTAATTGGTGAATGACTCATATTCTTATAAATTTGACAAAATTCTCTCTCCCTGTGCATGAATATATATGCATATATATTTGAAATATGAGACCTTTATCCAAGAAGCTATCTATAAAAAATTTTTCCCAATGTTCTGCTTTCTACCTATTCTTGTCTACATTGTTGTTGTTGTTTTATATGCAAAACCTTTTAATGTAATCAAAATTAACCACTTTATATCTCAAAATGTTCCCTATCTTTTCGTTATTCATTAATTCATCTTATATCCACAAATCTGATAGGTAATATGTCCCATGTTCTAGTTTTCTTATGATATCTTCCTTTATATCTTGGTCATATATCCATTTTGACTTTATCTTGGTAAATGATATAAGATATTGATCTGTACCCAATTTCTGCCAGACTGCTTTCCAGTTTTTCTGACAATTTTTTAAACCAGATAGTGTATTCTTATCCCAAAAGCTTGAATCTTTACATTTGTCAAACACAAGGTTACTATTGTATGTCTATTCTCATCTGCTGATCCATCTTTCTATTTTTTAAGCCAGTACCAGATAATTTTGATAATTGCTGCCTTATAATATAATTTAAGCTCTGATACTGCTAAACCTCTTTCTTTATGTGTTTTTTTAATTGATTCCTTTGATATGCTTGACCTTATGCTTTTCCAAATAAACTTTGTGTTTGTAAATGGCAAAATGCCACATAGAGAGTGTTGTTGTTGTTGTTATTTCTATACTTGAAGTCATCAATACCAGGGCTAAAATGCCATCTGAGTTTGATGCTTCTGTTCCAACTACCACTAGTACAATTATAATTATCATCATCTACACAATGAATAGTTCATATATCAATCAATCAAGGATTTTGCCTTAAGAACATACTATGTGCCTTACATTGCACCAAGAACTTGAGATTGTGTGTGTGTGTGTGTGTGTGTGTGTGCATCTCTCTGTGTGTGTGTGAAAAATATATAGGTAAATATCTTTATATAAAAATCTTCTTCATTCTTTAATTTCATTGCTATACATTGTTTCTTTTTCTGTTTTAAAATTGTTTGATAAAGAAACATGCAGAGGATTTTGGGAAGATGGCAGAATAAGGCAGGAAATTACCAGGCTCTCCTAAATTCCCCTACAAATAATAATATAAAATAGGGCAACAAAGTGAACTTTGAGCAGCAGAAATAATTTTAGAAAAGGGTAAAGCATTTGTTTACCTAAGACAACTTGGAAGGACCTTACAAGAGACCCAATCTCTTTTGGTAGTGGTTTGGCCTGATTGAAGTGTAAATACCTCTGGTCAGATGCTGTAGAGAGCAACTCTGTTGAGCTGAAGCCTCAGCTTAAGGAACTTTCACCACACAGACAGTGTGAGAGTCAGACAGCTGATCACGGAATATTGCAGGACCCTCTGCTGGCTCTGGACACCAGGACTAAGAACTTGTTTTTTTTCATCATGGCACTCTGACCACAAATGTCACCATTTTGTAGATGAGGAAACTATTATTCAGAGTAGTGAGGAAACTTACCCATGGTTTCACAGTTAACATATATGGAGCCAGGATTACAAATGATGTATTTTTGCCTCCTAATCAAATTAAACTATAATTTTGAAATTTGGGGGGAATTTTTTTGGGGGGTGATAATAGAATCAGTGATACTTATGATGAAAAGGCACACTTGATTTCTGTTTTAGGAATCCAAAGGAAGGTGTATTTTAATGAACATTATGTCAAAATTACATATATGTGCATTAACTGGGCAAATATCTAAATGAATGGTTAGGGGAAATACTCAAAAATCATGTTAAATTTGCCTAATGTTAAGTGAATAGTTTTAGGTTCAGTTAGAAATGTGGGTTTATTTTTGTTTTGAATACTTTCGTTAGGAGTTCATCATGAAGGGGGGGAGCAACGCACATATTGTACAATTATTGTGCATATGTTACAAGATCTTCTTTTGCTATCTATATCATGGCTAATTAACATTTTTAATTAAGACAAAACATTGTTAGCATAATACATGGAAAATTAGAGCAGGTGCTTAGGGTAATAATTTGTATAAATAGTTATTGCCTTACACCAGCATCTAAATTATGATCATTATCTAGTTTTCCTATGAATCAAAATAAAATATTATCATTTCCTTAATTTAGGACAAAACATGAGATAATGAAAGGCTGCAAAGATATTCATAGACTGCACAACATTCCTTCAGTTAAAATACCATTAGAGACTTACCATAGTCCATAAAAGTGAGATATGGTTCCTTCATAGTGGCATTTATTCACAGACAGGGGTTATGTAAAAGTTTATAGAGTTGATATTGCTTATTGATCTCTTTTGGGGCCATGAAACTAATTATTTTTATTTCTTGACTTATAACAACTGAATTCAATGCAACATTGATTTATAGAGTACCTATTTATAGAGTACCTATGGTACAAGAACCTTGAAGAAAGTCCAACTCCTCTATTACCTATCTGTCAACGACCTTCAAGAGACATTGCTCAGAAACAAGAGTACTAGGCTTCTACTACTAAGGCTGATAACATTAACCTAAACAATCAAGCATTTAACCTTATCCTGGAGAGTCAAGATTTTTAATACTTCATAAGATTTAGCTCGTATTTAAGGTTGTGTGATACAGGCTGATATGCCATAGAACTTGAGGATACTTCTATGAGCAATCATGATCAGTGCCTGAATAAAGGTAGGGTCATGCTGAGAAGCACATTTGGTTTTCTAGCCAGTGTTAGCATACCTTCTGTAAAGGTGAAGACTGAACTATCCCTAAGAATGTCAGCATGATTACTTATCTCACCTTCTCTTCCATAGTGGTTAACAATGAGTTTATATTCAAAACAAATGTTATCTTTGACTACTACATCCTTCTGCTTGGCAACAAGTTAATACCTGAGGCAGTTTCTAGTTTCTCTCTTTTTTTCTTGAGGCATTTGCTTTACAACAGAGAAATGTCTAGGGAGGCAGAGTCAATGTCTATGGCTACTACCTTAGCCAATTTCTATTTTATAGCAAATATTTGAACATGCCAGGTTGAAGTTGTTTTTTTCTTTGCTTTGTTTTTAATTATATGCCACATATTCTTTTCATTGGAGGATATTTTTGAAATTCTTTGTTGATTTTGATTAAAAAAAAGTTGTTTTGCTGTTTGAATTTACACACAGTTAATTTGAAAATGGCTCCTGTAACAACAACAACAAAAAAAGATGTTTGTATTTCTTTACTGTAGGATGTAATCCATTTGCCTTGAGTGGGAGTGGAGCGGCATTATTCAATGCTCAACATGTTCAATAATTCCACAATATCTTCTTCAAAAAATAGGCATTTCCTCTTATTCTCTAAGCAATTTTTCATTTCTTGATCTTAAGCCATATTTTCTGAAATCCTTTTCTTTTTAAGGTTGATTTTATTTTAAGGATATTTAAAATAGCACTATAGTATTTATTTACCTTCCTCAACAGATGCTGGAACATGTGCTTCAATTGTCTTTGTGACAGTTTGTGTGTGTGTGTGTGTGTGTGTTTTTGTGTGTGTCTGTGTGAGTATTGCAAGGTATGGTGATTAACTACCTCATGGAATTATTTTTATTATTATTTTTATTTGTTTTGGGTGCATGATGGAACCAACTCAATTGATTCCCTTATTTGATATTTTCTATAGAGGACCAGTGGCCATCATTACATTTAGTAATAATTTAAAATATTTCTAGTTTAACTCATTGAGTCACCTAGGTGGTATATTGGATAGAGTGCTAGGCCTAAGGTCAAGATGATCTGAGTTCAATTTTGATATTAGTTACTTTGGGGCAGCTAGGTGGTGCAGTGAGTAGAGCACTGGCCCTGGAGTCGGGAGGACCTGAGTTTAAATGACTTGACACATGTACTAGCTGTGTGACCTTCAGCAAGTCACTTAACCCTGATTGCCCTGCCTTATCCCCTCCAAAAAAACAAACAAACAAAAAAAGATAAGATGTTAGTTACTTATTGCCTACATGCTGTGAACAAGTCATCTTTTTTTTGCCTTAGGTTCCTCAGTTCTAGACTAGAGAAAATGTATAGCACCTACTTCCTAGGATTATTGTAACAAACAAATGAGATAATATTTGTGAAGCACTTGAGCACAGTACCTGACAAACAGTAGGCACTTAATAAATGCTTGTTTTTTTTCCCCCTTCATAATGAGAATGTCAATACTTAGATGATCTACTAGGATCTAACATTAAGATTTGAATAGTTAAGATAATCTTTATTGAATACCTAAAAAAACATTTAATTCTTCTATTAAAATAATTATAAAATTCTTCACATTTTGTCTGCACTTATTCTTCATATCTAGCTTTTAAATATTAAGTATCTAACATTTAATAAATTTTAAAAAAACATTTAATTTTAAGTAATATTTCAGTAATATTATATTTTATTCATGCCATGCAATTTATTTGGCCAGTCTATGATATCTTCTAAGGAAGCATTTATTCTCAAGTTATTCTGTCTTCCTTCTCTATCTTATAAGGACACTATATTTTTTGGCTTAGATTGTTTCTTTGTTGTTTAGATATTTTTTGCTCTAGTGACCATTTTAATCAATTTCTGTTATTTAATAAGTGGTCAAAATTAAGATAATAGTCCCTACTTTCATCCATTTTCATTTTTTCCCACTTCTTAGCTTACTTAAAGGTTGGAGTTGCTGTAATGACACAGACCTTTTCGTATTTGGTATTCATATTTACTATCACTCTGATTGGTTGCTGATTTGACCACACATAACAGATTCTTAAATGAAATGGACTTTTCTCCATGAAGATATAATCCATTTCCTTTTAACTCATGCTATTCTGCACTTGTCATATGTGCAGCTTTCTGAATCTCTTCTTGAAGAAAACATTTGTTATACAGGCACAAAGCTTCTAAGTAGCTTCTAACTTTGACCTTTTCCATAAACAGTTTCAGAAAATGTTGGTTAACATTTTCATTGTTTTCACTGTCCTCTTCACTGTCCACTTTCATAGAGAAGGCACTAAATTTTTAGAACTATTAACTTAATTTACAAGATATTATCAGGTTGTTATTAATTCACCTTCTGCAAGAGATTTTTCTTACAATTGTTTTTATGGCAGTTCGTATGTTTACCCTCTTTGTAAACAATGCAAGAAGAGCCAAGTTTTCTGTAAAGGGATGTTTCCTGTTGCCTATGGGGTATACCATAAAATTAATTTCAGTAACTCTTTTTTGGGGTTTCTCTAAAAGATTTTCATTCAAATGATGACCTGTGAGACACCCTCCCATTTAGCTTCAACTTTATGTATTCTAGTTTAATTCATGTTGAGAATGCCAATGGAGATGTGGCTTAGTTCCTCTAGTAGTGTATTGTCTTAAATGTCATTGGCCAGAGATCATATATTAAGAGTAACAAAAGTCAATATTTGTGTACAGTGTAAGAAATAATAGCAGAAATTATATAGTGTACCAAATAATACGAAATATATACTTACAGCTTCATTTTTTAGACAGTTTAGTCCTTGTTGGGGGACAATACTACCTAGGTCTTTTTGTATCTGGGTTAAAGGTGAGGAATTAAGTGAGAACCTCAAGAAAAAAAAAAAAAAACAACTATGAGGCCCCTTTGAGATGGGAGCTTGACAGAACTAAACCAGGGAAAACGTCAGCTGGGATATGAGCCACTTATGATTTGATACCCCCTCCCCCAATAAAGGGGTAGTGCATTCCTCAGGAAGTCCAGCCCTTATTCTTCACTTTATGGTGAACAAATCTTCTTCGAAGCACTTCTACTCCTTTTCCTAGCAGGAAAATTATTGGATAGGAAGATACGTGTATTTTTTTCTTGGTCCTTATTAATTATTTTCTTATTTAAGTGTGAATAACTGAGAACTGCCTACAATTCCTTGATAGATAATAAAAATTATTTTCAGAAAAGTTTTACACTAATGCATTATAATAGTGTGCATGTATTCCTGCATTCTTAAAGCCTACGCTAAGCAGTAAGAACCTTCTAATAGTTTCTGCAAGGCTGAAAGGGCTTTGGTTAAGGAACCATCAATGATATAAGTCTGTATTGGAAGACACGGCCACAATTGCTGTGGATACTGGATGGATATGGAGTAGTTTGTAACTAGGAGCACAGTTTTTGCCCCAGTTCTCAACTTCCTTAGTTTCCCCAATCCTTCACCCCACTTCTTTGGGTTGCTGCAGCAACTCCTTTATTTTAGGTGTCTAGGCCAGATTCATGACATCGAAGCTTCTGAAACCATTCTGGAAATCTCCATCACTTACCCTACTCTTCCTCTTAACCTTGTGTGTTGGGAGTTGGAAGACATGGTATTAGCAACAGAAACCTGAATTTTTGCCTAGGAATTTCTAGGAGATAAAACAAAGATTACTTTGTTAGGAGAATTGTTGCTACATCTCAAAAACTTCTCTTCCTTGGTTCAGCCAGCCGGAAAAGCAAATAAGCTAATGCATTTAAAGAGTTGTTTTGAAAACCTTAAACCCTATATAAATGCGAGATGTGATTGTGACCATAAACTTTAAAGTAGAAACTTTAAGGGCATGGTTTTGCCTTCAGAAAGTTTTGCTGAGAAAGCTGCTTGTGAATGGAATGTTATTTGGAATATCCTGCTAAAATAGAGGAATGGAGAAAAAGGTCTTAAGGGTATTCCATGAAGAAGACAGGACCAAACAGAAGAAATGTTATTCAGTACAGATGAAGATGGGACCAAGCAGAAGGAAAACCTTCCAACATTAAGCAAGTAGATTGGGAAATATGACAAGAACTTTAGTAGCCTGCCTGTTTTCCCATTTGATGTCAGTAGTTAAGTTGTGGCACCCCTCTGTATTTCAGAGTCTGGTTCAATTCCTTTTCCCTGCCCTAGTTGTGAAGGTAGAAATGTGAGTTCAATTGAAATAATATAATCTGTAACAGTGCTTATTATCAGTGTGGTAAGTATGTTATTAAATACGTAGTTATGTTTGCTTGCCTGGAGTCATGTCCCCTTTAGCATAGCTATATCCAGGAATATCTTCTGATCAAATCACAATCTAAAAGTATCCAAAAATACTACTAATATATTTTACTTACAGAAAAGTGAATGGAGTACAGTACATATGGTCATTGAAGGTAGGAAATATTGTGTCTTTATTAAAATTAGATGTTTATTAAAAAAATCATTTTCTGAAAAGCATGATGCAGTAGTTTGCACTAAATTCAAAGATAGGATTAGAGATAAAGCTATTATAACCCGATGTGGAGCCATTTGTGCAAGAAAAAGGCAGATATTGGAAACATTAATCAAACAGCAAAATGTATGATGCAAGCTATGTCCACTACAAATTGCAATTTATACATTAATGATCCATGATTGTTTCATGCTTATGTCTTAAAGTATTCAGAAAAAAAGGCTGTGCAAAATGATTTGATTTTTTTAATGCCATCCATTCCGCAGGAATTTTCAGTGATTTTTCTTGCTAATATATGTTTACTCTCATTCTATATATCACATTGTCATTTTATTTATCTAACACTATAATACACTATTCAAAACTTACATATCACAATCACAAGAACTATTAAAGTGGAGATAAATTTATGCCATTCTGGCATTCTAGTAATACTAATTCTATTCTCAACTAAAATAAGTTGAATATTGCTTTAGCTTTCATTCTTTAATGATAGGTATTTCAGTTTCTCTATCTAGTCCATATTCATCCTTTGTGCATGCCCTAAGTCAGAGAGGTAGTGGAGGACTTAAGGTGATTAAGGAAGCAAGTGGTTATTTATTAGAATTGAATGAACCACACTGAATACACCTTGTGACTCAATTCTGGAGGTTCCTTTTCTATTCAGTTGTTGGTTTAGTCCAACTTCTGTCTTGTGAGAAAACTTTATTCAGTTATGGGAATTTGGGGAAAACCTCGTTGCATTGTTTGAACCTAGCTTTGCATGGCTGGGAAGTTGGACCACCTCTACCTGCTGTTTTCAGACCTTTAATCAGGGACATAAGTTATTCTGACTAAAAACCCAATCAAACACAAAGATTGAGGCAAAGAGTTTTTCCACAATTATACATCTCAAGCAATCCATATGTCTTATCTGAAAACTGGCCCTATACTGGTTAATTGGTTATTGTTTCTATGTTCCTTTGATTGTTTACAGACAATTGGGAGGAATGGTAAGGCTCTTTTTCTAATTTCAGGGAATTGTGCCTTTTCACTCTCCCCCTCCCAATTTGGAAACTCCCTAATCTTTCCTCCAGTTAGAAATCACGTTATGTAATTTTATATCCTGTTTAATTGTTTTTAGTCAATTGGTCTTATTTGATTAATTATTTTTAATTTATAAAAGCCTCTCTCCCCCTATATTTGGGTTCCAATGCTAAAGCTGAGGAAGGCTCCTGGTCCCAATTTGTTGGGTAATTTCCATGTATTATTTAATAAATTGATATGCTCATAAGCTCAAACCAGTGCTGCCTCATTCATTTCATATTTCATTTGCCACAATATTAGAAATATGGAAGATATGTAGAAAGACTGTAGGTAGCTATCTGGCATGATAGATAGAGTGGCAGGCTTAAAGTCAGGAAGACTCATCTTCCCAAGTTCAAATCCAGTCTTGGACACTTAATAGCTGTGTGACCCTGGGCAAGTCTCTTAACCCTCAATTAATCCTCTGTAAAATGAGTTGGAGAAGGAAATGGCAAACAACTATAGTATATTGAAGTCATGAAAGGTTGGACATGACTGAAACAACTGAACAACAAAAACAGTATGGTGCAGTGAATAGAAGACTGGACTTAGAGTCAGGAAGAAGTGGGTTCAAACCCACCTCTGACATATACTTACTGAATGCCTTTTGAGAAGAAGCCTGGAAAGCTGTTCTTAAAATCAGGAAGAATCATGCCTCTGATCTATTCAGCTTATATGTCCATGGAGAAATTATTTTATCTCTCAGAGCTTTAAGTATGTAAGATGATAATTTGCAGATAGTATACTGATCTTTGTGCCTGTAGAGACTGTTTACTCTGTAATGACTCCACAAAGATGAAATTAAAGATAACACAAATGCAAAAATATACCAACATGCAGCATGTTTATTTATCCATATGTGCAAATATTCATTTTAAAGAATATAACACTGTTATATAAACATCAGTAGGTTTTATTTTTCCTTCAGGTGTCTTTATGGTACTACTGGGCCTATTTTTTTTTAATGACAAATTTGAGAGGGAGAATTTTGTCCGCATTTGTTTGCCCAGCACCGTACCCAAAGAGGTGGCTTATATGTACTTCCTAGTGGCAAAAAAACCATGTCAGGTCCATGAGGTTTTATCAGTTAAAATGTCACACAGTAATTCTAATTCATTTTAATCAGCTAGATTTCTTTTTCCCCTTCTTAATGTGGCTTACAGAACTATGAGGATATACTTGGAGATTCTTTAATCCTTTCAATCAGGCAATATTCTTATACAATGTACTCAGCCATTTTGAATCTCATATCAATTCATTTTTCAATGATTATAAATAAGAAAACCTCTTGAGTAAGGCATTATTTAAGGACATAGAGAACTTTATCTACTATAAAATAGTAATCTCTTTTTCTCATTCAGTTTCATTGGCTTATCTGAGTTCATTAGAAATACTGTATTTGGATGGGGAGTTTGGAATCTTGGAAATAATAAAATCCCTTCCAAGAACCCCTGAAAATTTCCTAGAGCCTTCAGGTTTTAGAACTTATCCTTTGAGCAATTCTTAAATTTCATCTTCTTTGGATTTGGTAGCCTGAGGGCTTGCTACTACCACCACTTACACTATTGATAACATACACACACACAAATGTGTGTGTCTGCATGTATATGTGTATATGAAAGGAATGTATACAACAGTCAGACTTTGGTAAGCTACAGCAAAATAAATATAGTGCAAATGTATTCCTTACCACTTAAGTGGAATTAGAGTAATGCTTAATTAGTATAATCTGTACCATACTAATTTAACTTCACTGTAGAAAACAGCATTTATCGAGTAATCAAGTAAACCTGAAAACCTCAAGCTATCAAGGATCACTTTGAACCTTGATTCCCTATCTTTACTTTGCTGTCCTAAAGGAAATTGCTTGAAAAATCAATCAAACTTCTGGGCTTAACTACGTTGTGGGTTCATTTTTGACAAGCGAAGCTGAGTTGTAATTTGTCAGACTAAATTAGCATAGAGTTCTTACTAGTTATAAATGACAAAGCTTAATATGGAATCCAACCCAACATACATTTATTAAGCTCCACTTCCTGTGCTGGGCACTGGGAATACAAAGAAATAAGTGAAAAACAGCCTTCTACTTGAAGGAGCTAACATTCTGTTAAGAGCTTATAATATTAAACAGACATACCTATGATGATCCAAAGATGAAGATAACATTGAAAACTAGGACATCAGGAAAGCCTTCCTGAATGAGGTGGCATATAAGCTGAGCTTTGAAGAAAGTGAATGGTTTTAAGATGGAGAGGTAAAGAGAGAGTACATTCTAGGAATGAAAGTAAGAGATGGAATTCTGAATTTAGCAACAGTAGATGCCTATTTCTTGGTCGATTGTAGCAGTGTTAGGACATGAAATAAGGTCTACCAAGTACTGCAGAGTGTGGTAAGGAGAAAGTTCACCATATGAAGGTGGCCTCAGACCCACCATGCTATGCTTTTGTCATCTTAGTGTTATATTACCTAGACACCACTTCTGCAGACTAATGCTGTCTACCTCTAAACCATGTCTTCCACCTCCCCCCTTCTAGATCTTCTTCCCCGTTTAGTAAGAGTCCTCTTTAGGAATCAGAGGGCTATGAGTGACAATCTAGGAGATTTGGCCAACAGCTACACTTTCCAATGAGAATAATATTATTGATTAAATTATGGTACCTGAAATGGAAAGTAACAATGGGGGGATGACCCAGAATGGGGGGATGGACAGGCTATACACAGTTATAGGGAAGAAGGTCAGAAGATGGCTAGGATGAAATGTGAAGCATGGATGGGACCAGACAGATATAGTGGACCATGCAATATACTACTCCATCTTGACGAGCAGGAAAAAGAGGCAACTATTTTTCTTGTTAGAGGCTCTACCAGATTGAGATTGTAAAAGATCTTGACTCTGAAGCACTGAGCCTGGGCAGGGTCATGAAGGTATAAGACTGGTATCTCAGGTCCCAGTTCTATAGGTAAGATGCATGGTATTCGATGCTCTGATCCTGGCCTAGGTCTGTTCCATCAAAAACAGCTCCATTCAAGTCTCAAATTGGTAGGAAAAAAGACCTATAATGTTGATGCAGTAAGTCAGAGCAAAATAACATAAGACCCCAGCACATTAGGGGTCATTCAATAATTTCCTTGACTCTACTCTCTCAATGGTGATTCCCATTGTCCTCCATCTCATTAGAATGTTTGTTCTTCAAGGGGTCTCAATATCACTTCCTCTTCTTCCTAGGATGCCGTAAATCAAAAAAGCCTCTGTAATAAGGATGGCTACTAAAGTAATCAATTTATTTAGATGAAAATTAAATAATAATAGTAAAAGTAAAATCAGCAATTCAAATGTAACAAATACTGCATGTTTCATGAAATAATAGGGCTAGCTTCCCCAGGTGGAAAAGATCACATTTCATATTGACATCTGTTTATTCCAGATGAAATACCACTCCTGGCCAAGGTTGGATCATTGGACTGTGAGAGAGATCTAAGCCTGAAACCAATGAAATAGGAGTTGGATACACATAGTTAACTAATGACCAAGTTGAGACTTGAAAGCTTTGCAAAGAAATTATCATGGTCACAACCACATCAACAGATAGGACACATGATGTTTGCTTTAGAACTACGCTTTCCATCCCTCTCTTCAACCCCACTTAATGGTAAGAAGTGTGGGACTTTTTTTTTTACTGTTTTCTCTTTTGGGATGCTGAGGTAAACAAGTACCTTTGATGAGTCTTGCCTTTCAAATGTAAAGGCAAGCAAAGTAGACTTTTTGTTGTCTTTTGTTTCTTTGATAGAATCAAGAGTCTTTGAATTGCTTAAGAAACAAGAAAGCCTAGTTCACAGAGGTTTGAGTCCCATGGTTGTGATGCCCTCCGATCCTGAGATGTGTATATAAGATCTGAGGCTGGTGTTTTGTTTTGGGGTTCTCACTCACTGGAAGAGTGTCATGTGACTTGACCAGATGAGATTCTGGGTAGCCACTGGAGCCCCCCCAGGTTTGAAAACCCAGATGTTGGTGCTTCTCTCTCTGGTAATTGTCTATGTACTGTTTTGTCATGCAGATAAAAGCCTGTCCGTTGATCTATTTGCAATTTCTGTTTGTATTTGCTCTGAAGTTCAGGGTGCTGGCTTTTCCCCCTGAACTAAGTGAATGGCATGTGTATGTTTAATTAAAGTAAGATTGT
Organism: Trichosurus vulpecula; assembly: GCF_011100635.1. Lineage (NCBI taxonomy): Eukaryota > Metazoa > Chordata > Mammalia > Diprotodontia > Phalangeridae > Trichosurus > Trichosurus vulpecula. The sequence continues at coordinate 180,146,489 of NC_050578.1, read as the reverse complement.
TAACCCCTTAAAGTTGCTTTCCTTAAAAAAGCAGATCAAAGGATCTGTGCTAGCAGTCCTTCTGTGTGCTGCTGTTGTTGGTGTGACACCCCCACAACAGCTGCTGGCAATGTTCCTGTTCCACCCCAATACTAACATAGAACATGGTTTAAGCAATTCAGAGATTAAGATATATGTGACAGGGGCAGCTAGGTGACCCAGTGAGTAGAGCACTAGTCTTGGAGTCAGGAGGACCTGAGTTCAAACCTGGCCTCAGACACTTGACACACTTACTAGCTGTGTGACCTTAGGCAAGTCACTTAAACCCAATTGCCCTGCCTTTTCCACTCCAAAATAAAATTTTAAAAAAGATACATGTGACAGTCTGACTAATACCAACAACAAAGGGATAAATATGACACTAGTTAATTTTATGTACTTCTTGGATGTTCCCTTTCATTTTAAAACTCACACTTAGAAATGTGCTTCATCCACTACAATTACCTTGCATGTTTGTCAATAAAAATACATTCCCACACACTCCCTCATGTGCACAGTGTAGTCACATATTGTCTACATAGACATCAGAAAATTTCAGGCTCAGAGATTGCCTGTGACCACAAAAAGAACAAGTGTTAAAGCTGGGATTCGAACCGAAGTTTCTATTTTTATTTTTCTAATTATGTGTATCCCTTCTAACTAAAGCTCAACCAGTAAAAGTTAGATGACCATTTGTCAGGTGGTATTGAGAAAGGACTCTTATCAAGATAGGAGTTGGACAAGATAATCTCCCAGTTCTCTTTCAACATTGACATTCTGTGATTATTTGATTACAGAATCAAGGATATCTAGGCTGTGCTTACACATGTAATGACAGAACCAAAACGAAAATTGTGTCCACTATAAATTTTGGTCAAGCCGATCATCATTATTTCTCTCCACTGAAAGATAATCAAACACTGCTGATCCCTGCCAATTGTTTCTGGAAAAGCAGAACAGGTCCTTCCGACTCTAAGATACCTTCTATTCACTACACCATGATACCACTCATACTTTTAATAATGAACCAAAATGTCCTAAATATTACTTCCCCCACCTGGAAAGACAACATCGACAACCTACCAAACAACAATCCCATCAAAAGCTTAAATAATTTTGTTTATGAAAAAAAATCTTTATACTAATATGGCTAAGACTAGCTGAAGAATAACTGTTTACAGCTTTTGGAAATGTCAAAACAGACAGCAAGGAATAACAGCTCTGCTGTCAGAAAGAAAAACAAAAAGCTCTGAAGGAGATTTCTAGAAAATGGAAAAGAAAAAAAACCTCTTTGGTTTTCAAATGGTGTTTTTTCCTTCTACTTCCTAATAGGCAGAGAGGGCTGAGATGAAGTTTCAGAAGTTTCTGAAAGTTTTCAAAGGGGACCTGGAACAAATCATAAATCAGCCAGGGTATTTATGTGACAATGAAAGGAGGAGAGAAGAAAGGGCTCTATCTAATAATTATATGTATGTATGTATGTATGTATGTATGTATGTATGTATGTATGTACCTGTATGTGTGTATATATATATATATATATGCATGTATATATACATATATATTATGGAATCCTTTCTTTTAGCTATATAAGAAACTATTTTTTCCCTTTGTAGAGAATCTTAATATCATATAGCCCAGAAATAGAGACATTTATACTCTATATGAACATAACCTTTATAGGCAAGTCAATGTAAAGAAATAACTTGTTTGTTCCTTTTTCTTTTTTTTTAACATTTAAAAAGCTGTCATATTAGTGGATATCACTTGTCTCAGACAGTTGGTTCTGCTTCAAATCATAAATCTGTCATGACCAGCTTTATCATTTGCTGTCTGACACTTCCAGTACCAATATTCACAGTGAAGAATAAGTAATTGAACTGAGAAACTCTCTGTATTGCCCCTCAATAGGCACATTTGTCAGTTTCTTGTTTTTAACTCCTAGCTGCTACTATGGGGACATTTCTAATTCATTCTCATTTTTTGGCGTCCTCATTTTATCTACTTTCTCAGAGTGCAATGTTATCTGATGTTATTTCATGCTGAGATGAAACACTGACTTTATCAGTGAGAATAACTGCTGAGAAGAAAGAACAAAAGAATTGCATACATCTAACAGTCCAGAATCTTCACTGGGGTTATGCTGAGCTAGAGGATTTACCATTTCTGGCCCTAAAGGATTGTTTTATAATATATTGGTTCCTGTAAGCTTTGAGGCATTTACAGGCTGCCAGATCTCAACCACGTTTCCCATGTGGGTGAGATATCGCTCTTTCTTTTCTTGAATTCCCTTCCCATGCTCCCACCTCCACCCCCATCCTCATCAAGATGACACTCTAGCAAATGCCATTGAAATGTTTAATTTGGAATTTTGATCCAGAGACCAAAATTCTAAAATGCGAGATCTGAAAATAAATAAAAAGACACTTGTAATCATCCAGGAAAGCATGGATTGTCCCAAAGAATGAAGTGTTCCATGGGAGTATATGGTCCAGAAACTGTTGGGGCTGCCGATACTAATATTTCTATTAAAAAGCCTCCCAAGCAACTTTAGGCTACAGTGGCAAAGCTATTCTTGCAGCTACCTAAGGCAGCAGCAGCAATAACACCAACCCCTTACTCAACCTGAGGTTCTATTTGATTTGATTATATTTGTGGGTCCTGGGCCATCTCCAGTCATCCTGATACATATTTGGGCACTGGACCCCAATGGTTCTAGAGGAGAAAGTAAGGCTGGCAACTTTGCACAGCCCTTACCCACTCAAATCCAGTTTACTTGCAAGTCATGTCATCATCTCCCTGATGTCGTGGTCCTCTTCAAGAACAACAAACGATGACCTGTGAGTCTGAGCTGCCCAAATGGGGACCCAGCTAGCCAGTCCTCTCCCTTCCCCTTGTCTCTTCTCCTCTCCTCTCCTCTGTAACATGCCCATAAGGCATGTTACACCTAAGGGTGTTCTTCCCAAAGGAAGGTAAATTGTGATAACTGAAACCTATCTAGTTAACTTGGGGTTTACTAGCTAGATCTTTCTCAAATATTATGCCTTAAACCCAATTCAATCGGGATCTCATTAACTGGACAACAACAGGTTCCTGCCCAAGCACCACTTCATGGTTATTTACACACACACACACACACACACACACACACACACACACACACAACACTAAAGGGGCCATCCCTTGACTCACTTCTTAAAGAGGCCTATTTCAAAGTGAGTGCTTGAAAAGACCTTAGCTTAAAAAGGCCAAGGTCTTGCACTGCATCCTGGGCAATCTCCAGTCATCCTGATTAATATCTGGCCACTGGACCCAGATGGCTGTGGAGGAAAAAGTAAGGCTGGTGACTTTGCACAATCTTCCCTCACTCAAATCCAATTCAATTGCAAGTAATGTCATCATCTCCCTGATATCATGGCACTCATTAAGAACAAAGGACAAATGATACAATTTGTTGGCATAGGGTAAGAATGAGATTCTTTGGACAGGTTATGAAAAGAGCAAACACCATCTCCCCTTTGACTCTAACCCACTCCCAACTTTCACTGAATTGAAAACTGTCTCCCAGTCTTTAAAGAAATAGGGCTCTCCCTTTCTCTCTGTCTGTCTCTACACAATTTACACCATTAATAACCAATACAAAAACCTCCGGTTTAATATTCATCGAATTTTGAAAATTAAAATAAATATTTAAAAACTATGATCATAAAATTTAACATGGAAATCAAATAACCAATGACATATGAAATAGATTAGAAGGGACAAAGACACACACACATACACACACACACACACACACACACACACGTAATGAAGCAACTGATTAAATAACAGGGGAAATTGACTCCTTTCAGAAGACAGGAAAAGGAGTAAGAGTAACTCATTTCCTTGTAGCTCTCACTTCATAACAACAAAGGTCCCTAATTGTCTTTCCTTCCACTCCAATTGCATTCACTGGTGTTTCTCCTTCTAGTTTTGCCCTGTGCTCAAATGGAGATTCCCTTGCACCCTGCACCTTTAGTTCTCCCTAGTTTTTAAGAGTCTGTGGAAGGTGAAACATAAGGACACTCCTTAACATATATCCTGATTCAAATCCCACCCCCATGACCCTAGGATCTTGAGGAACTCTGGGTAGTTCCCCTAGGGAGGACAGTCAATCCTAAGTTTCCATAGCAATGCCCTTAGGTGTGGCAAAGGCTGACTATACTTAAGCAACAATATTATTAATGTGATCATTTTACAAATACTATTGCAAGTGACTTACATTTCAGGCTAAATAACTGAAACATTAAATTAGACTAAAAACAACACCAAAAAAAGAACCTAAAGAAGTTCAAGGATTTGTTTTCAACCTCTAGTTCCCTATTTCAGACAATTGGATCCCAACATTTATAGAGTTACTTTATTATCCATTATCTAGATTGTAAATTCCTTGAGGGCAGAAACAAATCTGGTTTATCTTGAGACATTTTTGGTAAAGTAAATAAAGTGGTGGGCTTTTAGAGCCTGGTAAATCTGGATACCAGATATTAGCTGTATGACCCCAAGGAAATTCACTTAATCTCTCTGATCCATTTTTCTGTCTGTAAAATAAGAATAACACCTACTACCTCAGAATTTTGCTATGAGGCTTAAAAAGATAATATATTCAAAGTACTTTGGGAACCTTAAACTTCTGTCAATATGTGATATGTCAATATGTGCCACACTGCATTAAACCTAGTTATATGCTTCAATGTAAGGTCCTTGAGGATAAGTATAGATTTATTCATATATATGACATATACATATATACATATATACATACATATACATATATACACACATACACACATATATATACATATATATACATATATATACATATGTACATATATATATATATATCATTACAGCCTACCATATACTATGTACTTAATATTTGTTGACTGGTATTTAATTAAATGAATGAATGGAATTTTAAAATAATATTGAGTTTTCTGATTAGTTTCAACTCATAAAGTCTGATTACATTGCTTCTTTATAATGTTGTAATATCACAGCATACTAATTAAGTGTAGTGTTCTACTAAGCAAACATGTGAAAACTTTTTGATGGCTGATTTAGAATTTGTAGGTTGTACATTAGTTCTAGCCTTCCATGTGGAAATGTCAGAATGTTCTCAAAGACAGCTTCACAGAATATTTTATGTCACATTTCTTAAGTTTGAATGATTCTCTTTGGTAAAGCTAACTTCACAACCCTTAATATCATTTAACTTCAGAAATTACAGTTTAAAATGACCAGTTCAAATTTGTAGTTTCTATTTCACAAATTTTATTTATATGAAAAGAAACATCCCATAATTATGGTAATCTCTTTACTAAATGGATAATGGTATTCACATGTTGGGTAAATGTTTAATTAACCTGCACAGAATTAACTTTATAGGTGAAATGAATAGTCTCTACTTCATCTTAATTACATCCTATCCTTTTAAAAATACCTCCTTTTTCCCCCTAAGTTTAAAAAGAAAAAAAAATCCCTTCAGAATCAATACCACCATATGGCTAATTATTCAAACCATTAGAGGAAAAAAAGGCAAACGGTTGGTTTTTATATGACACAATTTACCAAAAAACGTTTACCCCAATCTACTCCCCATGAATCTGTTTTTTTTTTTGTTTTTTTTTTTAATTAGCTGGATGGAGGAGAGGTCATGAACTTTATAGGGAGGCAAATGATAAGTGAAAGAAACTCTGATCTTTTAAGCCATCTCAGTATTGCTATTAAAAATGCCTGTGTAAGGCTCCCTGCTTGAATCATTTCCAAGAGGAAAATATTATTCTAAACTGATCATCTAGTGATTAAATGTGAGATTCCAAATGCAACTGTACCTTGTCAAGTAAGTACACTGGGGGAAAGAGAAAGATTTACAGTTTTAGGAAATATAGTTAAGCCATTCAAGCTGATGTAAAGTTGAGTTACTTCATCCTTTTTTAGTTCCACTGGGAGTTTTCTTGTATCAAATCAAAGACAGTTTTTGAATCAATCATTTAAAATTAATAAGTTCAGTTTTTTTGTGGAAAAAGACTGGAACAATGTGTTAATTTTCCCCTATGCTTGGAAAGCCACAAATTGTCATATTGATATCCTATTTTACTGTAGTTTTGAACATTCTTCTGAGAAATTTGCTATAGTTTCTCAGCTTTGATAGTTTTCTGAAACCATAGGGAAGTCTTTAAAAATGATGAGGTTTGATTTGCTCCTCATTCAAATATTCTGCTAATAGCATCATTCAACTATTATTGTTGGTGCTAATCACATCAATACTTGGCAAGATTCATTCAGACTTCATCAAAGCAATTTTTCCCCCAGAAATCAAAACACCAAATGCTCCAAACTGAATCACTGAGGAATGAGAGACCTCTTTCAATCTGACATTTTTTAGTTAATAGAGAATTGACAATTTTATGTGGATATTAAATCAAAAGTACCTTTGTCCTAGGACATAGCTTACAGCTCTCAACTTTGGCAAAGGAAATATTCAGTTAGTGAATTGCAACCAGAGCTTAAATCCAGCTTGGATTCTTCAAATGCAAGATCCAGATTCATTTTTAATCCAGAAGTCAATTGCTTTCAGATTTGATGTGCAGATTCTAAGGTCATACAAAGGTAGTGACTTAGTTTCCTGACAAAAGCAGTGATGGCAAGCTAATATGGTGGCATCATTGGCCCTAGGGACTGGCAAAAGCTAGAAGTCTCAGACTTTGAGTAGCTATTCTATTTCCTTGGATGACTAAATTGAATGTCTTATAACCAAGCATTTTAGACACACAGAAGTTGAAATTGACTCCAATGAAATCACATCTAAGTTAATTCATAATCCTTTCTTTCTTTGTGAGCATTGGTGCCATGACCTTGCCCTGCTTGGTACATGGAATATTCTATTATTACTGTATTCATTGGATGTTCCCTAATAATGAAACTCAATTCTAATAAATGACTTAGCAATCAAAGAGCAGGAAGGGGTCAGCCCAAGCACCCGTGTCAAGTGATGAGGTGTAGAGTTGGTAGAGCTGGTTCAGATGTGAAAGAATTCACTTAAACCTTCTCTGTAGCTATTGGGAACTTTATGCAAAAGCAGTACAGATATCCAAGCAAGAAAGCTAAGTGAGACACTGATATTTGGGGGAGTTATGCTTATATAGAAGTTCAAGAATGATGAGGTAGTTTTAGAAGCTTTTATGGAGGTTAAAGATTAAAGACAGCACAGGATGACTTAGGATGAGGGAGACAAAAGGGAGTCTTTGTGGTTTAAGGATTTAAGGATAAAGTAGCAGGACACAGGTTGAAAATTGAAGGACAGGGGGAACATAGGATAAGAGGACACAAAAGCAATTCTTTTGGTACAAGTCCAAGATGAGGGGAAAGTACTTTAGGGCACCTTCAGATTACAAAATAAACTAGGGACTTCACAAAGTAGTAGAAAAGCAACTCTTAACCCTTAGAGCATCATTTGTATCTGCTTTATGTAGGATAAATGTCCATTGTTCCTTACAACTAAGGTATATTGGTCATTTCAGTTTTGCTAGTGATCTTGGAGTTAAGCATGATCCACCAGGGGTCATGGGATCAGAAGAGAAAAGAACGTCTGTCTTGGAAGAGATATTGTGCTGGAGGAGTAAGCCAATTTCATAGGAAGGAGTGATGCATGCAGACCTAGCCCTAGGGTCCTGGAACACATCTGCTAGGGAATACAGGGTCTTCTGGATACTAAAGGGTATTAATAATAGCTGACATATATCTAAAATCTGTTGAGGTTTAGGGGTTCTGGGACCCCAAAATAGCTATAAATGAGTCCTGCCCAAACGAATTTGACTCGAGCCTTCTTTCAGGCAAAGAAAACAAAGTTTATTAAAAATCTGCCACATTAGGTAGACTGTCAAGGAATCTGAGCCTTTGTATCCCTAATGCAAGTGGGCCAGATTGAATCTGAGTACGTGAATGGAGGCTGAGATGGATCTTATATACAGAAAGACAGTGGAAGGGATCTGAGGTTAGCCAAGTAGTCGGGGGGAGAGGGCATCTAGGAATGATCTTGATGGGAGTGGCCAGTAGTCTGGGGTAACTAGAGATTGAAGGCCTAGAACCCAAGAGAAAGAGGTTTTGATAGGATCCAGGGTGGGAAGTAGCCTAAGCCTATCTGGAGATAACAGATAATGGAGGGCTAGGCTAGGTTAATGTAACAGAAAATTGGGCATAGCTATAATAAAAGACCATACACCTCAGGTGAATGTCAAATCCAGTGGGAAGATTCAAGGAGGAAGGAGGTTCCCAGAGCCTGTACCCCATCATACATACATAAATACACATACATACATACATATATATATATACATATATATATATATAAACTTATACACATATATACATATACATATACACACACATATATAACTGTTTCAACAATCCGGCTAGCAGCTGCTGTAGGGGTGTAAAATCAACAACAACCAGCTCACCGAATGCTGCAAGCCCAGGTTCTTTTGATCTGCTTTACTAAGGAAATCAACATTAAGGGGTTAACAATTTCAATTTAATCCAGCATACAAATATCATTCACGTAGTTCAGGGGAAAAAGCCAGCACCCTGAACTTCACAGCAAATACAAACAAATTACAAACATACATTCATAAACAGACCAAATACAATTCATAGTTACCAACATCTGAGTTCAGCCTGGGAGCTCATAACAATGGCTGGCTCAGAGTCACACGTCACTACTGCTGCAGGTCAGACCTCCAAAAAAGAGAAAGCCAACCTCTGGTTTTATGTCTTTTTCAGGGTCAAGGGTAAGTCACACATGCGACTCACCCACGTGACCTAAAATCATCACAAAACTGCGACTTAAACCCGTGTGGTCTAAAAGCCTCTGATGTCACAAACATGTAGCTCAAACCCATGTAATCTAGACTTTCCCTTGAGGTGAGGAGGTCATCAAGGACTCCTAATTTAATCAAGGAAATAAAGGACAAACTCTTCAAGGGCACTTGGTTGAATTAAGTGCTAAAAGCCCCATTTTGATTGCCAATACAATAACTTTAAGTTTTTGAAATCTATTTTAAAAGGTCTGTGAGGTAGATTATCTGATTTTCTTCACCTTATAGAGATAGAAACTGAGGCTCAGGGAAGTTGTAACTTGCCTATATTCACACAGCTAGTAAATATCCAAGGCAAAGTATAAACCTTTATCTTCCTGACTCCCAAGTTTACTATCACATCCACTATACCACACCAATATGAAACTCTTGTTTGAGAGAATCCCAAATTATGACTTTACTTAATCTGAGCTCAATCTTGGTAACCTCTCAAAATTAAAACTATTTTGGTTATTTTTGTCTCAATGTATGAGTTCTTAAACAGAAAAAGGGAACTATATTTATTGCCAGTTCCAATATACTCAAGGTATTAATGTGGATCAGGTACAACACAGGCCTTATTCATGCTGAAAATGCCAGAAAATAATGACTGACAGTGGGTCTAAAAAGAGCTGATACAAGTATTTTCCCTTATTACCTGACATTATCTTGACCCAGGGATATGTATAAGTACATCTGTCTGGTTGTAGGCCACCACCCTAAGGGCCTATTCTCCCCTGTGCTATACAACCAGAAGTTGACATTGCTCACATATTCTTCAAGCTCTCTTCAGACGATTAGATCCAAGAACTCAGCATTGTCCAGGAAATCTCCCCTTCTCTATAGAGGAGACTGGGTCTAAGAATGTTCTAAGGATGCAAAGTTTTCTAGAAACCTAGCCATATTCTCTTCAAGGGGTGGAGTTAGTTGTCTATAATTTTTCCTGGGGCCATGCTTTGGATTGTTGCTGCAATTGTCTTTGCTACCACAAGTCAGCATTTGCAGCTTCCAGTGCTTCTAATCTAGCCTCTTTAAAGCTGCCTTTAATAGCTACAGAGGTGATAAGAAGGACCATGCTCCCTAACTCACCCAATAATCTATACGGGCTATGATTACCTCTCCACTGAGTCTATGTTTGAGTCAGACTCTTCCTCAGTCTCTCGGAGTAAAAAGGCTTTGGTCCATTTTTTAGGCTTAATCAGGGGAAAAATTGGATCCAGTAGAAAATAACTTCAGCCAACCCAAACATCCCTGGATGCTGTAACTTAATGATTCATCCTTAATGCAGTACAAATAGGTTAAAACTCTCCTGAAGTCCAGGAGAGTTCCCTAATTTTCTCAATAAACTAACAAGGGGTATATCCAGACTCTCTATTGGGAAAAGGTATAAAAGTTCCAAATAAAGATATCATTTCAAACAGAGTTAACCTGATCAGTTCCTCACATCATACTCTAGGAAAAAAAGGACAATTTCATTCCATGTAGCATGTTTATTTGTTTTTTTCTCCCTCCAGACCAAAAGAAAAACTAACAAAAAACATCCCATAAGACTCAGCAGATTTGTCTAGAATGTGACTTACTCATGGTAAATCCAATAGTAGTTTTTGGGTTCATAACTGGACACAATAGGTTCCATTCTATTTCTAATAAAGTAATTCCCCCCCAAAAAATGTTGGGTTTTTTTGATGGACATAACCCAGTATTGACTCATAACAATTGAACTTGCAATCTACTAAAATTCTAAGATCCTTCTCCCTTGAAGTGTTTGCTATCTAGCCATACTTTCTGCATCTTGGACTTGTGAAATTGAATTTTGAATCCAACTGTGCATTTATCTCTATTAAATATCATTGTATTAGATTAAGTTTTAACCAGTCTATTTCTCGGATGCTGACTCTATGAATCTGTCCAACAAGATGAATCACAGAATCAAAGAAGGCTTTAGAGTTACAAGGGACCTGAGTTAGTCTAATCCATAAAAGAAAGGAATCCCCACTAAAAACTTCCTGAAAAGTGGTCATCCACTTCTTAAAGACTTTCAAGGAAGAGGAACCCACTACTTCTCAAGAAAGCCCTTGCTCTTTGACAGCTTTAATGGCCACAAAATGTTTTCCTGGCATCAAGGTAAATCTGTCCCAGTGCCTGGAAAAGAGTGGGTACTTCATAAATCCATATTGACTGATTTTGTGTAATTTAACCCATTCCTTCTGCTCTCTTATGTTAAACAGAAGAAGTCTAATCTTCCATAATAAGCAGCTCTTTGAACTTTTAAGAAGCTGTTATGTCTCCCTGATTCTTGCCTTCTGAAGACTAAATCCATCTCTTTCAAATAATTCTCTTATGGAATACAGGTAGGCCACAGTTAATATGAGCTCAAATAATACAAAATTCTCTTTAGTGAAAAGTAATCTTTGTTCAGTCGTGTCCAACTCTTTATGACACCATTTGGGGTTTTCTTGGCAAAGATACTGAAGTAGTTTGTCATTGCCTCTCCAGCTCATTTTACAGAGGAAAAAACTGAGGCAAACAGGGTTAAGTGATTTGCCCAGGGTCACACAGCTAGTAAGTGTCTGAGGAAGGATTTGAACTCAGGCCTTCCTGACCCCAGGCCTGGAGCTCTACCTACTGCATCATCTAGCTGCCTACATGAAACCTCAAACTCCTGCTTTCTGAGTGTTCTTCCATCTCCATTTGTCCATGCTGCTTAGTTCTCCCAACTCTAATCCACAGTTTGTTGTTATTCAGTTTATCAGACTCTTAGGGACCCTACGGTCCATAGCATGCAAATACTGTCCATAGGGTTTTTCCTGGCAAAGATACTGGAATGGTTTGGTATTTCCTTCTCCAATGAATTAAGCCAAATTGATTAAGAGGCTTGCCCAGGGTCACACAGCCAGTAAGAGTCTAGGCTACATTTAAATTCAAGTCTTCTTATGTCCAAACAAAGCACTCTATCCATTAAGTCTTCTAGCTACCTAGATACTAAGTTAAATTTAATGTGAACTTAAATTCAATCAATGCAATGTTTGCAAACTAATCAGAGGCCAAAACATCCTGCTATATTTTCAGTCTACAATTGCCCATTATTGCATGTGGATATTATATGCTGTTGCATACCATATTACCAATAGTTGAGTTATATTTTTTTAAGCCACTTGTCCAAATTGGAAAAAAAAAAGAAAAAATACTTAAGATCAAAACACTGCTAGCTAAAAAAAGAAGTTTGTTATTACATTAGAACAGAAATTTGATGCAATTGAACTCTCAAAGAGGGTAAGATGTCAGAATGTTTGAATCTATTCTTTCAGACATTATAAAAATGCAGGCAAGGTCAAAGAAAAAGGCAAAGTTACATCAGCCTTTTGTGGTTTGCAAACCACTAAAAGGAATAAAACTGTTACGATAATAGAAATGGAGCATGTTTTAGCTGTGTAGATGGAAGATTATAATTAAAAAATACATTCCTCTTAGCAGAGAAGTCATTCAGACAAAAGCTTCAAGTTTATTGTAGACAGTGAAAGGAAATGGAAATGAAATGGAGAGTGAAGAAACTTTTACTTCCAGTGCTGGTTGGTTGAATCCCTTTTAAAATCAAGTTCAATTGCATAAAGTTAAAATTATCAGAGAGGCAGCCATTTCAGATGAGCATATGGCAGCTAAACACCTGAATGTTTTGAAGAAAATCATCAAAAAAGATTGATAGACTGACTGGTCATTTTTTTAATGTGGATAAAACAAGCTAATTCTTGAAAAGGATGGCTTCCAGATTCTTTATTTCTAAGGAAAAAATACCAACAACAATAATCACATACTGGATTTGAAGAATCTAAGAATACCCTAACACTTTTATTCTGAGGTAATGTAAAAAAGGATTTTAAATTAGAACCAATATTTGTTTATCCATTTCAAAATTATAGTTCTCTGAGAGACTATAACCCTAGATTGTGTCTTCAGTGGTCAAATAAGAAAGTTTGATTGAACATAATCAAAATTATCCATTTTATACCTAATTTTGCTAACTCTTGTTTATTCATAAATTGTTAGCCTATCCATATGTCTCATAAGTAATATGTTCCATGTTCTTCTAATTTTTTCTTGGTAACATCTCTCTTTATATCTCGATCATATATACATTTTGACTTTATCTTTGTAAATGGTGTAAGATATTGGTCTATGCCAAGTTTCTGCCATACTGCTTGCTAGTTTTCCTAATAATTTTTACCAAAGAATGATTTCTTCTTCCCAAATATTAAGTCTTCACACTTGTCAAATGCAAGGTTTTTATATTTATTTGCTTCTATACTTTGTATTTCTATTCTGTCAGTGATTTACCTTTCTATTCCTTAGCCAATACTGAATTTTTGATAATTACTACCTGTGTTGGTAACCAAAAATGGGCTCCTTAGCACTTAGTCAACAAGTGCCCTTGACTAGTTTGGCTTTTTCCCCTGAACTGGATGCTGTTTGTATGTTGAATTGGAGTAAGCTTGTCGGTCCCTTCACCTTGCTTCCCTTGCTTAAGCTGATCGAAAGAACCTGTGCTTTCCCGGTCAACCCCTTCACCTTGCTTAAGCAGATTGAAAGAACCTGTGCTTTCCCCAGGGTACCTTACACCCCCCTCCCCTGCAGAAGCTGGATGGTTAAAAACAGCTTCCGTTGGCGCCAGAGGCTGCTACAGCTACAGCCATAGCCGAAGCTGAAGCAGGAGCTGTCGGTAGCAGAGCTGACCTACGGGAGGAAGCTGAACAAGGACTTGAGGCCAGTGGGTAATCTTTTTACCATAGAAGGGGAGGCATGATTTTGCTTTACACCATCATGCTTCTCTGTAGCCTCCTGGTTACTCTTGTGAGGCGTACTTATTGGGCCTGGAAGCTTTTGATCAATATATCAAAATGGGGATGCTGGTTCATGGGCTGGTTACTGTGGAGCCTAAATATATGCTTTGATTCTTCTACCTCCTACTTTGAGAGTTTCTTATATCCAGCGGTTCTGAACCTTTCAGACATATATATGATCCTCTTTCAGATTATTAACTCTGCCCTCCTAATACACTACCTTATGATATAATTTAATATGTGGTACTACTGAACCGCCTCCTTTTACTTTTTTTGTTTTAGTTACTTTAATATTCTTGACTTTTTATTCTTCCAAATGATTTTTTTTTCTAATTCAGTAATTGGTGTTTTTTGTAATTTAACTGGGATGGTGTTGAATATATAAATCAGTTTAGTCAATTGATATATGGTCAAAGGATATGGACAGGAAGTATTCTAATGAAGAAATCAAAACAATATATAGTCATATGAAACAAAAAGTACTAAATCATTATTAATTAGAGAAATGCCAATTAAAACAACCTTCGGATGTCATTTTGTATCTACCACATTGGCTAAAATGATGAAGGAGTGTATTGGTAACTAAAGTGGGCCTTTTCTTTTTTTTACTGTTTTCTCTTTTAGAAATGCTAAAGTAATCAAATGCCTTTGATTAAGCCTTACTAGGTGCAAAGACCCAGGCCCACACTCTTTTGCTAACTATGTGTAAAGCCCCAGGCTCACATCCTTTGGCTGATTAGGTGTGAACCCTTCAGGCCCTAAAAAGGGTATGTAAACTCAGAGGTTACCATTTTGCCTAGGGCTCCCTCATGGAAAGAATGTGGAGACTCTGGGCAGCCGTTGTAACTGCCCCTAGGCTTTCCTAACCCAGACCCATTGGTTCTTCTCTGGTAACTGAATTGCGATTTGGTCTCTTTATATTGTCTCTGTGATTTGTTTGTATTTGATCTGAAGTTCAGGGTGCTGGCTTTTCCTCCTAAACTAAGTGAATGATATTTGTATGTTTGATTAAAGTGAGATTGCTTACCCCTTAAAGTTACTTTCCTTAGTAAAGCAGATCAAAGAACCTATGCTGGCAGCTTTTGTTACTAGTCTTGTTGGGTCTTACACCTCAACAGCTGCTGTTAGCCATGTTGTTGCTACAAGGAGAAAGTGACAAATGTTGGAGGGGATGTGAAAAAATTGACCACTAATGCATTGTTGGTGGAGCTGTGAACTAATTCAGCCATTTTGGAGAGGAATATGGAATTATGCCCAAAGAGTCATTAAACCTCCTATATCCTTTGACCCAGGAATACCACTGCTAAGTCTATTTTTTTTTTGCAGGGGGAAAGCAGGGCAATTGGGGTTAAGTGACTTGCCCAAGGTCACACAGCTTGTAAGTGTGTCAAGTGTCTGAGGCTGCATTTGAACTCAGGTCATCCTGACTCCAGGGCCGGTGTTCTACTCACTGTGCCACCTAGCTGCCCCAACTACTAAGTCTATTTCTAAAGATGATTAAGTAAAAAAGAAAAGAACCTATAAGTTTAAAATGTTTATAACAGTTCTCTCTGTGGTGACAAAGCACTTCAAACTGCAGGGATAATCATCAGTTGGAGAATGGCTGAGAACAAGTCATGGTGTATGATTGTGATGGAATATTACTCTGCTATAAGAAATGATGAGGTCAATGATCTCAGAAAAAATACTTAAATAATGTAGAGTGAAATGAGCAGAATCAAAAGAACTTTCTCTATGGTAACAGCAATATTGTTTTAAGAATGACTTTGAGCAAATAAGTAATTTTGACTATTATAAATACCCAAATTAAATACAAAGGATGTATGAAGAAAGTCAGTATCTGCATTCAGACAAAGAACTGAAAAAAGAAATATGTATAGAAAAATTTTATATACATATACCTATTTGTTTCTAATGGTAGAAACAAATGATGTGGGGTAAGGAGAGGGGGAAAAATTACATTATGACTTTATTATAAATTCAAAATGGAAAGTTGTCCGTAAGATATTTGCAGCTTCCTGAATCATCTTTTTTTAAAATTATATATGCTATGGAAGTTCTTGTTTATTCCAGTAATTTTAAAAATATGATTGAATACATTTTCAAAAAGTGGGTTCTAAGTTATTTTAGTCCAGATGTAAAAAAAAAAAAAACATACAAAGACAATAATATCTCATTAAAAGTATTACCAATTTTACTTTCTCTAAGCCACGCTTGGTTCACTATGTGAGAACATAAATGTGCAATTTGCCTAATGGTAGATAAATCTCTCTTTAACCTCCAGTTTATATAAGAAGATTTTAAAAAGGAGAAGATTCTTTAGTGTACATTGCTAAAGAATTTTTAAAGATAATAATGATATTTTTGTTATTTTATCAGTGTGGGCTTATCTTTAGGTATAATATTTACTGATTTGGCTTTTTTTTCATTTTTTAAGGTTTTCTATAAATATTACTATAACAAAGAAACCATAAATAAATTTTCTCACCTTTTGATTTTATATTACATTAATACAAATTTGTAAAAACAATTTCATTTTTCTATTGTATATTTCCATTGGGTTAGAATCAATTACCATGTTTTACGTATAATTATCTAAAATAGTGCAAAATAGTGCAAAACTTAATTGAGCAGCCTGTTCAAGCTCTCTACAACTCTAGTTACTTTTTCTTCTGTGGATATCTAGATTATCAGCATCCAACCTAACTTGAACAAACTACTACAGATATGACTTAAATAGGATGAAGTACAAACAGGAGTAATCAACATGTTTCTGTAAGTTATTATTTTGTTAAAGCATCTCTAGATGATAGTAATTCGTTGTATTTTGTTGTTGTTTTGTGGGAGGGGGCAGGGAGCTGGAAGATTACACTATTGACTAAATTTAAACTTGGAGACCACTAAATTCTGTAAATCATTTTCATTGTTATACTTTCATATAACCATGCCTCTTTGAGCTTATACCTGTTGAGTACTTGTCCCCAGGACTTTACATCTATCTTATTAAGTTTCATCTTACCAGATTCAGCCACAAGTATGATTTCACTTTTATCTCCATTGAGTTATATTTTATTACATTATTTTATTTATATTATTTATTGTAATGAGTTTCACTTTATTATAGTTAGCCCATTGTTCTAGCTTGTCAAGATCTTTTTGGATCTTTGTCCAAACTTCTAGTATCTTATTTATCTCTCCCAGATTAATGTCATCTGCACATTTAATAAGTATGCAATCTATTCCTTTATGTCATTAATAAAACTGTTAAACTGAAGGAGAGGATTCTGGGAAGATGGCAGAGTAGGTCAGAAAATTCCCATCATTCAAGATTTTTTTTCTCCATAAGAGATAAAACAGCACCTTAGGGCAAACAAAGTGCAGGTTATAGTAAATAAGAATAGGGGCGCAACAGGGGTCTTCCTGGTACAATTGGAGAAGTTCAGAAGAAACCAGATTTGGTCCCTGTGAAAAGTAAACACCTCCAGGCTAAGGTCCTGGTTGACAACAAGGCAAGTGGCTTACATAACAAGCAATGAGCCCTGGGGTTAATTGTTTTGGGAGGTTGCTTCAGCCCCAGCCATAGGAACTTTTACCCCCAGGGTAGTGAGGGGAGGACAGCATCTGAGCTGGGGAAGATCTAGGGAACCTCTGCTGACAAGGAATGCCAGACTCAGTGGCGCTACAGGCTGGCAGGGGCAAGAAAGAACCAGCATATGTGGCTGGGTGAGTGCAGAAGCAGTCCAGAAAGCCCCTAGATATGGGTACTTATAGGAGGCTGGAAGTTCGACTTGGTTCCAGGCTTGAGGGGAGAACTGAAGATCTGGAGCAAGAGGCACCATCCCCCATGCCCCAGGGCTTCAGGTGATTACAAAAATTCAGCTATTACTACAAAAAAATGCACAGGTAAAGGAGAAAGAATCCAACCATAGTGGAGGTTTATTGAAGCAAAGAAACCCTCTTCTACTTCAAAGAGTAATGTGAAATGGTCACTTGCCCAAAAAGAATTTATATAAGAACTTCAAAATGTCTTTAAAAATCAAATGAAAGAGATGGAGGAAAAACTAAGAAAAAAAATAAAAATAATCCAAGAAAAACAAGAAGATAACGAAAAGAAAGTCACCCAATTAGAAAAGAAGATCCAGAACCTTAAGGAAGGAAATAACACCTTGAAAATTTTAATTGGGTAAGGCAAAGCCCATGAAGGTATAAGAAATCAAGAAATAATTAAATAAAATATAAAGAATGAAAAAAGAGGGCAAGTTAAATACCTTAGAAGAAAAAACAACTGATCTGGAGAATACATCAAGTAGAGAAAACATGAGAATAATCTGAAAGTTATGATCAAAAAAAAAAAGAATCCTGATACAATAATACAAGAAATATTTTTTAAAATGTTCTTAATCATTAGAACAAGGGGGGAAAGTAGAAATAGAAAAGAATCCGCTAATCACCACATGAAAGATATGCAATGAGGAAAACTCAGAGGAATATTACACTTCTGAAACCCCTAGCTCAAAGATAAATATTAGAAGCAACAAGGAAAAAAATGTAATGCGATTGTACTGCAGTTAGAATCACACAAGACCTAGCAGTGGAGACTCAAAAGGACTGTGGGTCTTGGAAAAATATATATTGAAGAGCAAAAGAATTGGGCCTCCAGCCAAAAATATCATACCCAGCAAAGTTAAGCATAATCCTGAATGGAAAACAAAAAGCTGGTATTTGATCAACTCTTAGACTTTCCAAATTTTCTTTAAAAAAAAAATACTTAATAGAAATTTTGACATACAAAAGCCAAGAGAAACATAAGGTATGTATCAAAGACTGATTACAATGTATTCAATAAGGACAGACCATTTACTTTTTATATATGTAAAATGTATATCTAAGTTTGTCATTAGTAATTAGGCGATTTGTAAGAAAGATTGGGGTAGACCTAAGTATGATATGACTTTAAAAATTAAACCATTTAGGAACAGTTAAAAAGACTAGTTATTTTATACAAATGATTTTCTTTTCTTTTTTTTTTTTTGAATTTCTTTATTTATTTTTAGTTTACCACACACGGTTCTACATGGTTTTGAGTTCCAGTTTTTCTCCAATCCCTCCCCCCTCCCTCCCCAAGACGGCATGGAATCTCATATAACTGTCATGTATAACTTCGCATTGAATTAATTTATGCACTAGTCAAGTTGTGGAGAAGAATTTTGACCAATGGAATGAATCATGAGAAAGAAGAAACAGAACCAAAAAAAAAACCCAAAAACAAAAACAAAAATAGAAGCAAAAAAGGCTAGCATGTAGTGCTCCTCGATCTGTATTCAAACTTCGCAGTTCTTTCTCTGGATGAAGATAGCATTCTCCATTGTGAGTCCCCTGGAGTTGTCCTTGCCCCTTAGGTTGCTGAGAAAAGTGCAGTATGTCAGGGTTGGTCCTCACGGAATCCATATATCTGTGGCTGTGCACAACGTTGTCCTTGCTCTGCTCCGCTCACTCAGCATTATGTCGTGTAGGTTTTTCCAGGTTGTTATGAAGTCTGCATCATCCCCATTTCTTATGGCACAATAGTATTCCATCACCTTCATATACCACAGCTTGTTCAGCCATTCCCCAATTGATGGGCATCCCTTTGATTTCCAATTCTTAGCTACCACAAAAAGAGCTGCTATAAATATTTTTGTACATATGGGTCCTTTTCCCGCTTCTATTATTTCTTTGGGATACAACCCTAGAAGTGGTATTGCTGGGTCAAAGGGTATGAACATTTCTATAGCCCTTTGGGCATAGTTCCAAACTGCTCTCCAAAATGGCTGGATCAGCTCACAACTCCGCCAGCAGTGCAACAATGTTCCAATTTCCCCACATCCATTCCAGCATTTATCATTTTCCTGTTTTGTTATTTTAGCCAATCTGACAGGAGAGATGTGGTATCTAAGAGTTGTTTTGATTTGCATTTCTCTAATCAGTAGTGATACAGAGCATTTTTTCATATGCCTGTAGATAGCTTTAATTTCTTCCTCTGAAAACTGCCTGTTCATATCCTTTGACCATTTCTCAATTGGGGAATGGCTTGTATTCCTATATATTTGGCTCAGTTCCCTGTATATTTTAGAGATGAGGCCTTTATCAGAGATACTAGTTGCAAAGATTTTCTCCCAATTTTCTGCTTCCCTCCTAATTCTTGTTGCATTGGCTTTTTTTGTACAAAAACATTTCAATTTGATATAATCAAAATTATCCATTTTGCATTTTGTAATGCTCTCTATCTCTTGTTGGGTCATGAATTCTTTACTTTTCCATAAATCTGATAAGTAAACTATACCTTGCTTTCCCAAATTACTTAGAGTATCAACTTTTACTCCTAAATCATGAACCCATTTTGACTTTATTTTGGTATATGGTGTAAGATATTGGTCTATGCCCAGTTTTTGACCTACCATTTTCCAATTTTCCCAACAGTTTTTGTGAAATAATGAATTATTAGCCCAGAAGCTGGCCTCTTTGGGTTTATCAAAGAGTAGATGGCTACACTTGTTGATTTCTCCTACTTGTGTACCTATCCTATTCCACTGATCCACACCCCTGTTTCTTAACCAGTACCAGGCAGTTTTGATGACTGATGCTGTGTAGTACAGTTTAATATCTGGTGTGGCTAAGCCACCTTCTCTAGCATGTCTTTTCATTAATACCCTAGATATTCTAGACCTCTTGTTTATCCAAATGAATTTTGTTATTATTTTGTCCACCTAAGTAAAATAATTTTTTGGTATTTCGATTGGTATGGCACTGAATAGATAGATTAATTTAGGTAAAATTGTCATTTTTATTATATTAGCTCGGCCTAACCATGAGCAACTGATATTTTTCCATTTATTTATAACTGATTTTATTTGCATGAAATGTGTTTCATAGTTATGTTCATATAGGCCCTGGGTTTGTCTTGGCAAATAGACTCCCAAATATTTTATAGTGCCATCGGTAACTTTGAATGGCATTTCTCTTTCTATCTCTTGCTGTTCGGTTTTGTCAGTAATGTATAGGAATGCTGAGGATTTATGTGGGTTTATTTTATATCCTGCAACTTTGCTAAAGTTGTTTATTATTTCAAGTAGTTTTTTACTTGATTCTCTAGGATTCTCTAGATAAATCATCATATCATCTGCAAAAAGTGATAATTTAGTTTCTTCTTTTCCTATTCTAATTCCTTCAATTTCTTTTTCTTCTCTTATTGCTACAGCTAATGTTTCTAGTACCAAATTGAATAATAGGGGTGATAATGGACATCCTTGTTTCACCCCTGATCTTACTGGGAATGCATCTAGTTTATCCCCATTACAAATAATGCTTGTTGATGGTTTTAGGTAGATGCTATTTATAATTTTGAGGAAAGTTCCACTTATTCCTATGCTATCTAGTGTTTTTAATAGGAATGGGTGTTGTACTTTGTCAAAGGCTTTTTCTGCGTCTATTGAGATGATCATATGGTTTCTGCTAGTTTTGTTGTTGATATGGTCAATTATGCTAAGTTTTCCTAATATTGAACCAGCCTTCCATTCCTGGAATAAATCCTACCTGGTCATAGTGTATTATTCTCGTGATGAGTTGCTGCAATCTTTTTGCTAATATTTTATTTACAATTTTTGCATCAATATTCATTAGAGAAATTGGTCTATAATTTTCTTTCTCTGTTTTAACTCTACCTGGTTTGGGTATTAGTACCATATTTGTGTCATATAAAGAATTTGGTAGGACTCCTTCACCTATTTTCCCAAATAGTCTACAAAGTATTGGAATTAGTTGTTCTTTAAATGTTTTATAGAATTCACATGTAAAACCATCTGGGCCTGGAGATTTTTTCCTAGGGAATTCATTGACGGCATGCCCAATTTCTTTTTCTGATATGGGGTTATTAAGAAATTTCACTTCCTTCTCTGTTAGCCTGGGCAGTTTATGTTTCTGTAGATATTCATCCATATGTCTAAGGTTGTCAAATTTATGGGCATACAGTTGGGCAAAATAATTCCTAATTATTGTTTTGATTTCCTCTTCATTAGAGGTGACCTCAACCTTTTCATTTTTGATACTGGTAATTTGATTTTCTTATTTTTTTTAATCAAATTGGCCAAAGGTTTGTCAATTTTATTGGTTTTTTCATAAAACCAGCTCTTTGTGTTATTTACTAATTCAAAATTTTCTTGGTTTCAATTTTATTAATTAATTATTCAATTTTATTAATCAATGTGATTGATTTATTAATCAATTTTATTAATCTCTCCTTTGATTTTCAGTATTTCTAATTTGGTATTTAATTGGGGGTTTTCAATTTACTCTTTTTCTAGCTTTTTCAGCTGTATGCCCAGATCATTGATCTCCTTTTTCCCTATTTTATTCATGTAGGCATTTATGGATATAAACCTTCCCCTAAGAACTGCTTTTGCTGCATCCTATAAGTTTTGGTATGTTGTTTCATTATTGTCATTGTCTTGAATGAAGTTATTAATTGTTTCTCTGATTTGTTCTTTGGCCCACTCATTCTTTAGAATTAAATCATTTAGTTTCCAATTAGTTTTTAGGTTATTTTCCATGGTACTTTATTAAAAATGATTCTTATTGTATCATGATCTGAAAAGAATGCATTGACTACTTCTGCTTTTCTGCACTGGATTGTGAGGTTTTTATGCCCTAGTACATGGTCAATTTTTGAGTATGTACCATGTACTTTTGAGAAGAAAGTATATTCCTTTTTATCCCCATTCAATTTTCTCCAGAGGTCTATCATATGTGCCTTTTCTAAAATTCTTTTTACCTCCTTAACTTTTTTCTTATTTATTTTGAGGTTAGATTTATCAAGTTCAGAAAGGGGGAGGTTGAGGTCTCCCAATATTATAGTTTTGCTGTCTATTTCTTCCTGTAACTCCCTTAACCTCTCCTCTAAGAATTTGTATGCCTTACCACTTGGTGCATATATGTTAAGCAATGATATTGCTTCATTGTTTATGGTGCCTTTTAACAGGATATAATGTCCTTCCTTATCTTTTTTAATTAAATCTATCTTTACTTTTGCTTTGTCTGAGATTAGGATTGCTACACCTCCTTTTTTTACTTTATCTGAGGCACAATATATTTTACTCCAGCCTTTTACCTTTACCCTATGTGTATCCCCCTGTTTCAAATGTGTTTCTTGTAAACAGCATATTGTAGGATTATGCTTTTTAATCCATTCTGCTATCTGCTTCTGTTTTGTGAGAATGTTCATCCCCTGCATGTTCAGGGTTATGATTTCTATCTGTGTCTTTTTCTCCATCCTAATTCCCCCTGTTTATGCTTTTGTTTCTCCCTTTCCCCTTCTCCTCCTCAACAAAGTTTTGCTTTTCACCGCCACTTTCCTCAGTTAACCCTCCCTCTTTATTCCCCTCCCTCCCTTATCTTACCGTTACCCACTTACTACTTCTCCTCTCCCTTCTGACCACCCCCTTCCCTTTTTCTCCCCTTACCCTCCCACTTCTCATAGGACAAGTTAGATTTCTAAACTTATCAGAGTATGTTATTCCCTTCTTGAACTAGATCAGAAGACAGTAAAGCTCAAATACTGCTCTTCTCCCTCCCTCTTTCCCTCTACTGTAATATGATTTTGTGCCACTTCATTTGGTGTAATTTACCCTTTTCTACTACCTCCTTACCGCTTCCCTCATAGCCCTCCCTTTATATCTCTTACTTATATTTTATATCTTTACATCAGTTAATTTATACAGGCATTCACAACATATGTATATCCCTTTCAATTGTCATAGTAGCTGTACCATTCTCAAGAATGACTTATATATGTATATATATATATATACATATACACACACACACACACACACACACACACACACACACACATATATATATATATATATATATATATATATATATATATATATACACACATACGTAAGATGATATAATCCCACATAAAGATGTAAACAACCTGCCCTTATTGGTTAATAAGTTTTGTTGGGTTTTCCCCCTGGTTACCTTTTCATGTCTCTCTTGAGTTTTGTATTTGGAGATCAAATTTTCCATTGAGTTCTGGCCTTTTCATCAGGAAGGTCTGGAATTCCCTTATTTTATTGAATGTCCATCACCTTGCCTGGAAAATTATGCTTAGTTTTGCTGGGTATTTGATCCATGGTTGTAGTCCCAGCTCCTTTGCCCTTCAGAATATCATATTCCAATTTCTCCTGTCTTTTAATGTGGAAGCTGAGAGATCCTGCGTGATCCTGACTGTAGTTCCACGATATTTGAATTGCTTCTTTTTGGCTGCTTGCAGTATTTTCTCCTTGAGTTTATAGCTCTGAAATTTGGCTATAATATTTCTTGGTGTTTTCAGTTTGGGATCTCTTTCAGGGGGTGATCGGTGAATTCTTTCAATGACTATTTTGCCCTCTGGTTCTAGGACCTCTGGGCAGTTATTTTTGATAATTTCTTCGAAGATACTGTCAAGGCTCTTTTTTTCATCGTGAATTTCCGGTAGATCAATAACTCTTAAATTGTCTCTCCTGGATCTGTTTTCCAGGTCAGTTGTTTTGCCAATCAGATATTTCACATTGTTTTTCTATTTTTTCATTCTTTACGTTTTGTTTTATTACTTCTTGATGCCTCATAGATTCATTAGCTTCCACTTGCTCAAGTCTCATTTTGAATGAGTTATTGTTTACATTTTGCTTTTGAGTCTCCTTTTCCAATTGGTTGATTTTGCCTTTCAGGGTGTCCTTTTCTCTCTCTAGATTCTGAATATCCGTAGCCATTTCGCCAGTCTTATTCTTTAAGGACTTGATTTCATCAGTGGATTTTTTTCCCTTTTTTCCATTTTTTCCCATATTTTCTTTTAGCTCCCTAATTTGGTTTTTAAAATCCTCCTTTAGCTCTTCCAGCAGTGCTTTTTGGGCTGGAGACCAGTTCATATTACCTTTTGAGGTATCTGATGTATCTATAGTATCGTTACTTTCCTCTTCCATATTTGTATTTTGATCCTGCCTGTCTCCATAAAAATAATCTATTGTCCTCATTTTTTTTGTGTGTGTTCTTCTTCATGTTGGTTTGCCTTTTGCTGGCTTTACAACGAATTTTTATCTGTGGGTCTCAGGGCTTTCTGTCCCAGCTTTCTTATTCTGGGGGTTGTGAGTCTAGAATTATAACTTTCAGTTTCCTGAGGTGTGGGGGAGGGGTCTGGCTCCCTGGCGTCTCACTCCCTGTGGGTGCTCTCCAGCACTTGCTTTTCAGCAATGGTCTCAGCTGTTTGTTGTTTGAGCTGATGTCTGGCACTTCCCCTGGGGGAGCAAGGTTACGTATGGACTCCTGGTGTTGACCCCTGCCGACTCTGCCCCTCTGGGACTAATGAGCTGCTAGTATTTGTCCTGTGAGGCCCCACTACTCTCTCCTGTGTTTCAGTTCTCTTTTTTTTTCCCGAGGAATTCTCTGGGTGAGGGGGGGAGGGATTAGAGCCTTTTACCTGGCCATTGAGTCTTCCGGAAGTTCAAGAAGCCGAGTTCCTGGGTTTTGCAAGCGTCAGGAGTGGGTGTTTTCATGGCCGGTGGCGTTGCGCTGCCTTTCGTCGCTCCCACAGACTGCCGTCCTGTTTTGGGAGGTCTGGGGATCTTCGCCGGTTTCGGGCGCCCAGCTTTCTCCCAGCCCATCCCCCACGTGGATTTCTTGGCCAGCCGCTTCCACCTTGGTCTGGAGCAGCTACGCACTGAGCACTCTCCGAGCCTGCAGGTTCGTTCCTCCGGCCTTTCAGACTCTCCCGGCTCGGAAATTTGCCCCATGCAGACAGCTCGCGGATTCTGACTCTCTCAAATCTGCTCAAATTCACTTTTTTATAGGAATCTGACAGACCTTGTGAGAGAGCTCCGGTAAGACGCTGCCTTCATGCGGCCATCTTGGCTCCGCCCCCTCTCCAGGAGAGATAATTTAAGAATTATTGGACTACCTGAAAGTCATGATCAAAAAAAGAGCCAAGATATCATCTTTCAAGAAATTATCAAGTAGAACTGCCTTGGTATTCTAGAACCAGAGGTTAAAATAAAAATTGAAAGAATTCACTGAATACCTCTTGAAAAAGATCCCAAAAAGAAAACTCCTAGGAATATTGTAGCCAAATTCCATAGTTACCTGGTCAAGGAGAAAACATTGCAAGAAGCCAGAATGAAACAATTTGAGTATTGTGGAAACACAATAGGATAACACAATATCTAGCAGCTTCTTTATTAATGGATAAAAGGGCTTGGAATATGATATTCTGGAGGTCAGTGGAGCTAGGATTAAAACCAAGAATCACTTACCCAGAAAAACTAAGTATAATACTCCAAGGCAAAACATGGATTTTCAATGAAATCGAAGATTTTGAAGCTTTCTTGATGAAAAGAAGAGTGCTGAATAGAAAATTTCCCTTTCAAGTACAAGAGTCAAGATAAGCATAAAAAGATAAACAGGAAAGAGAAATCATAAGGAACTTATTAAATTTGAACTGTTTTGTTTACATTCCTACATGGAAAGATGATGTTTGTAATTCATGAGGCCTTTCTCAGTATTAGGGTAGTTGAAGAAGTATTAGGATATATAATATGTATACACACATATATATACATATATATATACACACATATATATACACACGCATATGCATATACACACATATATGTATATACACACATGCATATACACACATGCATATACACACATGCATATACACACATGCATATACACACATGCATATACACACATGCATATACACACATGCATATACACACATGCATACGCACATATGTATATACGCACATATGTATATACGCACATATGTATATACGCACATATGTATATACGCACATATGTATATACGCACATATGTATATACGCACATATGTATATATATACACATATGTATATATAATATATATATATATATATAGACAGAGGGCACAGGGTGAGTTGAATATAAAGGGATGATGTACAAAAAATAAAATTAAGGGGTAAGAGAGGAATATATTGAGAGGAGGAAGGGAGAGATAGAATTGGGTAAATTATCTAACATAAAAGAGGCAAGAAAAAGCAGTTATAATGGAAGGGAAGAAGGGGCAGGTGAAATGGAATGAGTGAATATTGCTCTCATCGAATTTGACTTAAGGAGAGAATAACATACACACTCCATTGGGTAGCTTACCCTACGGGAATGTAGTGGGGAAGGGGATAAAAGTGGGGGGATGATAGAAGGGAGGGCAGATTGGGTGAGGAGATAATCAAAAGCAAACAGTTTTGAAAAGAGACAGTGTTAAGGGAGAAAGGGAAAAATTGAATAAAGGGGGACACGATAGGATGGAGGGAAATATAGTTAGTCTTTCACAACATGACTGTTATTGAAGTGTTTTGCATAATGATACATGTGTGGCCTATGTTGAATTTTTTGGAACTCAAAGTTCTAAAAATAAAATCTCAAAAAAAGTTGTTTTTACATGCAACTGGGAAATAAGGTATACAAGCAATGGGATATAGAACTCTGTCGTGCCATACAAGAAAGTGAGGGGAGAAGGGATGGGGGGTGGGGTGACAGAAGGGAGGGCAGACTGGGAAAAGGGGCAATCAGAATATATGCCATCTTGGTGTGGGGGGAGCGTAGAAATGGGGAGAAAATATGTAACTACAAATCTTGTGGGAATCAATGTTGAAAACTAAAAATATTAAATAAAAAGAAGAGGAGAGATGAAAGGTGGATCATGAGGAAACTCTTCTTTTTGTTAGAGATTTTGTATATAATTTTAATTTGTGCTTAGAATAATCACATTCCGTAAGAAGTTAATGAGGAAAGTTTGACTCCTGTGGGAGTACCTGAGAAACAGATCAACCAAAAGAAATTAGGGATGTGGTCAGAACTGGAAACTTGAAAACTCAAGCAATCAGTGAAGTCAAGGAATTCAAGTCAACAAATTCCAAAAACATCTAAAACACCTACTATCCACAAGGCACTGTGGTAGGCACTGGGCATAAAGAGGAAACAAACAAGAGTTCCAGCCCTCAAGAAACTCACACTCTACAGGAGACAGAAGTAAACAAAGACAAAGCTTATGAAGAGTAATTTCAAAAGAGTATTGATATCAGGAGAGGCAGCTGGGTGGCACAGGGGATAGGGTTCCAGGCCTGAAAAGACTTATCTTCCTGAATTCACATCTGACCTCAGACACTTAACTATCTCTGTTACCCTAGGCAAGTCACTAAACCTCTGTTTGTCTTACTCCACTGTAGAAGAAAAAGGAAAACCACTCTAGCATCTTTGCCAAGAAAACTCCCAAATGGTATCTCAAAGAGTCAGCCATGAGTGAAAAGATTGAACAACAAATAACAGGAGATCAGGAAAGGCCTCATGATGGAAATGACCAGTGAACTGTGATTTGAAAGAAGCTAGTAATTCTAGGAGGTAGAGGTGAGGAAGGAACATATTCCAATATTAGTCATTTCTGTTGTTAATGAGCTAAGAGCTAAAGATAATTACTTAGGAAACTGGAATTTAATGGACTCTCAAAAGGAACTCAATGGGCTTTGAAACATGAAAATAAGAGCAATCTGTTTCTGATGGCCAGAGAAAATTAATTTCAAGTGGAAAGGCTTCAGTGACAGAGATTGTCTTCCACCGAGGCTATATAAACACTAAAGGACTATATAAGATGCAAGCTCAGAACAGTAGACAAAGAAGTCCAGTCTCACTGAAGTGTAGCCTTACCAACCACATGGGAAACATGCTCCAAAGAAGCCTAAATAGGATACCCACTGCTCCCATTCCCTCATACAACATTCTAGCCAATTATGCTATGAGCTATTCTCCAGTCTCCTCCTGCCCTTTCTACAGATTTGCAGTCTGTCTTCTGATGCCTAGAACACACTTCCTCCTCATAGGCCTTTTTGATTAGTTTTTTTTTTCTTCAAGGCCAAGATTGGTTACCTCCATGAACCCGTCCCTGACCTGTAGAGCTGAAAACACTCTCTCTCCTCTCATTTTTTTCCCTTTGGTTTGTGGCCCATTTTGGGGACCTCTCCTTTGCTCCTACTACCTTGCACCAATATAAATTCATGCTATATCCCACCCCCCAATTAGATTGCAGTCTCTTTGAGGGCAAGAATTATGTCCTTTATCTTCCTTGTACCCCAGCATCTAGCCTAATGCTTTGTACATAGCCCGTTAATGTTTGCTCAATTAAATTGGAACAATGTTTTTAAAAGGATAAAGATAAGGTTTCCCAGGGAAGAAGACATAGAAATGTCCCACACAGGGATGTTGGAAGGGCAGTACAGAATGGCCTAAAGTCCATTGGAAGTCTCTTTAAGGCTAGGTTGGAAAAAGAAAATTTCTAGAAGGCTAGAGGATAAGGAACATGGCAGCATCTGAGAGGGCCAAAGAATGGAGATGAAGTAGAGGCCAAAACCAGGGAGGGAACCTGAAAGTACTCAGCTAGAAAGAAAACTAGCAGGCAGGATCTCAGAGAGACTGAGGATCTCATGACACTTAGATGCAGTGTCACACCCAAATTTTACCTGAGCTAAGAATAAAGTGTCTTTACTTAGTATTTTCAGAAGACCAAGTCAAAATTGTATCCTTTGTAACTTCTTTAGTTAGTCACATGTTATTTTACTTTATGTTAAAATTTATTTTATTTTTAGTCTATAGCAATAAAACAAGCATTTCCATAACATAGTACAATAAAAAAAGATTATAGTACATGAACCTGCAAATCTGTTATTCTACAACTTGCTATTCTTTTTAAATGTATAATGAAGTTATATAAATTTCAAAAAAAATGGAACAAATGGAAGCCAATGACTTAATGAGAAATCAAGAAATTATAAAACAAAACAAAAAGAATGAAAAAATAGAAGACAATGTGAAATATCTCACTGGAAAAACCACTGACCTGGAAAATAGATCCAGGAGAGGTAAATTAAAAATTATTGGACTACCTGAAACCATGATGAAAAAAAAAGAGTCTAGATATCTTTGAAGAAATTATCAAAGAAAACTGCCTTGATATTCTAGAATGAGAGGGTCAAATATAAATGGAAAGAATCCATGGATCACCTCCTGAAAGACATCTGAAAAAGAAAACTCCTAGGAATATGGTAGCCAAATTCCAGAGTACCCAGGTGAAGGAGAAAATATTACAAGTGGCCAGAAAGAAACAATTCAAGTATTGTGGAAACAGAATCAGGATAACAGAAGATTTAGCAGCTTCTACACTAAGGGATCGGAGGGGTTTGGAATATGATATTCCAAAGGTAAAAGGGTGGAGTATTAAAACCAAGAATCACCTACACAGCAAAACTGAGTATTATATTGCACAGGGGGGTGGAATGGAATTTCAATGAAATAGTGGACTTCTAAGCATTCTTGTTGAAAAGATCAGAACTGAATAGAAAATCTGACTTTCAAATAGAGGAATCAAAAGAAATATGAAAAGGTAAACAGGGACTTAATAAAATTGAACTGTTTACATTCCTAAATGGAAAGATGATAAATGTAACTCAAGAGACTTTTCTCAGTATTAGAGGGGATAAACACACACACACACACACACAAACACACACGTGTGTGTATGTATGTATACATGAATGTATACATGAATATATGTGTATGTGTATAAATGTATGTGTATAGGTAGATGACTATGTATGTGTATATCTATATGTATGTATATGTATGGGTATATGTGTATATATGTGTAAGTATGTACATGCATGTGTGTATATATGCATATGTGAGAGTATGTATGCGTGTGTGTATACATATACTCACATAAATACTCACACACATGCATATATGTTTGTATGCCTACATATGCACATATGTGTGTGCATATACATATATGTATCCATATATGTACACACACATACACACATATATATGCACATACACATACCTACACATATCTACACAATACTTATACATACACATATACATACAAACATACCTGCATATATACATATACACATGCATGTCTGTATATGTGTATGCATATATACCACATATATGCACACACATATATACACATGTGTACACATGCACATATATACATACATATGTGTATGTGTATATGTGTAGATGCATATGCACACATCTGAATACACATATGCATATGTATATATGTATGTGTATGTGTACACATATACACATGCACATACATATATATACATATACATACACACATATATGCACATATATACGTATTTATATATGTATGCATGTGTACACATATACATATACACATACGCACATACATACACATATATACACACGTATGCACACACATGCATATACACATGGACACATGTATGTGTGTGTATATACACACATACATATACATACATATACACAGAGACACAGGCACATACAATGTACACACATACGTGTTTATGTATGAATATGTGTATGATACCTGTATATATGTAGGTATATGTGTATATGTATGTATATGCATATGTATGTGTATGTGTATCTATGCATATGCATATGTATGATGAACTAAGACATGGGGAAGGGGATATAAAAGGGAAGATAATAGAAAGGACAGCAGATTTGGTGAAGGGGTAATCAGAAGCAAATACTTTTGTGGAGGGACAGGTCAAAGGATAGAATACAATAAATGTAGAGCAGGATAGAATATAAGGCAATATATTTACTCTTTTACAACATGATTGTTATGGTAGTGTTTTGCACAACTACACACGTATAAGCTATATCGAGTTGCTTGCTTTATCAATGAGGATGGAGGGGGATGAATGCAGAAAATGTTGAACTCAAGGCTTTAAAAATGAATATTAAACATTGTTTTTACATGCAACTGGGAAATAAGATATACAGGCAATGAGGTATAGAAATATATCTTGCCCTACAGGAAAATAGAGGGGAAAGGGATAAGAGAGAGGGGTGGGGGGCAATAGAAGGAAGAGCAGATTGGAGGAAGGGGTAATCAAGTTACACACTATCCTGGGGTGGGGGAGGGAAGAAATGGGGCAAAATGTTGGAATTCATCGTCTTGTGGAAGTTACTGTTGAAAACTGAAAATAAATAAATCCATATTGAAAAAATAAAGGTTATATGAGCTTACTTGGCTTCAGAGTTTCTGATTTTTTGCACCTCTAGCAAGGTGTACTCCCCATCACCCCAAAAGATTGTTGGTATGTCAAACAGCCCTGGGTATCAGAAGTTCTCCTGATTGACTAATTGTGCTTTCTGTTATCTACTTCACCTGGGAAAAAAAGATTGCTCTAACAAATTTAATTACTTAGTACAAGCATGCCGGCTAATAGATATTAGGGGCCTTGAGAAAAATGGAATCATTTATATCAGCAAAAACTAGCAATATGTTTTTTTCCCCAGTAATTCATTTATAACTATGAAGTGGTTGAGACAACACTACTGGAACTTATGGAGGCTGATCCATTTTGAATTCTCTGGAGAAAGTAGATTTTCAGTCATTCCTCTTGATGACTCTGCCTCAAAGTTCATTATATTAATAGTGAGCATGTCTTCTTTTTCTTTTATGATATAACTTGTCCAGCTTTCATTTTGTTGTGCATCTTGCAAACATATGGATGAACAGAAATTTTCCATATCCTTATTCTTCAACACATCCTCTCTTTAACTGATTTGCTTCTGAAGCCCCTATATTAAATTTCTTAATGGATATTGGCTTAGTTTGGTGTTTATAACTATTGACTCCACGTGTCATGTTAACCTTTGGCTTTTGCCTTCTATTGCTTATTAGCAGAATCATGAATTTGTAATATACTTCATGTTGACTTTAATTTAACTATGTAACATTCAAATTTCTACTTCATGTATGAGCTAGATATTAATTTTTTTTCAATATTTTCCATGGATCTTAAATGACAATAATAGCTGGCATTTATATAATGCTTCAAAATTTGCAAAGCATTTTATAATATCTTTCTTTTTGGTCCTGTCAACAACCAGGGGGTTGGTGATATTATTATTTTTATTTTAAAGACGAGGAAATTGAAGCAGTTTGAGGTAAAAATGACTTGCCCAGAGTCACAACTATTTAGTATGCCTGAGGCAGGATTTGAATTCAAGTCTTTCTGACTCTAGGTTCAATAATTCATCCACTATACCACCTAGTTGCTTCAACTCAATACCTCTCTCAAGTCAATACTGCAGCGATGGTTTGCAATACCTTAATATGAGTTTTCCTTCAAAGCTCCAACTTTCTGTCTTGGAGTCTTATTATGGCAATAGCTACCACATGTACAGGTCCTCAATTTGTTTCTGTGATATACTTTGGGAAATTAGGTTCATTCATAATGGATATTAAAAATGTTAGATCTTTTTAATTAATCTTTTAAAAAATGATTGGTCTGCTAGTTGAATCCATAGTATGTAACTCAAAAAAGTCCTTTTTAAAGTTCCAGTCCAATTATGCCTAACTCTTTTTTGAAAGAAATCCGTATCAATTTTTGTCATCCAGTCCATTTTTAGGTATAATTTAGGCAGTTTTTGTTAAGATTTTATATAGCTGCTGATCCTTCAAGTTTTATCTCTTCGGATCTTACTAAATCTACAATTTCATTTTTTATTTAATCTAATCTAGATTTAGAAATGATACTATTCCTTATGACAGCTTTGCCAAGTTGACAATGTATTGTTTCACGACTTGGAGCTGAAGGTAACTATGACAAAAGCACTCTAAAGCCTTTGCCAATAACTGTAAGATCTGATTCAAATTTTGATGTCATACCACACATAAGTGCACATTTAAGGTGTTCAGAACAGATCTTTTAATGCAGATTTCTGATTTGCTGGCTTTAGTGATCAGTGCCATCTGTAATGAAGCATTTCTAGAAGGTAGACCTTTTCGTTGGTGCTTGTTTTGGGCTCTGATTTGTTTTGATATATTTAGTCTTTTTGCGGCATCAGAACATATAGATCCATTTGCTCCTTTATCCTCCATGTCAAGCTGACTTGGTCTCAAATCTAAATTGCCTCCTTTATTTCTTTGACCTTAGGAACAATATCAGTTTACTGGCCAATCATAACTCAATCAGTGATATTTTCACAGCCTTATATGCTATTGTTTTTTTTCCTATGAGCTCATTACAAGAACTCTAAAATTATGGAAGACACCCTGATATATATATATATATACATATATACATATATATATATACATATATATATATATATATACATACATACATACATACATACATACACACACACACACACAAACACGCATATACATATATAATCTCCCTGGCTTGTCCTTCCTTTCTTTGCCTTTCCCTTCCTCCTGCCCCATCTCTTCTACAGTATGGAAATGTATTGAACATTGAGAGGACTATTGCTATTGGTGTTGACATTAACATTTGACTGTGTTATCTTGATTAGAATGATCAGATATCATGTGGTATATGAATGCCTGACAAAAACCTTTTTTTCATTAACTTTATTTCAAATTGGCAAGTTTTTGAGTTTCAAAAGCTCTGGGGAACAATTGTCATTCAGGGAAGTTCTGTGGTTTCTAGGATCTGAAATCTTCCTCTTTACTTTGGAAAGGTGGAAAAAAACACTTATTCCTTTCATTAAAGATAAACTCATAGCTTTCCAATAGCCACTAATTTATATAAAGCCCAAACCAGATGTTTATGTCAATGTTTCAAAGTACATTGTCACAAGGGAAGGACACATAGCCTTGGTTGTTGTGGTTGTCTACAAAAGCTTTCTGAACAAACCATCTCAATAAGTTATCTGTACTTCTTTGATGATTTATGGTATGCACTAAATTGTACATAGTTGGTATTTAATTAGGTAGTAAATGCTAATTAGTAGAATCTGAGAGTTTTTTTTTAATTGTCTCCATTCTGCTTTATTAACTCTTTTGATCCATTGGCACATAAAATTTATTTATGTAAATTGTTCTTTCTCTTGAAATCACTGAGTGACCAGATAAGACAGAGATTTAAGATCTGAAATATCCTCAAATGTTTAATGTGTATGACTGGGAAATGTGCTTTTCATGAGTGATTGCCTGCTCATAAAACTGATTCCTTACCATTTATCTATCACAGTCTTCAATTTTCCAATAGAACGGACTGATTCATCACTGTTATGCCGATGACACTCAACTCTATCTATCTTTACCTACTGATTCCACTGGGGATGCTCTACTGTTGCAGGCTTGTCTAGGGGATATTCAGAATTTGATATAAAGTTTCCCTTATTTTAAAAAAAGAATACCTGTAAGATGAGACACAAGGTTAATATGGCCTGTTGTTCTTGGGCTTTTGTCTTCTCAAAAATTTTTGGATACAAACTTAAAAGGCTGATGTGGTGAACTTGAACATGATTGATCAAGTTTTGTTTTTAAATAAACATTGTATCCTTATTTATGTTGTACCTTGGGGGCAATGTCTGTTATATCCTATTAGGACAGAAAAGTTACTCACTTTGAAAGAGTGGTGACCCTTTGTTAATAATTAGTTGTGTTATTGCCAATTTGCCAACTGTGCAACGGAAATGTGAATACACAACAGCAATGGTATCACTAAGTTATTTTGAACAAAATTTTCTGAGTTCTCAGTTTTATCATCATCTTCCTTGAATATGTTCTAATGTTGCTTAAAAAAACCTTTCAGTATTTATAATGTGTTCAATGTTGGAATAAAACCACAAGATCTAGTCTTTGTCTACATATCTGATAGTAAAACTGTTGAAATCAATTTCTGTCAGAAAGCTACTGTACGACTTGGGGATGAAATCTCATTGTATCTTGCACCAAAAGAGTTTAGCTATATTGTAATTCATGGTTGAAACTATTTAGTATATATATATATATGTGTGTGTGTGTGTGTGTGTGTGTGTGTGTGTGTATGTGTATGTGTATGTGTATATGTATATGTATATATATATGTGTGTGTGTGTGTATGTGTATGTGTATGTGTATATGTATATGTATATATATGTATGTGTATGTATATACATGTGTATATACACACATACATACACACATAATACACACATACATACATATATGTGTGTATACATCTATGTGTGTATACATAGATGTATACACATATGTGTGTATACATATATGCATTACGTGTGTGTGTGTGTGTGTATAGGGACATTTTATTCTGGAATTTGTCTCAATCTTTTTGCTCAGTTTCCTTTCCTTGTTCTAATGATGGAAGGCAGCAAGCCAAAACATTTCAGTGGCATTGTTATTCTCCAGAAAAGTAGAACCCAACAAAGGATTTTGCTTAAGTAGTTTTCAAGCCTTGCATTGTCCATATATTCTTCTGAGGATGAGAGTTGAGTAAGAAAGGAAAAGGATAATAAAAATCCTAACTCAATTAATAAAAGTTAGCATTGATATAGCACCATATAAGCCAAGTGCTTTTTTCTTCTATTTTATTTCATTTGATCCTCACAAGTAGGTAGAGACCGATGAGGAAACTGGGGCTTAGAGAGGTTGAGTGATTTTACCCCAGGATCTCAGAACTAATATATTTCTGAGGTAAGGTCAGAACTCAGGTCTTATGTCTCCAAGCCCAACACTCTATATACTGTGCAGCAGAATGTTGTATAAGGCGTACCTACACTAAGGAATAGTTTCTTTAGGTCAACTTTAAGATTTAATGATTCTATGAGGGGGGTAATAAAGTTATAGGAAACAAAAGTCAAATCTCGCTCAAATTTCCGATACCCCTTTTTTCCTTTCTTGGTCTTGAGGAAAAAGTTTTTTTTTTTTTTTTATAAATTTCTTTATTTATTTTTAGTTTACCACACACGGTTCTACATAGTTTTGAGTTCCAGTTTTTCTCCCCTCCCTCCCCCCTCCCTCCCCAAGACGGCATGAAGTCTCATATAACTGTCATGTATAACTTCGCATTGAATTAATTTATGCACTAGTCAAGTCGTGGAGAAGAATTTTGACCAATGGAATGTATCATGAGAAAGAAGAAACAGAACCAAAAAAAACCCCAAAAACAAAAACAAAAGAGAAGCAGAAAAGGCGAGCATGTAGTGTGCCTCAGTCTGTATTCAAACTTCGCAGTTCTTTGGATGAATATAGCATTCTCCATCATGAGTCCCCTGGAGTTGTCCTTGCCCCTTAGGTTGCTGAGAAAAGCGCAGTATGTCAGGGTTGGTCCTCACGGAATCCACATATCTGTGGTTGTGCACAACGTTCTCCTGGTTCTGCTCCGCTCACTCAGCATTATGTCGTGTAGGTTTTTCCAGGTTGTTATGAAGTCTGCATCATCCCCATTTCTTATAGCACAATACTATTCCATCACCTTCATATACCACAGCTTGTTCAGCCATTCCCCAATTGATGGGCATCCCTTTGCTTTCCAATTCTTGGCTACCACAAAGAGAGCTGCTATAAATATTCTTGTACATATGGGTCCTTTTCCTGCTTGCGTGATTTCTTTGGGATACAACCCTAGAAGTGGTATTGCTGGGTCAAAGGGTATGAATATTTCTATAGCCCTTTGGGCATAGTTTCACACTGCCCTCCAAAATGGCTGGATCAGCTCACAACTCCACCAGCAATGCAACAATGTTCCAATTTCCCCACATCCTTTCCAGCATTTATCATTCTCCTGATTTGTTATTTTAGCCAATCTGACAGGAGAGATGTGGTATCTAAGAGTTGTTTTGATTTGCATTTCTCTAATCAGCAGCGATCCAGAGCATTTTTCCATATGCCTGTAGATAGCTTTAATTTCTTCCTCTGAAAACTGCCTGTTCATATCCTTTGACCATTTCTCAATTGGGGAATGGCTTGTATTCCTATATATTTGGCTCAGCTCCCTGTATATTTTTTTTTAAATTTATTTTTTATTTATTTTTAGTTTACCACACACGGTTCTACATAGTTTTGAGTTCCAGTTTTTCTCCCCTCCCTCCCCCCTCCCTCCCCAAGACGGCATGAAGTCTCATATAACTGTCATGTATAACTTCGCATTGAATTAATTTATGCTCTAGTCAAGTCGTGGAGAAGAATTTTGACCAATGGAATGAATCATGAGAAAGAAGAAACAGAACCAAAAAAAAAAAAAAAACAAAAAAAAACCCCAAAACCAAAAACAAAAGAGAAGCAGAAAAGGCGAGCATGTAGTAGTGTGCCTCAGTCTGTATTCAGACTTC
Organism: Trichosurus vulpecula; assembly: GCF_011100635.1. Classification (NCBI taxonomy): domain Eukaryota; kingdom Metazoa; phylum Chordata; class Mammalia; order Diprotodontia; family Phalangeridae; genus Trichosurus; species Trichosurus vulpecula. The sequence goes on along the minus strand of NC_050578.1, from coordinate 180,108,543 downwards.
GCAGTTCTTTCTCTGAATGAAGATAGCATTCTCCATCGTGAGCCCCCTGGAGTTGTCCTTGCCCCTTTAGGTTGCTGAGAGAAGCGCAGTATGTCAGGGTTGGTCCTCATGGAATCCACATATCTGTGGCTGTGCACAACGTTCTCCTGGCTCTGCTCCGCTCACTCAGCATTATGTCGTGTAGGTTTTTCCAGGTTGTTACGAAGTCTGCATCATCCCCATTTCTTATGGCACAATAGTATTCCATCACCTTCATATACCACAGCTTGTTCAGCCATTCCCCAATTGATGGGCATCCCTTTGCTTTCCAATTCTTGGCTACCACAAAGAGAGCTGCTATAAATATTCTTGTACATATGGGTCCTTTTCCCGCTTGCGTGATTTCTTTGGGATACAACCCTAGAAGTGGTATTACTGGGTCAAAGGGTATGAACATTTCTATAGCCCTTTGGGCATAGTTCCACACCGCCCTCCAAAATGGCTGGATCAGCTCGCAACTCCACCAGCAATGCAACAATGTTCCAATTTCCCCACATCCTTTCCAGCATTTATCATTCTCCTGATTTGTTATTTTAGCCAATCTGACAGGAGAGATGTGGTATCTAAGAGTTGTTTTGATTTGCATTTCTCTAATCAGCAGCAATCCAGAGCATTTTTCCATATGCCTGTAGATAGCTTTAATTTCTTCCTCTGAAAACTGCCTGTTCATATCCTTTGACCATTTCTCAATTGGGGAATGGCTTGTATTCCTATATATTTGGCTCAGCTCCCTGTATATTTTAGAAATGAGGCCTTTATCAGAGACACTAGTTGCAAAGATTTTCTCCCAATTTTCTGCTTCCCTGCTAATTCTTGTTGCATTGGCTTTTTTTGTACAAAAACATTTCAATTTGACATAATCAAAATTATCCATTTTGCATTTTGTAATGCTCTCTATCTCTTGTTGGGTCATGAATTCTTTACTTTTCCACAAATCTGATAAGTAAACTATTCCTTGCTTTCCCAAATTACTTAGAGTATCAACTTTTACTCCTAAACCATGAACCCATTTTGACTTTATTATGGTATATGGTGTAAGATATTGGTCTATGCCCAGTTTTTGCCCTACCATTTTCCAATTTTCCCAATAGTTTTTGTGAAATAGTGAATTATTAGCCCAGAAACTGGCCTCTTTGGGTTTATCAAAGAGTAGATTGCTAAACTTGTTGATTTCACCTACTTGTGTACCTATCCTATTCCACTGATCGACACCCCTGTTTCTTAACCAGTACCAGGCAGTTTTGATGACTGCTGCTGTGTAATACAGTTTAATATCTGGTGTGGCTAAACCACCATCTCTAGCATGTCTTTTCATTAATATCCTAGATACTCTAGACCTCTTGTTTTTCCAAATGAATATTGTTATTATTTTGTCCAGCTCAGTAAAAAAATTTTTTGGTAGTTCGATTGGTATGGCACTGAATAGATAGATTAATTTAGGTAGAATTGTCATTTTTATTATATTAGCTCAGCCTAACCATGAGCAACTGATATTTCTCCATTTATTTAGATCTGATTTTATTCGCGTGAAAAGTGTTTCATAGTTATGTTCATATAGGCCCTGCGTTTGTCTTAGCAAATAGACTCCCAAATATTTTATAGTGCCTTCAGTAACTTTGAATGGAATTTCTCTTTCTGTCTCTTGCTGTTGGGCTTTGTCAGTAATGTACAGGAATGCTGAGGATTTATGTGGGTTTATATTATATCCTGCAACTTTGCTAAAGTTGTTTATTATTTCAAGTAGTTTTTTACTTGATTCTCTAGGATTTTCTAGATAAATCATCATATCATCTGCAAACAGTGATAATTTAGTTTCTTCTTTTCCTATTCTAATTCCTTCAATTTTATTAATCTCTCCTTTGATTTTCAGTATTTCTAATTTGGTATTTAATTGGGGGTTTTCAATTTGCTCTTTTTCTAGCTTTTTCAGCTGTATGCCCAGATCATTGATCTCCTCTTTCCCTATTTTATTCATGTAGGCATTTAGAGATATAAACCTTCCCCTAAGAACTGCTTTTGCTGCATCCCATAAGTTTTGGTATGTTCTTTCATTATTGTCATTCTCTTGAATGAAATTATTAATTGTTTCTCTGATTTGTTCTTTGGCCCACTCACTCTTTAGTTTAAAAATTAAAAAAAAAGTTATCTTCCTTTGCCTTTGATACTATCCCCTCCTACAGTCTCCAACAGATAACAACTTCAATCCTACCCTCACCTCTCTCCCGCATGACTTTCAACCACTAAATATCTACTGTTTCTTTCCCTACGTTCCTTAAAAATGTCAATTTCCCACATTCTTAAAAGAAAAACTCACTAAACACTAACATCTCCCATAAAAATTATCATCCTATATCTCTCTTCTTTTTTCAACCAAACTCCTTCCTACAAGTTATTTATACATATTTCCTCTACTTCCTGTCCTCCAACTTTCTAACTCCCTATAATCTAGCTTCTGACTTCATCATTCCACTAAAAATTCTCTATTCAAAGTTACCCATGATATTTTAATTGTTAAATCCTTTTTCAGTCCTCAAACTTCTCTACTTAATTTGATTCAATTAACTCTGTTGACCTTTATGCTATCTATCTTTCTCTCTGTTGTCTGTTGGATCGATCACTCACGATTTTCATTATTTGGAGGCTGTGTTTTGCCATGATTCTTAGCCTTCTCAATACTCTCTCCTCTTTGGCTGATATGACACTATTCTTTTCTGATTCTATTCTTACCTGTCTAACCAGTCCTCAGTCTCCTTTGGTAATTCATCTTCTTTACCAACCCAGTTATTACATGAGTTTCCCAAGACTCTTCTCATTTTTCACTATACTTTTTCTCTTAATAAACTTGTCAGACACTATGAGTTTAACATCTATCCCTTCTATGAAGATTTCTATAAGCATTCAAGCTCAATGTGTCCCCTGAACTTGAATACTACATCACCAATCAACTGCTTATTGGACATTTCAAACTGAATATCCTGGAAACATCTCAAACTAAACTGGACTTGTTTATCTCTTCAAACACACCTCTCTTCAAGCATTCCTATTTCTATTGATGGTGCCATCATTCTTACAAAGTCCCTAGTTCTTAACCTCAGCACTATCCTCATGTTTCCACTCTTCATTACCCTACACAGCCAAACTTTTGCCACAATTTACCATTTGTACCTTAATATTTCTTGTATCTGACACTTTCCATCTACTTACATAGCCTTCACCTTACTTCTGACTGACGTTGCCTGTGGCATAGATTATTGCAACTTTCTCCTAATTGATTTCCTTTCCTCAAGTCTTTCCACAATCTAGTCCTTCCTCCATGCTGCTGTCAAAGCATTTTCCTTAAGATCAGATCTCACCATATTACTTCCTAGCTCAATTGATAACAGTGACACCCTTGATTCTAAACTCCTCTGCTTAGCTTTCAAAGCCTTTCTCTACCTTGTCTCAAACTGTCTTTCCAGAATTATTGTGTAGCTGCATTTTATGATCCAGCTAACCTGGCCTTCTCTATGTCCCTCACATTCAACAGTCTTCCCATTTCTGTGACTTTTTTGTGATTTTTCCCCATGCCTGGAATGTATTTCTTATTCTGTTTCATAGAATCAATCTCTTCCTTCAAAATACAGCTCAAGCATCATCTTGAACACAAATCTTTTGCTGATACTTCCAACTTCTGGTGATGTCTCTCTCAAATTTATTTATATGTAGTATTTTTTTGTATTTATTTATCAAATGCTTGGATCTTCCATTAGAATATAAACTCCTTGTGAATGGGAATTATTTCATTCACTGTATTTATTATCTTCAGTTTGCGGCAAAGTACCTGATACTGTATTTAACAAATATTTGCAGATAATGATATTGATGATAATAATTTTGATGATTCAAACTGTTCAGGAGATCATATACTATGGCAATGTGGGATTTATATCAGATATCCGGTACTAGTTCAATATTAGGAAAATTAAGCATAATTCTTTCTGAAACAACAAAAATCATGTGATTCCATCAAGAAAAAACAAACTTTTGACAAAAATATAATTCTATTTAAGAAAAAGCTAGAAAGCATAGCAATAAATGGAACTTTTTACAAAATGAGTTAGTATCTATCTAAACTCAAGAACAAGCATTATCTATGATGAATATGAACTAGGAGTCTTCTCAATAATACCAGGGGTGAAGCATGGATGTCCATTATCACCATTATTATTCAATACTGTAATAGTGTAATGTTTTCTATAGCAATAAGATAAAAAATAAATTGAAGGTATAAGAATAGACATTGAGGAAACAAAACTTTCATTTCTTGCAAATAACATGATGGTACACTAAGAAACTAGTTGAAATAAGCAGAAGGAAAAAAAAATTGTGCATGTCCAATGCTTCAACATGTCAGTGGATACATGGTTTTATTGAGTACTGCTTCTAGGTGTTCAGACTTCTCTGTCCATTTGCATCTTCTACATCTGTGCATTTTTTGTTCATATCCTGCCAAAAATTATGTGTAAAGAGTCCTATCTAATATGCTAGAGCCCTTTTTTTGATGTCTTTTGATATTTTATGTAAATGAGTTGAGGCATCAGGCTGTCAGACGGTTATCCCTAACTTTGTTTTTCACATTTTGACACTTCTTCTGTGGATAATACCCTTCTTATATATTACTATTTATGCCACATTTTGTTCAAAAGTTGTCATTGTTAATCAGCCATAATTGTCCTACTTGGCTACTTAAATTTATCATCTACTTGTCTCTCTGTTGTCCTTTCTATCACCCACAATTTTCATTATATGGAGATTGTATTCTGCTATGATTTACAGCAAAGAATAACTACCACAAGAAATTGAGATATGGACTGGACCTGTTAATTTTGCTTTTGTTTTTTGTTTGTTTCTTTGCGTGTGTAAGTGTGTATTTGATATAGTGAACTCCTAAATGAAGAAACTCTTTTTACCAAAGTATATCAGCATCTTTTCTGCAATTTATAGTTTTAGATAGTTGCATAGAGCACTGAGAAGTTAAGTGTCTCACCCAAGGTGACACAGATTTTATGTATTAGACTCAGAACTTAAACTCAGATCTTCCTAGGTAAAAGCTCCCTATCCACTAAACTAAGATGTATCTTAGGGGAAAAATAATACAAGCACATAGAAATGTGCACACATATACATAAACTAAACATTTGTGCTTGTATTTATTTTAAACGTGGATTTTTGTTTCAGGATAGTTTGGGGTCATTGAAAATGATGCACAATTTTCCAAATGAAATTAAATATATTACATTTCTTCTACAGTACTATTAAATTCTGGGTCCTGTTCATTGTCTGTCAGTGTCAGTCTCTGATATATATACTAATAAGCAAGGTTAATGCGCTCTTCTTTTTTCCAAATCTATATCACAGTCTGCACAATAGTCTTTAGTCCAGTTGGTTTTCCTGTGTAGATCATTACTTCAAACTGTTTTTACTGGCTGTGAATCTCATTGTGGAAGGCTCCAAAATATCTATTCTCTTGATACCAATAATACTATATCATCTACAAATAGAAGCATGGAGAAGACTTCACCATCTTTAGAGAATTCCTCATAGTTTTCAACACTATTCTGGATGCATTTATTATAACGGTAAACATGTCTGGCAAGCCTATGTCTAGTTGTTTATAAATCATCTTATAATAAAGTTGTTTCTGTTTCACTAATAAAAAATACAAGATTTTAACTTATTTATGAAGGACAGGCTATTGTAGGACAATTCTTAGAGCAAATTTTTCTCTAAAAATACAGTGCATTCTCAAAATATGATAGATACATGTAATCTTTTATTCTTCATATCTTTCTATCAATGACATAACTGTTAAGGTGTGATCTGCTGAAGAAAATTTGTCTATTTTCTTCTCATTTGTCTATTTCCTTCTCATGTTCTCATCAAAGATATCTTTGATATAAGTATACAGAATTTAAATAAAGATTTTTTTTGAAATGAGATAGTGATTCCATAGTTTCATAGATATTGATTTACATTTGATTACATTTTTTCTTGGTAGTTATATAATCAATGGTATTTTTCCTAATTTTTAAAATTTCATCCTTTCACATATGTTGACATATTGAAAATATGTATGCATGGGTGTATGTGCATATACATATATTTGTGTACATGTATACACATATACAAACATATGTATGTTTGTATGTGTATGTATGTAGGTATGCATTCTTCAAAATTCTGTCAATTTCTGGAAGGTTTACCTCTATACAGATAGAACCTCATTAAGTGACTATTCTTTTCTTCATCTTCTTTATTTCTATTCCCACTTCTTAATATACGTCATGAAGAACTGAGATTTTGGAATCCAAATGTGGTGCTTCTACTGTCACAACTGAAGAAAGTAGCCATGTAATAAAAGTGTTAATGAATCTATTTCATTTTCAATTGATTTGTTGAGCTCCTTTCAGTTTCATCTACAAATATTCTCTGGCCGACCCAGGCTTAATTTTGTCTTACTTGAAGTTGTTCATTCATTTCCATTCCTTTACTTTTACCTATTTTGTAAAGTGAAACTCCTCATAGACTTTTGTCAGATTCCTCTCTAAGATTAAAAACAATTTATACTTTAAAAAATGTTGCACTTGCCTGCCATATCTGTATTAAGAAGGAAAAATGTTTGCTGGTTAAGGCAATTCCCAGACTCTTTTGAGTCTTGAGCTTCCCTGTAGACATAGTAGCTCTTTTGGGTCAGGTTCTTTTTTGTTTGTTTATTCTTTCAGTCTACTTCTTGATTTTGGACTCAATATTGGTACTAGACTTTGTACATTTCTGGAGGTGGTTTTGTCTGGACTTACCTTCAGTCTCCTTAAATTCTTCTGCTGCTTTCACAGCACCTGCAAGCTTTCAGTGCTAGACTTTAATGTTTTCTCTCACCCCACCATCTAGATTTCCTCTTCTTTTTTAACCTCTCAATTGTGGCAATTGGTTTAGCCCTTTTCTATCCCTTTGCCTTTATCTCCATGAATGTTAAAAGATCCTTCTAAAAGTGGCCTACTCTTCTTTCATGGAAATCAAGAATTAATCTCAGTGGTCAGCCTGTTGATAATTCTCTCTGTCCTTTGCTAGGCTCATTTTCAGACACCAAACAGTGTCTATCCCTACAACTTCACTTTTTGAAGCATTTATGCCGTGGAAGATCCTGCTACACTTTAATTTTACTTCAAATTTCTTAGAAAATGCAAGCTTACTTCCATGTCATCAAGATTATTAGAAAAGGAATTATATTGAAGGCCATAGTAAATGTGAATTATGTCACAAACTTACCCTAATGACTTTTCCTATGAAATAAATAGAGTTGAATTTCACAAATTCACCAGCTACTATAATATGAGACAAGAAACCCTGGCAAAATGGAATCATGTATTTACTTTGTTTTTTGTTTGGCAGCAAATGGGAAATTAGTATGTTTGAATGTATATGTTTTAGTGGTTTGTTCTTTATAGGAATCATATACTGGTATTTCAATAATTGTTTGGTAGTACTTCTGACAACCTGAAGTTCTTGAGAGAAAGGAAGAAATGTTTTCAGCCTATTACTTCAATACTTTTAAATCATCACAATAATTCAAATTATAAATATATATTAACATTGGATAGGTTCTTGGATCAATTTTTCCCCTTCATGACCAACAGAACCAGTAAAACATATTAATAAGAATATGTTATTGATACTGATAACCAATGGCCACCTATTAAGAATATCAGCAATATTTATTTTGGATCTGGTAGCATCCATCAGCAAAAAGCTCTGGCTTAACTGATGCCTCCAACAAATCTGAGTTCTGGCCTCAGGGGAAGGAAGTTACATCACCATTGCTTTCTTAAAAACTCTGGAGTCAAATACAATTGATCAGGAAAGGAAAGAGGATTTTTATTTAAGGGGAAGCTATGTCATCCTAGGGGCAGCTGGTTGGCATAGAGAACAGAGCATTAGGCTTGGAATCAGAAAGACTCATCCTCATGAATTCAAATCCTGCCTCAGATACTTGCTAGCTGTGTGACCCTGGGCAAATCACTTAAGGCTGTTTGTCTTAGTTCGTCATCAATAAAATATGATGAAGAAGGAAATGGCAAACCAATACAATATCTTTGCCAAGAAAACCCCAAATGGTGTCACAAAGAATCAGATATGACTAAAACAAAACAATAACAACAAAAAGCCTCAATAACAACATATCATTATAGTAATAAATAATTCCAAGAGCAGAGATTTGGATAAAATTAAGAAAAGATAATATTTTGTTTTTAACCATCTAGGCAAGCAATTTCACATACCAAGAACAGTTTTGAAAAGGTGAATATAGGGAGAAAAGGAACATAGTTTCTAAGTGCTGAAGAGAACAAAAAAAAAATGAATTGGATATCTTGACAACCTTTATATAGTAAGAAGGAAGAGAAAGTAGACAGAGATTTGACTTTTTTAGCTCAGGCTAAATTTGTTTCTTCTGATTCATTTTGAACGTAACCTTGAACAATCACAAGTTGAATAAAAATCTTTGATGCATCTTCTACTTTTCATTCTATAGAACTTATTTAGCTAGAATAAGAACTAGCACTTATCTATCTTACTATCCTTCATTTTTACCTTTGAAAAACTTTTTGCTTTCTACTTTTGAAAGAAAGATGGAGATTTCACACACTGATACTCTCTTCCCACCCACTGAGGGTCTGGTAAGAGCCAATCTTCTTATTTTCATTTGGACAATGTTGTAGTATGGTTATAGAAGAAAGATCAAGTTAAACCTATCTACAACTGTCAAAACGTGATGTGATAGTCTCTATGCAATCCATGATTCTCAAAGGGGGAAGAACCTGATTACATATTCTTCTCAATGGATATGGATACTATTACACAAAGAAGAATGACATATTAGTTGGCGCCTTTGAAATTTAAAAGTAGCAGTGTGCTATTATTCCAATGAAAATAACAAAGAATTTTAGAATATTAGAAAATAAGGAGAATTTTTGAAAGATGAATGGAACATTTAGAGGTTATTCTAGTCTATCCCATTTAGAGAAAATCAAAGTACTACTTTATATAATTTAACATAAAGATGGTTCACTGCAGTTTTAGACCTTAGGCAATTACAGATTTTTAGTTCTTAGATGTTATATTCTTGGAGTAGTGGTGGGATGAAATGCATACTTGTAGGTCATTGTTCAGTTAACAAAGGGACATTTCCTTAGCACTAACACAGAAAGGATATTTAACAAGAATAAAGTAGCACATGGCACAAATAAATTAATTCCCTCTTATCTCCATATGGAAACATGTCTCCTCAGCAGGGTAGAATGTGGGCAGAGGTCTTAAGATATCTGCCAAGCCTGAAGGACTTCAATCCGATATAAGTGGGCCTTCTATACTCATAGTCTCTTTCTCTATGAATTACTACTATTTGTCCTTTGACTGTTAACTACCCTTCCTAAGAAGATATGATTCCTTACGATGATTCTGCCATCGACTAAGTAAGGGAAAATTAGGACAACATTTAACCTCTGAGTTATTCTGTGGAAAAGAATAATAATGGCCCAGCTCCAACATAGGGTGGCTCTCAATATAATCTGTAATATTAAAAATGAAAATGTTTTTAAAAATTAAATGTGTTACATTACAATTAACCATATCACTAAAATATTATTGATAGGGGCAGTTAGATGGCACAGTGAATAGAGTACTGGCCCTGGAGTCAGGAGGACCTCAGTACAAATCCAGCCTCAGACACTGACATACTTACTAGTTGTGTGACCTTGGGCAAGTCACTTAATCCCAATTGCCCTGCCTTCCCCCCTCCAAAAAATAGAAAGAATATATTATTGATAGTTTTGTGTATAAACTCTCTTAAACTCATATGTCTATAAAGTCTTAACTGTCATCCTCCTGATGAGGCAACTGAGGAACTCTAAATACAATTATCCCAGAAAATAAACAAAGACTTGTGGGCTATTATTTCTAGGGTTCTGGAGAGTACTTCTGAGTGCCCTTTCAGTCTGAAAGGTGATAATTAATTAAGCCCTTTCTCTCTTCCATTTGTTAGCTAAAATCCTATGAAAAGCAGTTTACACTCATTGTTTCTACTCAGTCTACTCTCATTCTTCAACCACTTGCAAGCTACTTTTCTACCCTACCGCTCAACAAAAGTTACTTTATTAAAAATATCAATGATCTCTTAGTTTCAAAATCTGAAAGACTTTCAAAATCCTTATTTGTCTTTGCCTTCTACTTCATCGGGTGCTGTCAACCACCCACACTTCTTGAATGTTCTCTCTTCTTTGAATTCTTTTAAAAAATTCTTAGCAGGGGCAGCTAGGTGGTGCAGTGAGTAGAGTACTGGCCCTGGAGTCAGGAGGACCAGATTTCAAATCTGGCCTCAGACACTTGACACATGTACTAGCTATGTGACCTTGGGCAAGTCACTTAACCCCAATTGCCCTGCCAAAAAAAACAATTCATAGTATTTATCTCTCTTGTTTCTCCTCCTATGCCTATCTGCTTCTTTTTGGTCACCTTCAATGGTTCATCACCCATATTGTGCTCCCTTAACTGTGAGTGTTACCCAAGGCTTTGTCCTGGGACTTCTATTCTTCTCTTTTTTTTATATTTCTTTCTTCTTATATATTTCTATGAGTATGTATATAGATAGAGATAGAGATGGAGATGGATATAGAGATAAAGATAGAGATAGAGATAGATATAGATATTGATATCCTCAGCTCTTATTTTTCCAAATATGCCAATGACTCCAACTCTGTATATGATCCCCAATCTCTTCCCTAAGCATCAGTCCTGCATCATCAATTGAATTTTGGTGATTTCAAACTTGCTCTCCTGAAGGTATCTCAAACTTATCATGTCTAAAACAGAACTTAATAACTTTTCTTTCAAATGTTCCTCCTCCAAATCTTCCATTTGCCATCAAAGACAAAACTATTCTTCCAAACTAGCTATGATCGTAACTTCAGCATTATTCTTAATTCTTGCTCTCCCTCACTCTACATCTCTAATTAATTGCTACTTTCTCTATCCCTACTTCATCTCTTGCATCTACATCCCTCCTACTCATGCACTATCACTCTAGTTTAAGTCTTGATCATTTCTAATATGGACCATTGCAATACTCTTTTAATTGATTTCACTGTTTTAATTCTCTTACCACTCCAGTCCGTCCTCTATACTGCTGTGTAAATAACTTTCCTTAAACAAAAAAGCATAAACATCACCATATCATTTCCCTACATAGTAAACTCTAGTGGCTCCCTTTTTGTTCTAGGATTTAAAAAAAGTGAACTTCCTTTCTTTTAAGTCTTTTTGTAAATTTACTTCCACCTATCTTTCCAGACTCTTTGTACATTAATCCCACTCTCACACTCTATAAAGAAGCCACATTAACCTTTTTCACATGTTCCTCACATGTGTAAATCCATCTCCTATCTCTGTGCCTCTTCACTGGCCATCTGTAATGACTGGAATGCATTCCCCCCCTCTACCTCATGGAACCCCTTTTTTTTAACTGAATAAACAACTAAAGTAATGTCTTCTAATGTAAGTTTTCCAAGATCCTTTCAATCATTAGGGCCTCATCACTCAAACTACCCTCTATCTCACTACTTTACATTTATGTTGATTTATTCTCTTTCTATTTATGTTTTATATTCCTACATATGAATTTGTCTCCTTCATTATTACATAAGCTTCTTGTAAATAGGAATTGTTTCATTGTATCTGTATCATCAGCAACTAGCATAATGCTGAGAACATAGTAGAAACTTAAAATATAGAACCAGAAGGTTGTCAGTAGAGGTTACTTTTGTTTTGTTAATTTTTGGTGTTTTTTGTTTTCATTTCATTTTTGTCACAGAATCTCATGAAGAACATCTGCAAAGGTAAGGATATGATGTTCATGGAAGCTGATCCCTAAATTATAGCAGTAACAGAAGTAAAAATCTCCTTACATAAGTGTGAATGTGTCTGCCACGGAAACTGCCAAGACTGTTTTTGAATTATAGCTTTAAAGGGAAATATCAAAGTCAGTCAGTAAAGTCCATTTTTCATACACCTGCAATAATCATTAGAATTCATGGCTCCTCCTTCTAAGAGTAAAGATGTACTTAATAATGTCCCAAGAAACTGGTTTTCCAGATAAATGGTGGTCCTTCTTCTTTTCCACAAAGGTGTCATTATTTCCTGTATAAAAGATAACCAAGAAGTGATTGAATAATTCCAGTGTAAGTGAATCTTTTCATGTCACTGACAACATTTTGAGTAAGTTCTTAAAGTTACTCATAAATGACAGGGTACAGTAACAGTGTTGTATATTTCTGTCATTCTGGTCTTTTTTGTGATATTACATTGCTTATTGTGTCTGGAGAAATCAGGTTCAAGGTGATAAAGTAAGAGATTTGAAGTAGATAGTAAAAGCTCTGATAGGAAGGCAAACGCATTGACATTTTATAGGAACATAGCCAAAAACCTGCGATCGAGATGCACCTCTTATTTCTTATAAGTATAAAACAAAGAACAGAATAGGGTAGATGAGAAAATAGTAAAATTGGTTATAGGATAGGTTGGTGATATCATGGTGTTGAGGACAGCATGATTGGTTATATAGCTGATTCTATGAGGCTATTAAGGGGAAAACATAACTTTTTGGAATTTGGGAATGAGGGACTAGCAATAACCCCCTCCTTCCCTCCTATGATTTAGAAATGTTCTTTGAGTCCAGCTGTAAGGCATAAGATAGCAGACCAGATATCCTTGAAGGATAACTTGCTGGTGTATAGATATTGGACAAGAATGAGGTACATCTGCATCTCTCAAGGATAATGTATTTTCTTGAAGCAAGGATAGAGCAATGATTAGCAGAACTGGATTTCTATTTTTAACTCATTATAAACAAGAATACCTAAACAAACAAGCAAATGAAATTGATTAAATTACTAGCAATAAGTGGTAAATCCTAATTCAGTTGTCTTTAAAGATTGCGATCACTAATTTATCACAATCTCTTCAAATACTGATATAGATGCAGCATCAGTTAAATATACAGAAACAAACATACCTTTTAGCTACTTGGCCCTTAGTGATAGCATTTAACATCACCTCTAAAGAGGAAATTTTGGATCAGAGTTCATAGAAAGCTGAAAAGACAAGCCATTTAGTTCAACTCCTAGCCAAGAAGAATTTGCTTCACCACATACTCAACTACGTGCAGCTAGGTGGAACAGTGGATAGAGCATTGGGTTTGGAGTCAAGAAGACTATTCTTTCTCAGTTCAAATCCAGCCCAAGAAACTTACCAGCTGTGTGATCCTGGGCAAGTCACTTAACCCTATTTTCCTCAGTTCCTCATCTGTAAAATGAGCTGGAGAGGAAATTGCAACTCACTGTAATAGCATTGCCAAGAAAACGTCAAATGGGGTCATGAGGAGTTGGACATGACTGGAAGTGACTGAACATACAACAACATGTTACAGGGCCTAGGCTAAGTGCTGGGAATGCAAATAAAGGAAAAAGCAAACAAATACCTGCTCTAAAGGAGCTCATTCTCAGTCTAATGAGGGTGATATATGCAAATAACTATGTACAAACAAGATATATGCAACATAAATTAGGGCAAATTTCAGGAAAAAAAGGTACAAAGATGAAAGTTTGCTGTATCTTTCTCATAGCTACATCAAGAATATCCTAGAATCATGTGTGGAATTATTTTAACAAAAATTTTTATAGAGATAGGAAAGTAGACATAATAGTTATTCATGTTTTCTCAATCTCCTTTTTGGGAGAAGTCAATTATTTTCTTGCAAGTCTTTCATGTCCTCCTTTTTTTCTGATGTCTTGGAAATAAATCCTTCAGTGCCCTAATATGAGTTCTGCCTCCCCTATGTATAATTGGTATATTCCATCTGCTCTTGACAATGAAAAATAAGAAATATAGATTTATTTATCATCATATGTTGAAGGGATATGTTTGAAGATACTTTATTAGCCTAACCCCATGATAGTGTCCTCTGTCACCACCTGTATGACTTTTGGGAAGGCATCTAAACTCCCTGGGACTAAATGAAAGGGTTAGAACAACTGACCTCCATGGTCCCTCCTCCCCCCCCAGTCTATTATTCTATAATCTTTAGAAATGTCTAGGATTAATATTTTAGGTACTTTGAGAAATATAGAGTTGTATTATTTCATGTAAAGAATATGCATGTTACCAAATGTATATATGCTTAGTGATATGACAAAAGGAAAATTGAGATTACATCTCTTTCCCAAAGCTGCATCCTCTCATTTATTCCTTGTTTTCAAATGACATCTGACCCCTTTATTGGGAAACTTTTCTTTGGCATTAGGGTTTTTAAAAATTGAAATAGCCAAAATTAATTTTAACTTCATGCAGGTGAAATGCTCAAAACAGTTTGAGGCTCACTGGTCCTGGAAAGTAATAAGGATGTATGAATTCTATTTCTATTCTAATGAAACTTGAGAAATGTCACTTATCTTCTCTGTAGATGAATTTTCCCCATCTGAAACATAAGGATAATATTATCTGCCATCTGCTAATAAAATCTGACTATTATTTTCAGAGTTTTGTGAAAATCAAGATGATTTAAGGTCCTCAGAATTTTTGGAGTAAAATATCTTTGATGTATGTGTATTATCTTCCCAAATTAATTATTATAAGCCACTTGAGGGCAAAGGCTATGCCTTTTACATGATATTTTGTATAAAGTACCTAGCAACAGTAAATACAACAATGTTACTAATGATTGTAAAGATAAATGTATATAGTGCTTTAAGCATTTACATATCACTTTTGTGTGCTTCATGTATCTTGCAAGAAGTTGATACTCAAATGGTCATTGATAATCAATTATATCACATTGATAATACAATTGCAATTTGGATTTGAAATAAACTATAATAGGTTTTAAAGAGACTCATCATGTACTTCTAAGGCTTTTCCCCAATTCTATGTTTCTATATCTTCTCTTGTCAGGGTTCCATAACCTCTGACTTCGAACATCCTATTATGCGACATGGGCATATCATAGACAATAGGTTTGTCACCTTTTGCCAACTTTGTAACATAATATCATCTCCATCATGTATGCAGTTCTTTTACCTTTAATATCCAAGACCTTGGGCAGATTATATGTAAATAAGACTCTTCCAGTGACACAAAAAGACAGGGGAACATACCCAACACACACCAAAAGAGATATATGGGAAACACCAGACCTCCTAAAACCATAGTCCCCTGCCGGAAGGTTTTAAACTTGCTTTCAAAAAATCCACTTCACAAGTGCAAAGGATGGTGAATTATAGTTAGATAGCTGCATATCTGAAAATACTTAATGACTTTACTGAAATATAAAGTCAGTAGTAGTATGATATAGTATTTTAAAATCTAATGTGATCTTAGGATGCATGGAAGGAGGTAAAACTTCCAAGACTAAGGAGGCTGTAATTTCTCTATACTTATCCCTATTCAGATACCATTTATAGTGTTGTCCTCAGTCTGGATGGCACAGTTTAAGGTGGACAACGATAAGCTAGAGAGCTCCCATAGGAAGAAAGCCAGGCTGGTCAATGGCTTTGAATTCAAGGAATATGATGATTGGTTGATTGGTTGAAGGATTTACGGATGTTTAAGCCAGAGTAGAGAAAAGTTCATTGTGACATGATAGATATGTTCAAGTATTTTAATGGCTGTCATGTGGAATGTTATTTTTGGTATTGCCTGTTTGCTTGTTTTCCTGATTAGCCCCTTGGTCTTAAACAGGATAATGTGTGGAACATAAAAAGAGGCAAAGTGATACTTGTCATGGCAAGAAAAATAGAATGGACAACTGGAGAGGTGGTAGGTTTTCTTCATTGGAGGTCTTTAAGATGAGGCTGAATGGCCATTTGTCAAATATGTTATACCAGTGAATTTCGGGGATGTGGGTTTGACTAAATTTCTGTAGAGGTACAGGCTAACTCTAAAATTTTGTGATTCTTTGATTCTGTGAAAGGGGTCTCATTCACCTCTTTTATCAAGACAGTCAGATCTGTAGCTACCTATAACAATCAGTTTAGGACAGGGATTCTTAAGATGGGGCTACAAAGCTCCCAAAAAGCCTGTAGACAGATATCATGGGTCCATGAAATTGGATGGGGGAAATTACATCTTTATTTTTAATACCTTCTAAGTGAAATTTATCATTTTTCATTTATCATTTAAAATCATTATTCAGAGAAGACCTCAACAGATTGAAAAAGGGATCTACAACACAAAAGAAGTTTAAAAATTCTTGATTTAGTAGCACCACACTGGAAATTCTGTATCATTCTTGTTTTAATCTACAAACTTCAGTTAGCCTGACAATAGGATGAGCCTGGACTAACGCCCTCTCTAGGGATAGAGGTAGAAGTAGTGGTGGGATTCAAATGAATTAACCACAGGTTTGGAACCGAGCCAAGGAGCAGAACCTGCTGATGATGTGATGGGTGCATGCCCCACCTCTGCTAACCATGTTTGGGCTAACCCAACCTAAAATTAGGTACCTGTTCTATTGAACAGGTGCAAACGGGATGAATCTACCACGGAGTAGAAGCCTTCTGTTCCTCTAAATCAACTGCCCTGCCTTCCTGTGGAAATGTCTATTTTCTTCAGCCTTGAAAAAAAATAGTTATGTTCCCCACATATATGGGTGTGAGTCATCAAAACCTAGCAAAATTTCCTTTTAGACTGTGTGGGTTAACAATTTTAATGGTGCTCATTGGTCATCATTCTATGCTGTTCCTGCAGACACCTATAGTTCTAACTCTTGATGATTGTCTGGGCTAAGTAACAGTGGCCCTAATCCTAATGTTTCACTTCTCTTTGTCACTAACATATTTAGTGAAAACTCAGCAGAGATCTACAATAAAGTATTTCCTAAATCAAAACAAATAGTAAGATTTTATTATGCTAACTTCTTTGATTAAATTTTTAGAAAGATGATTAATCTGGGAAACAACAACCACCACCACAACAACTTTAATACAGGTGTTGTAGATTACTACCACATGTCTAGAATAAGAAAACATAGCTCCCATGGCCCAGAAACAAAGCATGTGCTTTTCTTAAACAGAATGACATGAGCATTATGCTAAAACTGTCTGAATCAATTTTAATGATGGTCTAAAACTATAGCTTAATTAAATGAATTGCTATTAGTATTAATACATAGTAATAAAACTTAAGTGAGATATCTATTAGAAAACAACAACAAAAACAACATTAAGACTCTATCAAGCTTTGGATCCCATGAGAAGTCTGATGGCTATGCAGAGAAGGTTGTATGCATATCCAAAGCTATGAAACGTACAATTCAATTCCCCAATAATTAAGTAAGCAGCCACAGTGGATTATGCACTGTCCTAAGCACTGAGAAATAAAGATAGAATCATATATATTAGTGTTTCAACATTCTAGTCATCTATTTCACTTTTTCCTACATGTACAAGGTCATAAAAATGTTTATTTAACTGAGTTGAATGTCCTTAATAGTTCTTTCAGGGCCAGTATTATCCATAGGATTAAAATGTCAGGGTTGCTAAGATGCCTTTCTTTCCATTTTCTCTTATTATTCTGGAACACACCTGAAATTCAACTCTTATAAATTCCTTTATCTTATGCCTTTAAACCCTCATACTTCTTTCATAGTTTTGTTTGTTTGTTTTAGTGTCAGCCATGATACTTTACATCACATTATATTATAGCACTTTGTATGATACTCTAAATTATACACTTTACAAGTTTTAATTTAAGAGGAGGAGAAAATATCAGGAATTCAACATACCTGTAATGAGAGATATCTGGGGCAGGAGTGAGGTGATATAGGACCTGAAGTTAAGGGCATACATGTTAAATTTTGCCCAGTTCACAGTATTGCTTTAAAAGTCTCATTCTCTTTGCACAGGTCAAGGATTTTTATTTCCTCTCCCCTATTCCCCAATATATTTACAACCTACTTTATATCCAAAAGTTTGGATATAAGTTCTCATAGCTTCTGAGTTTGAGCCTTAAAGTAAGGACTATTGCACAACTGGATAATTGGAAAACATTTTATAAATGGCATTAAAAGATTAACATACTTTGTCCATTACACAAGTATTTTGATGCCTCACCCCACATACATTAATACTAATATTGATTAAAATCAGAATTCCCCAAGAATCTCTAGAAGAATCTGGTGGCACTCCTTTATGTATTTATCTGCCATATTTTTTATAATTTCTCCATTTTCCTACTTATGACATTGATTTTTTTATCACTCCCACCAATATTTGTTATTTTTTTTTTTATTTTTTGAGGGGGGAAGGCAGGGCAATTGGGGTTAAGTGACTTGCCCAAGGTCACATAGCTAGTAAGTGAATCAAGTGTCTGAGGTCACATTTGAACTCATGTCCTCCTGACTCCAGGGCCGGTGCTCTACTCACTGTGCCACCTAACTGCCCCAACTTTCACCAATACAGCCATGAGAAAATCCCAATTTTATATTATTACCAACTTTTCTTTGGTTGGTGGTTTTATTTCTTTTTAAAGAAGAATGATCAAATTGAAAAAGAGGGCTAAGTCCAAATGAGAACATGAAATTTGCTTTTTTTTTTTTTTTTTATTCTTTATGAAAAATGATTTAATCAGAATTTCAATTTAATAAAAATATAATCTGCTAAGCACTAGATTCTTAATCACCTAAAAATTTTTTTTTTCCTTTATTTATTTTTAGTTTACCACACACGGTTCTACATAGTTTTGAGTTCCAGTTTTTCTCCCCTCCCTCCCCACTCCCTCCCCAAGACGGCATGAAGTCTCATATAACTGTCATGTATAACTTCTCATTGAATTAATTTATGCTCTATTCAAGTCGTGGAGAAGAATTTTGACCAATGGAATGAATCATAAGAAAGAAGAAACAGAACCAAAAAAAAAAAACAACAAAAAAAAAAAACCCAAAACCAAAAACAAAAGAGAAGCAGAAAAGGCGAGCATGTAGTGTGCCTCAGTCTGTATTCAAACTTCCCAGTTCTTTCTCTGAATGAAGATAGCATTCTCCATCGTGAGTCCCCTGGATTTGTCCTTGCCCCTTTAGGTTGCTGAGAGAAGCGCAGTATGTCAGGGTTGGTCCTCACGGAATCCACATATCTGTGGCTGTGCACAACGTTCTCCTGGCTCTGCTCCGCTAACTCAGCATTATGTCGTGTAGGTTTTTCCAGGTTGTTATGAAGTCTGCATCATCCCCATTTCTTATGGCACAATAATATTCCATCACCTTCATATACCACAGCTTGTTCAGCCATTCCCCAATTGATGGGCATCCCTTTGCTTTCCAATTCTTGGCTACCACAAAGAGAGCTGCTATAAATATTCTTGTACATATGGGTCCTTTTCCCGCTTGCGTGATTTCTTTGGGATACAACCCTAGAAGTGGTATTACTGGGTCAAAGGGTATGAACATTTCTATAGCCCTTTGGGCATAGTTCCACACTGCCCTCCAAAATGGCTGGATCAGCTCGCAACTCCACCAGCAATGCAACAATGTTCCAATTTCCCCACATCCTTTCCAGCATTTATCATTCTCCTGATTTGTTATTTTAGCCAATCTGACAGGAGAGATGTGGTATCTAAGAGTTGTTTTGATTTGCATTTCTCTAATCAGCAGCGATCCAGAGCATTTTTCCATATGCCTGTAGATAGCTTTAATTTCTTCCTCTGAAAACTGCCTGTTCATATCCTTTGACCATTTCTCAATTGGGGAATGGCTTGTATTCCTATATATTTGGCTTAGCTCCCTGTATATTTTAGAAATGAGGCCTTTATCAGAGATACTAGTTGCAAAGATTTTCTCCCAATTTTCTGCTTCCCTCCTAATTCTTGTTGCATTGGCTTTTTTTGTACAAAAACATTTCAATTTGATATAATCAAAATTATCCATTTTGCATTTTGTAATGCTCTCTATCTCTTGTTGGGTCAGGAATTCTTTAATTTTCCACAAATCTGATAAGTAAACTATTCCTTGCTTTCCCAAATTACTTAGAGTATCAACTTTTACTCCTAAATCATGAACCCATTTTGACTTTATTTTCGTATATGGTGTAAGATATTGGTCTATGCCCAGTTTTTGCCCTACCATTTTCCAATTTTCCCAACAGTTTTTGTGAAATAGTGAATTATTAGCCCAGAAACTGGCTTCTTTGGGTTTATCAAAGAGTAGATTGCTAAACTTCTTGATTTCACCTACTTGTGTACCTATCCTATACCACTGATCCACACCCCTGTTTCTTAACCAGTACCAGGCAGTTATGATGACTGCTGCTGTGTAGTACAGTTTAATATCTGGTGTGGCTAAACCACCATCCCTAGCATGTCTTTTCATTAATATCCTAGATACTCTAGACCTCTTGTTTTTCCAAATGAATTTTTTTATTATTTTGTCCAGCTCAGCAAAAAAAAATTTTGGTAGTTCGATTGGTATGGCACTGAATAGATAGATTAATTTAGGTAGAATTGTCATTTTTATTATATTAGCTCGGCCTAACCATGAGCAACTGATATTTCTCCATTTATTTAGATCTGATTTTATTCGCGTGAAAAGTGTTTCATAGTTATGTTCATATAGGCCCTGGGTTTGTCTTGGCAAATAAACTCCCAAATATTTTATAGTGCCTTCAGTAACTTTGAATGGAATTTCTCTTTCTATCTCTTGCTGTTGGGCTTTGTCAGTAATGTATAGGAATGCTGAGGATTTATGTGGGTTTATTTTATATCCTGCAACTTTGCTAAAGTTGTTTATTATTTCAAGTAGTTTTTTACTTGATTCTCTAGGATTCTCTAGATAAATCATCATATCATCTGCAAAAAGTGATAATTTAGTTTCTTCTTTTCCTATTCTAATTCCTTCAATTTTTTTTCTTCTCTTATTGCTACAGCTAATGTTTCTAGAACCAAATTGAATAATAGGGGTGATAATGGACATCCTTGTTTCACCCCTGATCTTATTGGGAATGCATCTAGTTTATCCCCATTACAAATAATGCTTGTTGATGGTTTTAGGTAGATGCTATTTATAATTTTGAGGAAGGTTCCCCTTATTCCTATGCTTTCTAGTGTTTTTAATAGGAATGGGTGTTGTACTTTGTCAAAGGCTTTTTCTGCATCTATTGAGATGATCATATGGTTTTTGCTAGTTTTGTTGTTGATATGGTCAATTATGCTAATAGTTTTCCTAATATTGAACCAGCCTTGCATTCCTGGAATAAATCCTACCTGGTCATGGTGTATTATTCTCGTAATGAGTTGCTGCAATCTTTTTGCTAATATTTTATTTAAAATTTTTGCATCAATATTCATTAGAGAAATTGGTCTATAATTTTCTTTCTCTGTTTTAACTCTACCTGGTTTAGGTATTAGTACCATATTTGTGTCATAAAAAGAATTTGGTAGGACTCCTTCTTCTCCTATTTTCCCAAATAGTCTGCAGAGTATTGGAATTAGTTGTTCTTTAAATGTTTGATAGAATTCACATGTAAAACCATCTGGCCCTGGAGATTTTTTCCTAGGGAGTTCGTTGATGGCCTGCTCAATTTCTTTTTCTGATATGGGGTCATTAAGAAATTTCACTTCCTTCTCTGTTAGTCTGGGCAGTTTATGTTTTTGTAGATATTCATCCATATCTCTAAGGTTGTCAAATTTATGGGCATACAGTTGGGCGAAATAATTCCTAATTATTGTTTTGATTTCCTCTTCATTAGAGGTGACCTCACCCTTTTCATTTTTTATACTTGTAATTTGATTTTCTTCTTTCTTTTTTTTTAATCAAATTGACCAAAGGTTTGTCAATTTTATTGGTTTTTTCATAAAACCAGCTCTTTGTTTTATTTATTAATTCAATAGTTTTCTTGGTTTCAATTTTATTAATCTCTCCTTTGATTTTCAGTATTTCTAATTTGGTATTTAATTGGGGGTTTTCAATTTGCTCTTTTTCTAGCTTTTTCAGCTGTATGCCCAGATCATTGATCTCCTCTTTCCCTATTTTATTCATGTAGGCATTTAGAGATATAAAACTTCCCCTAAGAACTGCTTTTGCTGCATCCCATAAGTTTTGGTATGTTGTTTCATTATTGTCATTCTCTTGAATGAAATTATTGATTGTTTCTCTGATTTGATCTTTGGCCCACTCACTCTTTAGAATTAAATTATTTAGTTTCCAATTAGTTTTTAGCTTATTTTTGCATGGTTCTTTATTAAAAATGATTCTTATTGCATCATGATCTGAAAAGGATGCATTGACTACTTCTGCTTTTCTGCACTGGATTGTGAGGTTTTTATGCCCTAGTACATGGTCAATTTTTGAGTATGTGCCATGTACTTTTGAGAAAAAAGTATATTCCTTTTTATCCCCATTCAGTTTTCTCCAGAGGTCTATCATATGTGCCTTTTCTAAAATTCTGTTTACCTCCTTAACTTTCTTCTTATTTATTTTGAGGTTAGATTTATCAATTTCAGAAAGGGGGAGGTTGAGGTCTCCCAATATTATAGTTTTGCTGTCTATTTCTTCCTGTAACTCCCTTAACCTCTCCTCTAAGAATTTGTATGCCTTACCACTTGGTGCATATATGTTAAGCAATGATATTGCTTCATTGTTTATGGTGCCTTTCAGCAGGATATAATGTCCTTCCTTATCTCTTCTAATTAGATCTATCTTTACTTTTGCTTTGTCTGAGATTAGGATTGCTACACCTGCTTTTTTTACTTTAGCTGAGGCACAATATATTTTACTCCAGCCTTTTACCTTAACCCTATGTGTATCCCCCTGTTTCAGATGTGTTTCTTGTAAACAGCATATTGTAGGATTATGGTTTTTAATCCATTCTGCTATCTGCTTCTGTTTTGTGAGAATGTTCATCCCCTGCACGTTCAGGGTTATGATTTCTATCCGTGTCTTTTTCTCCATCCTAATTCCCCCTGTTTATGCTTTTATTTCTCCCTTTCCCCTTCTCCTCCCCAACAAAGTTTTGCTTTTGACCGCCCCTTTCCTCAGTTAACCCTCCCTCTTTATTCCCCTCCCTTATCTTACCGTTACCCACTTGCTACTTCTCCTCTTCCTTCTGCCCTCCCCCCTCCCTTTTTCCCCCCTTTCCCTCCCACTTCCCGTAGGACAAGTTAGATTTCTAAACTTATCCGAGTATGTTATTCCCTTCTTGAACTAGATCAGATGACAGTAAAGCTCAAATACTGCTCTTCTCCCTCCCTTCTTTCCCTCTACTATAATATGTTTTTTTGCCACTTCCTTTGGTGTAATTTACCCTTTTCTACAACCTTCTTACCACTTCCCTCATAGCCCTCCCTTTATATCTCTTATTTATATTTTATATCTTTACATCAGTCAATTTATACAGGCATTCACAACCTATGTATATCCCTTTCATTTGTCACAATAGTTGTACCATTCACAAGAATGACTTATATATGTATATGTATATATATATATACATAAAAAACATACATAAGATGATATAATCCCACATAAAGATGTAAACAACCTAAGCTTATTGGTTAATGAAGTTTGTGGGGTTTTTCCCCCTGGTTACCTTTTTATGTCTCTCTTGAGGTTTGTATTTGGAGATCAAATTTGCCATTGAGTTCTGGCCTTTTCATCAGGAAGGTCTGGAATTCCCTTATTTCATTGAATGTCCATCGCCTTGCCTGGAAAATTATGCTTAGTTTTGCTGGGTAGTTGATCCTTGGTTGTAGTCCCAGCTCCTTTGCCCTTCGGAATATCATATTCCAATTTCTCCTGTCTTTTAATGTGGAAGCTGAGAGATCCTGCGTGATCCTGACTGTAGTTCCACGATATTTGAATTGCTTCTTTTTGGCTGCTTGCAGTATTTTCTCCTTAAGTTTATAGCTCTGAAATTTGGCTATAATATTTCTTGGTGTTTTCAGTTTGGGATCTCTTTCAGGGGGTGATCGGTGAATTCTTTCAATGACTATTTTGCCCTCTGGTTCTAGGACCTCTGGGCAGTTGTCTTTGATAATTTCTTCGAAGATACTGTCAAGGCTCCTTTTTTCATCGTGGATTTCCGGTAGACCAATAACTCTCAAATTGTCTCTCCTGGATCTATTTTCCAGGTCAGTTGTTTTGCCAATCAGATATTTCACATTTTTTTCTATTTTTTCATTCTTTACATTTTGTTTTATTACTTCTTGATGCCTCATAGATTCATTAGCTTCCACTTGCTCAAGTCTAATTTTAAATGAGTTAGTGTTTACATTTTGCTTTTGAGCATCCATTTTCAATTGGTTGATTTCACCTCTCAGGGTGTCCTTTTCTCTCTCTAGATTCTGAATCTCCATAGCCATTTCGCCAATCTTATTCTTTAGGGACTTGATTTCGTCAGTGGATTTTTTCTCCCTTTTTTCCATTTTTTCCATATTTTCTTTTAGCTCCCTAATTTGGTTTTTAAAATCCTCTTTTAGCTCTTCCAGCAGTGCTTTTTGGGCTGGAGACCAGATCATATTAGCTTTTGAGGTATCTGATGTATCTACCGTGTCATTGCTATCTTCTTCTAAGTCGATATTTTGATCCTGCCTGTCTCCATAAAAAGAATCTATTGTCCTCGGTTTTTTTGTGTTCTTCTTCATGTTGGATTGCCTTTTGCTGGCGTTAGAACGAATTTCTATCTGTGAGTCTCAGGGCTTTCTGTCCCAGCTTTCTTATTCTGGGGGTTGTGAGTCTAAAATTATAACCTTCAGTTTCCTGAGGTGTGGGGGAGGGGTCTGGCTCCCTGGCGTCTCACTCCCTATGGGTGCTCTCCAGCACTTGCTTTTCAGCAATGGTCTCAGCCGTTTGTTGTTTGAGCTGATGACTGGCGCTTCCCCTGGGGGAGCAAGGTTACGTCTGGGCTCCTGGCTTGGCCCCCTGCCGACTCTTCCCCTCTGGGACTAATGAGCTTCTAGTATTTGTCCTGTGAAGCCCCGCTACTCTCTCCTCTGTTTCAGTTCTCTTTTTTTTTTTTTTTCCCCGAGGAATTCTCTGGGTGAGGGGGGGAGGGGTTAGAGCCACTTACCTAGCCATTGAGTCTTCCGGAAGTTCAAGAGGCCGAGATCCTGGGTTTTGCAAGCGGCAGGTCTGGGTGTTTTCGCGGCTGGTGGCGTTCGAAATTTGCTTTTGAAGTAGTTGTCTCCTTGAAAAAATGTTTCAATAATATTGATCTTTCTCTGAGTCAGCAGCTAAAACATTCAAGAATGATTAAGTGCTAATTAATCCATGTAAAAGGATAAATTACCCTGAAAATAAAAGCTTATATGTTTAGGTCATCAATTACATTGTGGAACGTGGCACATACTCTGATTTGGGGAAGCTTTAGATCACTTTTGGGTATAATTAGGATGAAAAGAAATATTAAAAAGCTATTAATAATACTTTTTACATGATTTTTCTAGGTATTTTCATTTAGTCAAATGTAGGAAATAATATCCCAACATTTCTTACCATTCATCTCTTTCCAATGTGTAGTACTAGTACTTTGGCAGGTATTCTTAGCATTCTAAGGCAATCTATAACTACCTAAGACTGAGGGAAGCAAATAAAGTATAAAGCAATGAAAAATTTTGATTTTTAATGGCTAGAACCAAATAATCTATTTTACTGACTCTTCCCCATGTCCCATTTTTCCTCATGGTAATTGTTCTTATATGCTTTAAAGCCTTAAAGCCCTATATGTGACATTATCAATGTTATTAAATATACTCTTATTGGGTTAGATGAAAGAAGCAGAGGAGGATATTTTCCTCTCTAAAATTATGGATTACCCTTGCCATGATGTATAAAAGGAAATCAAGCGATTTTTGTGGAGAATTGCATAAATATTGCAGAAACATATATTTCTCATTAAATCAATATGTGTACACATAATTAAACCAGAAATGTATTCCAATTTTTTAAAGAGACACATTCTCTCATTGACATTCTTCATAATTGTATCAATATTGTCCCAGTGAAAATTGTCCCCAAGCAAAGTATTTTTTTTATCAAAAGTAGCAGAAATCATATTATTATACACTTGCAAAAGAAAACTCTAATCTCTAGAAAACATGAAGAAGAAGTCTTGCCAATTATGAGACATCCTCGACAGTGGACAGGTAAAGATCGTGGAAACCACCTGGTGGCTCATATAGAGCATCAGACCAAGAATCAGGAAGAACAGTATTCAGAACCCAACTCAACCACTTAAAAAATTATGTGACTTTGGGCATGCCATTAAATCTCTGTCTGCCTTCATTTTTTCTAGCATAAAATGTGGATGATAATAGTATCCATTGCTCAGGGTTATTTTGAGGATAAAATGAGATTGCATTTGTAAAGCATGTAAAGAGTGTTAAGTACTAAGTGGATTTGCACCAGGCACTCAAAGAGTGGTGTTAATAACAAATGATTTGGTCACCAATATGTGTATGTATCAAATGAACCCTTCATGACTAACTTGGACATGCACATGTACACGCAAACACACACACACACACACACACACAAACACACACATGATTCCACACTTTTTGTTTGCTTGCCACTTTTTGTTAGTATACTCGTAGCCATGCAGCACCAGGAAGAAAAGGACAGTAAATGCTCTTTTTAAATTTACCCTGTTGCTTTTAAAATGATTCTTTGCAAATACTCTGTGGGATGGAATACTATTTTCTCTTTGGTGTGTGTTTCATTAATGTTCAACTCCCATGGGTGATAAATGGGTTTATCCAAGCATGTCATTGGAAGAATGTAGCCCCAGAGAGTAAAGCAAATGTAATGTAGAGAACAATGAAGCCCAAGGGGTACCATATGACCTAATCAGTATATTATGTTTCTAATGCCTATTTCTGTGATTGGTTAGTAAAACCAATGAGAATTCATATTCCAAGAGAAATGATGGGAAACCAATTACTATGTATTTATAAAAGAAGTCGAGACAACTTCTAGAAACTGTACAATAAAGAAATGTTCTATTTTGAAGTTGGAACAAATATAATCCTTATTATGAAGAATAAAAATGCTATTAGCAACATTATATTTTGAAAGTAAGACAGTAAATCAGTCAGTCAAGAAATAGGTATTATTGATAACTATTTGCCTGTAAGTGTACTATGTGCTTTTGTGAAGAGGGTACAAGTAAAGTAAACACAATATGTGTTCATACTCCTGAAAGAGTAATTGGAAGATAGCATGTGTGTTCATACTGGTGATAAATACCATAAGGGCTTATATAGTCAATATATGAGTATAGTGGTAAGATTGCACAAATGTCAGAATTTCAAGAGGCATAAAAATATTTCACTAGGAAAGAATAATTTTTTTTAGGAATACAGGAGTTCTGATTCCTTCTTATTCTTCTGTAGTAATTATAAATTGGGCAGTGTGTTAAATTACATTTCACCTAAATTTGTATAGAAGCATATGAATAGAATTTGTGCCCAATATTGACTTTTATACACACACACACACACACACACACACACACACACCCCAGCAAGTTGCAGGAAATTGCAATATAGACTGCAAAGTTTATGCATTTTTGCTTTGACTTTTTAGAAAAAAACGGTAATTTTTTTAAAAAAACTAGAAAAAATTAACAAGAGCTTTAATATGAACAGTTGTCACAGCTGACTATGAAACATTATATTAAATTATTTCTTTGTGTTGCTTTCAGTCAGTTTATTTTGCCATAGCAAGGGCTTGAATTTCAAGTTTGAATTATTGCCTAAATAAGACAGAATATAACCCTTGTATAAATTTTGTTCTTTTTTTTTTAAACATGACTTTGACTTGATGAGGTGTGTTAAAGTTAGTTTTATTTGGACAAAGAATATAAACCAGGGGAGGGAAACCTGTGGCCCCCAAACGACATGTGGCCCTTTAGGTCCTCAAGTGCAGTCTATTGACTGAATCCATACTTCATAGAACAAATACCCTTAATAAAAGGATTTGTTCTATAAAACTTGGACTTAGTCAGAAGGCCATGCCCAAGGACCTAGAAGGCCACGCATGGCCTTGAGGACACCACCCCTGATTTAAACTGTCAATGGACAATAAATCAACAATCATAACTTAAGCACCAACTCTCTTCCAGGCAGTGTGCTAGGCAACCTGGAGATAGAAAGATAAAAGCAATTCCTTTCTTTACTTCAAGAAGCTTATATTCAATTGTATTTGTATGTGCATAGCCATATATGTATATATATATATATATATATATATATATATATATATATATATATGTATGTATGTGTATAGATATAGATATAGCTATTTAGATACACTCGAATATAGGTAATGTGCCCACACAATTAGATACAAAGTAGATAAAAGATTATTTTGTGAGGTGATCACTAGAAGCTGGGAAAACAAGAAAGGCTTAGTGTAGAATGTGGCACTTGAAATGAAACTTAAAGGTAACTAAAGATTCTAAGAGGCATAGATGAAGAGAAAGTGCAGAGCAGGTGTGTGTGGGAAAGAGTAGGGGGGACAACCAATGCAAAAACTCAGATGCTAGAAATGGAACACCATATATGAGGAGCAGCCAAAAAGCTGATTTGACTGGACTAAAAGTAATAATGTACAATTTGACTAGAAAATGCTAATTTGGGTTTGGTTGTGAAGGACTTTACAAATCTATTGTCACTATCCACAAATTTTACTTAGGATTCTCTAACATGTTATCGGCACCCTTAAGCTAAAACTAAGGAAAGGTATTTTCGGGCGATACTGTTCTTAGCCAGTGAATCTTGTGGGAAATATGTTATTATACAATAGGGAAGCTGGAAAAGAAGGATCTTGGGATAGATTATCTGGGAAAATTCTCTCTTCATTTCCACTTCTTCAAATCCTGCTTAGTTTCTAAGTGCTCCATACAAATTTTCCTGATAACTTCAGCCCATGCAGATCTCTCTCTCTTCCATTTTTGCTTTGTTACCAGTACCACACACTTGACATACAATCTTATTCTTTAATTGTTTGTGCCACAACATTAAAGACTATATATCATATACATGAATATACACATGGTACAAATGCATACATACATGTGCTATACACATAAACACACATATAAACATATTATATACCCATGTGTACATACATGAAGACATATATGCATGTACATCTATGTGTATTCGTAAACATATATATCATTCAAACCAATTTAAAAATTGTTATTGAACTTTTACTATGAGTGAATTTAGCATCAAAGGATCTCAGTTTGAATCCTCTCTCTGCTATTGTTTGACCATAGATGAATCACTGTAACACTCCTTGGCTTCATTTTATTCATCTATGAAATCAGGAAGTGAGACTACAATATATCTGAAGGCTCTTCAAGCTTTAAATGTATGACCCTAAAAAATACTAGGTGCTAGGCAACAAACAAATACAGAAGAAATTATCTCTTTCCTCATAAAACTCTAATTAAATTGGTGAGGGGGGAACCAAGCATCTATAAAACAATTAGAAACTAATGAAAGACCAAGTAAAATGATGTAGCACAAAATAATTACTGTCGAAGATCAAGGAAGATTGAAACAGTTGTGGAATAAGTAAGACTTAAACTGCTTTGTGCATGATGGATAGGATTTTGATAGTTGGAAGGTGGAACGTAAAACATTCTAGAACATAACAATGTTTTGTATTGCCTCTACATAGACTTTCAACTACCTGCAGACAGGACTGTGTCTTCTGTTTCCTTTGCAACACATTAGAAGTACTTGATGAAGAGTTGTAGATTAATTAAGTCTGGAATGAAGAATGATGATGAAGAATTTTCAAGGAGAGGATAATTTATCTGAAAGTTTTCAGCTCAAATAAATCAGCTGAAAGTATACCCCCAAAACACCTTGAGAGGAAGAAGAGTTTGGATGTTTGAGTTCTTTAATCATTTTAATGGTTAAACCATAATTTGACTACATGGCTAGGAAAATAAGAGCAACCAAGCAAAACACAGTATGACAAATAACAGAAGCAATATGGGAGGCAGTATGGTAGAATAGGTGAGGGTTAGGCCATGGAGTCACAAAGACCTGGGGTAAAGTCCTTTCTCTGACATAGGTTCATAGATCCTAGGACAGAAAGATCATAGCTTTGGATCTGGGAAGAATCATGGAGGTAATCTAGTTTAACACATTCATTTTATAAATGAAGAAACCAAGGTTCAGAAAGTGTAAGTGACTTTTCAAGGTTCCCCGTATAATAAGTGGCAGAATAGGTATTCAATACTACATCATTTAACTGAAAAACCAGAAGTCCTTCCTTATGTCAACATATACCCTAGGCAGTTCTCTGAGACTAAAAATTGTAAATGAGTTTTCAAACTACTTTCAAGGAGGAAGCCCAGTGGTAAATTTATTATATCATAGTCTAAATAGATCTTGGACAATGGTATGATTCTTTCCATCCAGTAGCCTAGGTATATCCCTGACCATCAGATGTTATACCGCCATATTCAAAAACAGTAACATTGGCTCTGTAGTTTCATTTGTAATAACTATGAGCTAAATCTGGAGTTTCAGAGTGAAATGGAGGTCATTTTCTAGCTCATTCATTACCTTTAAAAACGTCCTTGTTACCACTGTGGCCTTGGCCTATATCACCTAGTCAATTGTTTCATTTCTTTGATTTTTTTTTTACTCAACCTCAAATCAGTGGTGACACTGAGATATAAGTGCACCATTCTGAGCAAGCATCTAATATGTGCCTTTTTCTGTGCACCTCTGTAACTGTCAGCACTTTCAGAAAATAAATTGATGTTTTAAAATATCTAATAATACAGCCAAAGATGTTATAGTTGTCAGAAATCTGATTTCCCTTGGCATTGATAAGCAGCTTGTCAAGAAATCAGAATCTTACAGTTGAATTCCTGTGATGTAGACACTTTAGATCAATTGTTTTAATATACACAATACAGTTGTTAAGTCCTAATCTTTAGTTAGTTTTAATTCTATAATCTTTATAGATTCCATCATTTTTTATTAGGTTATCACCCTGTAATAAAAGGGGATCCTCATTTTCTGTTAAATTACCATTCAATATTAATTATAACTCTTTGACTAAGGAAAATATTACTTTCCTATCTTTAATAATTGAAGATTTAAAATGCTCATAGATACTCAAATTGAAGTTTTCTTGAATATATAGATGCCATGGTACTTTCGGGTACATTTAAAAAAAGTTAAATATATTTTGTGAAATACTTCCCAAATATATGTAAAAATAACATTTGTTCTTTAAAATTTTGAGTTCCAAATTCTTTCTTGTCCCTCCCCATCTTTTGAAAAGTCAAGGAATAAAATATTGATTATACATCTGAAGTCATGCAGAACACTTCCATTTTAGCTATGTTGCAAAAGGAAATACACACATAAAAGTCAAGAAAAAAATATGTTCCAACGTGTACTCAAAATTCATCTGTTCTTTCTCTCTCTATAGAGGCAGATAGCATTTTTCATCGAGTCCTTTGGAATTTTATTGGATCATTGTCCAGAATTGTCCATTGACCAGAATAGCTTCATTTCTTTCACATTTGACGATCCTTATAATATTGTTGTCATGGTAAACAAGGTTCTCCTGTGTCTGCTAAGTTTACTTTGCCTGACTTCATATATGTCTTTCCAGCTTGTTCGAAACTATCCGGCTTGTCATTTCTTATAATATAATAGTATTACATCACAATCATATGCCGAAATTTGTTTAGCCATTTTCCAATTGATGGACATCCATTTGATTTAAAATTCTTTGCCACCACAAAAATAACTACTATATATTTTTTCTATAAATGTGTCCTTTCCCCCTTTCTTTGATTTCTTGGATTGATACTGCTATACTGCTAAGTCAAAGGGTATGTACAGTTTTATAGCCCTTTGTGCATAATTTCAAACTATTTTCCAGAATGTTGGAAGAAATTCACAACTCTAGCAATAGTGAATTAATATGTCTATTTTCCCATGTCCCTTCCAGCATTTGTCATTTCCCCATTCTGACATGCTAGCTAATCTGATAGGTATGAGGTGGTATTTCAGAGTTGTTTCAATTTGCATTTCTCTAATCTATAGTGATTTAGAGCATTTTATGTGACTATTGATAGCTTTTAATTTTTCATCTGAAAACTGCCTGTTCATATCCTTTGAACTCTTTATCAACTGCAAAATGGTGCTTATTATTATAAATTTGATTCTGTTCCCTATATATTTGAGAAATGAGGCCTTTATTGGAGAAGTTTGCTATATTTTTTTCCGGTTTCTAGTTTTCTTTCTAATTTTGGTGGCATTAATTTTGTTTGTGCAATTTTTTTCTTAATTTCCTGTAACCAAAATTATTCACTTTACTTCTTGTGATCCTCTGTATCTTTTGATGTCAGTAGTAGAAACCATAAACTTCAGAGTCAGTTGGTACTATTTTGAGATACAGCAGTAGCTACACTTTGGGGACCTGATCCAGCAATTTGAGTCCCTGAGGGAATGCTACTTAAGGTACAAATAATGCATACAAATAATGCATTATTTCAAATGTAAGGATAACCTTCTTAATACTGAATGAATGAAAAATCATTGATTAAATCCATTCTATGTGTTAATCACTCTCATGAGCTCTGACAACATGAATACAAACAACGGCATTTTTTTTGTCATGAAGGAACTCATATTCTATGAGGGAAAAATAACTCATGAAAGACAATACATACTGGAGAGTAGTGGCAAGGTGAGGTGTTTTTTTTGTAGAGGATTTTGGAAAGGGTCAAGGGAGTCACAGGAAAATTTATTAGCATGCCCTTTCTAGGAAGGACAACCTAATCTGATTAGTGTTCCCAGAGCAATACCAGGGAAAGACATCAACAATGTATAAGCATCAAAAACATGTCAAAAATAAGGTGAAAAAGCAGCCTAGTGAGGATAAACCTGGTAAATATTTTATATTCTTACCAATCATGAGTGAAGGCCTGAGGTGAGCTGGAGTGCCCAATCAGAGGCTAAGGGTGAAATGTTGAAGAATGGAAGATGACCAGTATATCCATGGTGCCTTAGGGACCAGGTAAGGACAGCTATGTGGTGCAATGGATAGAGTGCCAGGTCCATAGTCAGAAAGGCTGATATTCCTGAGTTCACATCTGAACTCAGATGTCCTATGTGGCCCTGTGCGAGTCACTTAATTCTGTTTGCTTCAGTTTCTTCATTTGTAAAATAAGTCAAAGAAGGAAATGGCAAACACTTCAATACTTTTTCCAAGAAAATTGGGTCACAGAGTGATGGACAAGAATGAAAATAACTGAACTATAACAACTGAAATGGTCAACTCTCAGAAATCAAGAGTACAGCGTCTCAGGGAAGGAAATGGAGTTCTTCACTGCACTTATGCTAGTTATGTGGAAGAAAAGTAAAATGAAGAATGATTATCATGTCCTTGAAAGCTCTCTTAAGGAAAATGTGACAATTTTGTCTGGGACTATACAGTTTGCTATCTATATGGGACAAAATATTTGTTGAATGACTGATTTTTGTTTAATTTTCTCTATATAGACAGAGAGTGAAATAACAACCATGACAATAACTCAATTAGATTCAATATACATAGTAAAAACAAAATTCTTTTTCTTTTCTTTCTGGTGGGGTGGGTGGGTGGGGAAAGTTTCCACATCAAATAAAGATACTGCTTATTTCTGAAATAATTGAATTATTGAACTGGGTTAAAATTATAACTTTGACCAAGAATAAGGAAGTTGTGGCCTTGAGGCCACATGTGGCCCTCTAGGTCCTCAAGTGTGGGCTTTGACTGAATCCAAACTTCACAGAACAAGTCCCCTTAATAAAAAGATTTGTTCTGTAAAACTTGGACTCTGTCAAAATTGTTCACCCAAAGACATAGAAGGCCACATTTAACCTCAAGCCTGCAGTTTTCCACCACTGACTTAGACACATAATGGTCATGTGTCCCTGTCCCCTGCACAGTTCTAAACCAAAAATAAAAAAAAAATAGGGAAAGGAGACTCATTGTAGAAAGATTGGTAAATGATTTCCTGATGACAAATTATATTTTTTTTCAATTAATTTAATTGTATATTATTTTGTATATTTAATGTCATAGGAGAAATCAATCTGTTTTAGTCCTTTTCCTTGGACCAGACCTTCAATTTTCTTTAGCATTAGGGAAACTTCTTAGGGAGGAAAAACCCCTCTAGCAATGCAGATTGACAGCTAAAAGTTATTGATATAATGATAGAAATAAAGGTTGTCCCTGCCCTCAAGAAGCTCATATTCTCAG
Source organism: Trichosurus vulpecula (assembly GCF_011100635.1). Classification (NCBI taxonomy): domain Eukaryota; kingdom Metazoa; phylum Chordata; class Mammalia; order Diprotodontia; family Phalangeridae; genus Trichosurus; species Trichosurus vulpecula. The sequence goes on along the minus strand of NC_050578.1, from coordinate 180,074,147 downwards.
TGACTGTGACTTCCCAATCTGCCTCAGATTGTGCAAATGACTGAAAGTAAAATTCTAGCTTGAGTTTAAGTGTTTGCTATTGCCTCAGTCTAGATAAAGTAGATTTGAAACTGCTACTCTTAAGATTTTAATAGGTATAATAATCAATGATAATCATGTTAAATTGTGGATAAATTTGTCCAGATAAATTGGTTAGCTCTCAGATTTTAATCTTGAGATTAGGAAATTATTACAGGAGAAAGAGTTGTGATTTGTAAATGGAAGCTGAAGTTTACTGCAAAGATACACAGAAAACAGAGCAGGGGACCTGCTCCTGGGATAATGAGTATAATTACTTTGTTTTGATGTAAACTGTGAAAAAGCCATGAAGTTCATCCCAAGCCCTAACTTCCCAAATTTTGGCTACAGAGAAATTTTGACCAATGTGGAATTCATGGCAGTAATTGGGATACTTATCCTTTTTTGAATGGATTCAAAAGCCTTCTTCTTTGGGGGAGAAGTTGTTAGATCTTTCTGGGACTAGGTAGAAAGTATATTGAATAATTTTTTTTTCACCAAATCTAAACTCCTATAGGTTCAGCAAGTACGATTGAGCCCATGCTTTTCTGGGGATTTTAAAATTGTTTCAAGAAAAAAAAAATCTTTAGTTTTGCTTACTTTGAGTCAACCCACACAAAGGACTAATAAAAACTGATTGCTGAATTAGGAAAAAAATAAGCTAAAAAAGCAAAACATAAGTCATTATCTCTAGAGAGGTTGAGAGAGGATTAGGAGCCAAGGATGAATGGTAGCTACACTGGTGACTTCCATACTGGTAACTTCCATACTGGTGACTATAAAGTCACCTTCCAGCTGATTTTTGTTGATTATCTTTTCTTTTGCCTTTATGAGTGTGTACAAGCTCACAGATTTCCTATTGAAATGCATGGTTCATTTTTGGTAATTCAGATGGTAGTACCCATGGACTATCCAGTTCTGTTATTTCTGAGGAGATAATCTTGAAACTCTCTAATTGATTTTACCTACACTTAAAGAAGCAGAGAATGACTCTAGAAAGTAGCAAGCATGATTATTAATGTATTTTTTTAATGCAAATCAAAGTTTTGTCATTATAAATATCTCCTTGAGGAATGTAGCATATACAGATGAGATACTTGTGGGGCAGAATGAAAAAAAAGACATATAAAATGGTATAGTATTATCATGATCTAGCACTGTGTGAAATGCTTTGTCTTAGATGACATAGATATCACAGCAATGAACGATTTTTATTGCAGTATAATATTTTGAACCAAAAGTTCACTTGAAGACAAGTGAACAAGGTGTATTGCTTATTACTGTGAAGGGCTTGAAAAAAACAGTTTCTGACTTCTGGTTTATTAGAGAGGAAAGAAATGTTCCTAGTCAGGCTAGAAGAAAACATAATAATATGGGGAGGATGCCAAGAATGAAAAGACTTCAGAGGATGAGAAAAATCAAATGCAGTATAAGGAGGTTGGCAAATGGAGGAATGAGACACTGCAAAATAAGAAGGGGAAAGGGGAGAAGAAATTGCTCTTTTATACATCAAGGGTAAGTTCCAGTCTTCTGAAAAATCATCAGTAACCCATCCTCAATGGGATGCTAAAAGGCATAGAAATATGGTAAAAAGATAAGATAGAATAATCCTATTCCTGTCCACATAAAGGAAAGACATGTTTTAAAAGCAAGTGACTCCCTCATGAAAGGTATGAGGTGACCTCATTGATAGATGTGCTGTCTTCTGAGACATTATGGAGAATCTGTAAAGATTCATCAAATCCACTGAAATTATTAGCCACTGATCATTGCCCATGTGAACAAATGATATAATTAGAAGAATCTTAATATGTTTTGAGTTTCTTTGGGGTAATGGATAAGATAGCTAAAGGACTGGGGAAAGTAGGGTAGTGGTTTCACTTTTAATCAGTGTTAAAAATTGTTACTTTGGAAGAGAAAAGGGAGTATAGGAAGTGAAATACAGAATGTAAGAAGCAGGTATTTTTCTGGACCATGTCTTATGAAGGACTTATTGAAATACAAAGTATGCCTTAGTTAAAGATAGACATATATGAAAGGTGATGCTAGTGTGATCAAGAAGATTTTACAATGCAATGGGAGGAAGAGAGAGGAAAAAATGTCATAGGAGCATAGGCTTAGATTGGGAAGGGAGCTTAGAGGTCATCTAATTCAACTTTTGTAGGTTGTAGGTAAAGAATTGGAGGCCAATAGTGAGTTTAAAAAAATTACCCAATACTTTTCTCGTCATAAGTAGCAGGGTTGGTATTCTAATTGGAGCTAAATTTTGTACTAACTTCCTTTTCCTCTGGCTTCAAATTCAGTGTCCTTTTCATTACACCATACTCTACCCATTAAGAATAATAATTATTGAAACTGGTACTATGGAACACAATAGGGAAGACAAAGTAAGAAGTATCATATTACTAGCAATTCTTGGGGCAAATGACAGGGAAGAGGATTAGGAAAAAAATTCAGATACAAAAATATAGATACGGCTTGAGGAAAGTTCATGTGGAAAAGACTAGAATTTTAGTGAATTATATATTAAATATGAAAATATGGCTGTAGAAGCAAAACAAATTCAATCTTAAGCTGAATTAATAGGCAAATTGTGTCAAGGGAAACTGTGCAGGGAAGTGATGTCTCACTATTTTCTGTTCTTAAAAAAAACACAGAGAAGTATGTCCATTTGAGTGGCTAATTTAATTAGGGACATTGATAAGCAAATCTGGAGAAGGATAATCAGGAACATGAAATGGATTCTGGATCTTACCATAATAGGATTGCTTAAAAGAATTGAGAGATAGAGGCAAGAAAAAACCCACGAGAATGAGGATATATGATAAAAGTCTTTAAGAATGTAAAGGGTTGTGAAAGAGAGTAAGAGAGATTGGAATTGTTCTTGGCTTCAGAAGGCAGATCTAGGAGTAATAGTAGAAATTACAAAAAGAAAAAAAATGTAATAAAAATAAAACTACTATTAATTAGAGCTATCCAAAAGTGGAATGGGCTTCATCAAGTCCCCTCATTAGAGGTCTTCAAGCAAAGTCTAAATGACCACTTTTCAGTTATATTGCTCAGTGGAGAAAGCATGAGACTTAGAGTAAAGAAGACTTGAGTGTATCCTACCTGACAAGTCCCTTAACTTCAGCTCGTTGTGCCTCAGTTTTCTCATCTGTAAAATGGAGTTGGTAATAGCATCTGCCTCACAGAGATGTTGTGGGGATTAAATGAGTTAACACAGGTAAAGTCCTTTGTAAACCTCAAAGTGCTATATAAATATTCTTATTCATATTCTAAATATTGTCAGATATGTTATAAAAGGAATTCTTTTTTTTACAATGTATATGGTAAGGTCCACCAGTGATGAAGGGTTTTAAAAATTCTTCTCTCCTGACCCTTCTTTTATAAATTATTTTTTTTATTGTAGACTCAAAGTATAGAATAGAACTCAAATATAGAATAGAGAAAAGAAAAAAAAAACATATCATAAGCTTAAATATTGAAAAATATAGAGAAAAGAAAAAAGCATGTTGTGCACAGTAGAAGATGAGAGGATTCAAAATATATAGCAATAAATTTTCATTTCGAGAAAGCCTGTGTGATTAATACTATACATTCTGTTGATATAAAGGGGATTCTTGATCGTGTATGGAGTGTAATAAAAGATCTCTGAGGTTCCTACCACTTCTGTGATTGTGTATTTAAGAGGGAATGAATGTGTAGCTACTAGAACTGTTTAAGCAAAGACTTTATGAGCAACTAACTTTTTGGTAGAGAGTAAGGATTATTTTATTCATTGCATTTATGTCCCTACTCTTTAGGACTATTCCTGGAACAACAGTAGCTCTTAATAGATAATAGTTGTTTATGATTGATTAAGCTAACAATGACGGTGCACAGATAGTAGTTTGTTTAGAGTGGTTAAGGGTTCAAGGCACTACTAAGTCTTTTATGTTATAGCTAATAAAACCCATTTTGTTAGTCATTTACACATTGTGTCAAATGGTGAGCTCCCTAACTGGATTTTGTATCTTAGCTACTATGGCTTTAGAAATATTTAAGTCACTTTCATTATTTGTTTTCATTTCAAATGAAACTTGTCATTATGAATTATCTCACCATGTTATAGCATATCATACAATAAACTTAACATGTAACTAACTGAACAGTTAAAAACCCAGGTAGATCACTTCGGGGAGGGATGGATGGGGTAAATTCCTAGTGAGCTTACCATTCAATATTGTATATTTTAGTTAATCATTATTTGCATCTTATTACTCTTCCAGACTATAAGCCCAATAAAGGCAGGATCATATCTGAGCTAAACAGTGCTTAGTGTGATGTTCTGCACACAGAAGGTCCAATATTTCATTCCACATTTATTAAATACAGCATATAAGTCACTGTGGATACAAAAGAAGAATTTAAACAAGTAGTTCCTGCTCTCAAGATGCTTATATTCTATTGGAAGATACAACATGCAAAGAATCGTGCAAATGTATGATCATTTGAGTAGGGAGAGTACTGACAGCTAAGTTTATAAAACATGTATATTGAATGAGTGAATACAGAATACCATTTTATAATTACTTCTGATTAATCATATTACTATTGCAATTTATGGGAACCTTTAACAACTTCATTTAAATTTGTTGTATGGGGATTTGTACTGGATAGCGTTTTCAATATTGCTTTCAAACTTAAGTTGACATTTCAATGAATCCAATTACCAATACTACTACTACATTTATAACTGTAACAAAATTATTCTTGTTTAATAGAATACATGCCTATTTCTAACTCAGTCATTTTACTATTCTTAGTAGTAAAACCAAGAAAAACAATAATATTTTTATTTAGAAAGGTATTTTCGATGTTTAAAAAGTTCTTTTTTCACAACAACCTTGGGAGGATGGCAGTAAAAGTATTATTATCCCCATTTTACAGATGAGAGAAAAATGTCCTATAAAGTGCTATTGTTGTTGCACTCAGTCATTTCAGTCGCGTCTGATTCTTTGTAACCCTATTTGCAGTTTTCCTGGAAAGATACTGGAGTGATTTTCCATTTTCTTCTACAGATCATTTTACAGATGAGGAAACCAAGGCAAACGGGGTTAAGTGACTTCCTAGGGTCACACAGCTAGTAAGTGAGGCCAAATTTGAGCTCAGGAAGATAGTCTTCTTGACTCCAGGGTTGTCACTTTATCCACTGCACAACAAGCTGCCCTTAAAGTGCTATAACTTTCTGTTATTGCTTTCATTTTTCCTGTACCACTTATAAGGCTTTAAAATTCTTTTCAGTATATGGTTCCTCAGAAAGATCAGCCAAATGACCTTCAATTTTATCTTCTTTCATTGTCTTCTGTCATTTATTGAACTCAAAGTCTCTTGACTTTGGGACCTGTAAATATCCTTAAATTGACATATTATCCAAAGGGTAGTGTCAGTTTGCTTAGTTGCCCTCTTAACTCAAAAGACAGGACTACTTTTGTGTTGAAACAAGTTGAGATTTTAGGGGTTAGGAGGAGAATGGGGGAGAAATCAGGCTGCATTATCATTTTTAAGTAATTTTGTTACTGAATTAATCACTAGCTGTTGAATGCAGACAATTGTCTTTTTGTTAGCTCTACCACTGACAGGTTGGAATATGTCATTCCTTGGTTCAATGATCTTCAGTTGCTCCCTGTTTTCTCCAGGTCAAAATACATACCCAGCCACCCTGCTTCGCCCATCACATCCCTATGCCCTACCTTAGACCCGTTTCTCCCACATTAGTCTTGCTTTTAAATCATTACACAGTTTGATTCTGACCTATTTTTCGAGCTATTTCATATCACTTCCCTTACAAAAAATGATCTACTTCCTTGATTTTGATAATCTCCTTGGAATTTTTCATTTTCAAAAGTGGTCTTCCATATTGTCAATGATTGCCCTTCTTGAATCGCTAAGTCCTTTCTAGGTATAGATCAGGTAACATTTCCAATGGAAAATCTTTCTTGAATCCACAATTATTGATATTTATTTCATTAAATTATGTAACATTCATTTAGAGAATTCTGTGACTATTATGCTTCCCTACACAGCAACCATTAGTTTGAAATCACAATTATAGTTGACCTAAGTATTTTAGTTTTGCAAACCACCACTGCTGTTTCTAGTTACATGAATAAATAAAATGAAATAATATTTGTAAAAATGCTTAGCCCTGTGCCTGACACATAATAGGCATTATATGTATTTTCCAATTCATCCTTTCAATAACAACTCAAACCTACATAATAATACTTTTAGGTTTAGAAAATATTTTTCACTCAATAATCCTATGATGTCGTTAATATAAGTTTTCTTAAATTCATTTCATGCATGATAAACAGAAGCACCATGAATTTAATTGAAGATTCCAATGGGAATTCTTCCTGAATTCAAGCTTTATTTGTTCACAGCCCAGTGACCCTTAGTAGCAGTGTGTTACAGAACTAGGAAGACTAAAATAGAGGTTGTGACTTGAGCTTCAGAACTCATAAGAAGGTAATCTCTAACACAAGAGGTCTGCAGGGCCAAATGGAAATATGAAGACTGAAACTGATAAAGGCCTAAAAGTGTCTACTGAGTGGTGACTTTTCAGAATATGGCAAACCATAACCAGGAAAGTTTTACTGATATTGTAAAGAATTTCTAACCCTTGAGAGATCTTTTTGAAACAGAGAAGATCATCAAACCAGGCAGAGATGGAGGGAAAAGTGAAAGTCAATACAAGCAGGGGAAATATTTGAAGCCGCTGAAATAAAGATTAACCTTGAATTAAATTAATAATTGATAAAATGAAGACATTCCATTCTTACCCTTCCTCAGCTCTCTGTATCTAATAGCAGGTTATTTCTATTAAATATACATACCATTCAAGTATAAAACAAAAGAAAGGAAGTTGAAGAATAGCCTAACTCCAGTGAACAATGAAACTAGGACTAAGGTGTCCTAATTATTCATTCCAGGCTGGTAAAGGCTCAAATCCAGAGGGATATCACTAGATCTCAATATGGCACCTGTTTTACTGAGAATCACAGAGAAAGAACTAAGAAATGCAATTTCAGCTGATTTTTTGAAAAGGGAAGTTTAACATCTTTTTATAGTTCAGGTAAAAATCCCAGTTCAGCAAGTGCTACTGTGAAGCAACTTAGTGCAATAAAGCTATTTGCGAAAAGGCAAAACCAAGCCTTGTTCATCTGATAACTGTGAAATCTGCACAATGAAAAATGTTTAATAACATTTTTCTAGTCTTTGATTAGTCCACGAAATATTTTATATTACTATCTTGCTTATTCTTTGGGAATTGTATTTGGGGAAAAAGGGACTGAATCAAGCAATATAGTATCTTTGTTTGGCATTTAGTAATAATATCCTCTTGGCCTTTATTTGCTTTATACATGCCAATCAAGTAAACACAACTCACCTAAACTCTGAATATACTGTTCATGACTGAATACCACATGATAACTCAAAGAAAAACAGCAATACAAAAAGGGGAATTCATACCAAAGCCAATAAACATTCATCAATCAACTACTGTGTGCAAGGCAGAGAGGCAGCATGTTATAGTAACTAATATTAAATATTTATATTTTTCCAAGTATTATCTCATTTGACTTTCACACCAATCTTCCGAAATAAGTCCTATTATGATTCCTGTTTTACAGATGCAGAAATATATGCTGTTGTTAACAGTTAAAGGAGGGATTTAAACCCAGATTTTCCTGACCAAACCATTCCAAATACAAGTTCAAATTATCTAATCTTATCTAGTGTCTAGCACTATTCCTGGCATGATAGAGGCTCTTAATAAGTACTGATTGGTGACAAATTAACCTAATAAATAGCGCAATAAATGCTACATGGTAAAAGTTATTCTTTGATCATCTTGATGATGAAAAGTTGAAAGAAATGATTATTTCAATATTTCTTCTTAATCTCTGTCTCCTCACCATAACTCTCTCAACAGAGGACTTTATCCCCTAATAATTTTTTAGAGAAAAAAGTAAGATTACTTATCATGAGCTCACTCTTATCTTCATTCCATACCTCACCCCATAACTGTATCTTCACTCATCCCCTCCTTTTATCTATTATCTAAAGAAGAGAAGGATCTCCTTGTTACACAAGATAAACTTCTATTTGTTTAATCTATCTTTTCTAATCTTTTTTGGAAGCTTGCTCTGATGATCAACTCTTCTCTCTCATCCACTGGCTTCTCTTTTCTCCACTGACTACAGGCATGGGCAAGTTCCTTCTCTACCTCCCACCCCCCAAAGTCATCATCCTGATGAAACCTTCAATTGATAATGATATCTTCTCAAGCTATCATCTTAAATTTTCCCATCTTTTACTGTCACTTTCCTTAGAATATATCTACTCTTGTGATCTACACTTCCTCACTACTCAATCACTTCTCAAATCCTTGCAATTAAAAATTCACCATTCTACTGAAACTGCTCATTCAAAGATTTCTATTTCTTACTTGCCAAATCCAATGAATTTTTCCACTCAATTTTCTATCCTTCTTGACATTTAACTTTGACACTGGTTTACCACTCCTTCCTCCTAGAAACTTTCTTCCTTGCATGGTTTTTGGGACACTATTTTCTTCTAGTTCTCTTACTACCTGTCTCACTGCCCTTTTTAATCTCTTTTGCTGATTCACATCTTTCATTGTCTATTCATACGCCTATTCCCTTCATGATCTATTCTAGGGTCACTTCTGAGGGAGAGATGGAACTTTTTTTTTCTTCTGCTCTGGTGATATTAACCATATCCCATGGTTTTGATTATCAGATCTTTAGTGATAAATATCACATATATTCTCTCTTTTGAATTTTAGTTCCTGTGGAGCCAAGTACATTATGGACACCTCCACTTGGATGTCTTATTGACTCTTCAAGCTCAGACATCCAAGGTAAATAATCTTTCCCACTAAAACTACTCAGTCTCTCATTTCAAATTTCTATTAAAGGTGCTAATATCCTTCCAATCACCCATATTTATAATTTTAAAATGATTTTTCACTTTTACTCTTCTGTTTCAATCAGCTTCTGTTTCAACAATTTGGCTAGCAGCCACTGTGGGGGGTGTAAAATCAACAACAACCAGCTCACAGAATTCTGCAAAAGCCCAAGTTCTTTTGATCTGCTTTACTAAGGACAGCAACATTAAGGGGTTACAAATACCATTCACTTTGTTCAGGGAAAAAAGCCAGCACCCTGAGCTTCAGAGCAAATACAAACAAATTACAAACATCAACAGACAGGTCAAATACAATTCATAGTTACCAACATTTAAGTTCAGCCCAGGAACTCATAACAAGGGCTGGCCAGAGTCACTGTGCACTGCCATGGCTGTGGGTAAGAGCTCTGAAAAAGAGAAAGCCAACCCCCTGGTTTTATATCTTTTTCAGGGTCAAGGGTAAGTCACACATGTGACTCATCCTTGTGACCTGAAATCATCACAAAGATGTGACTTAAATCCACCTGGTCTAAAAGCCTCTGAGGTCATAAACATGTCACTCAAACTCATTTAAACTATGCTTTCCCTTGAGGCAAGGAGGTCATCAAGGACTCCTAATTTAATCAAGGAAATAAAGGCCAAACTCTTCAATGGCACTTGGTTGAACTAAGTGCTAAGAGCCCATTTTGATTGCCGACACAGCTTCCAAGTCCTACCTACTTCACATCCATAACAACTAGTTCATTGGCCCCTTCTCTCTAGTCACAGATCTACCTCCAAATTCAAAGCCTTATTATTCTTTGCCTGTGTAATTTTTATGGCCTCCTAATTGCTTCCAGGCTCTTTATTCACAAATTTGTTTTCCATAAAACTACCAATATGCTTTCTCTGTTGAAAATTCTTCCATGTCTACTCATTACTAATAGTGTACAAGTGAGAATCATTCAGTCCATTGATCAATATCCCAGCCCACTTGAAGTAAGTGATAAACTGTTATGCCTTTATACATTAACCACATGAGACTATGTCTCAATCAGTCAAAGCCTTTAAACTAAATATGAAAAATACTTGAATGCCATGAGACAAGCTGGAGTCATGTTGCTTTGGGATCTTTGTTCACTGTCTAAAGAAACCTGATCACATCCTGTGGATTGTCTACATTACTACTTCTACTATTACTACTACCACCACCACCACCACTACCACTACTACTACTATCATCACCAACATCATTATTATTGTCATCATAAAATAGGGAAGTCCTCCCTAATTTATGTTTTCAAGTTGATTTAATGTTAGGTTATTAAGTTCCATTGTTTGTGATCCTTCCCTTTCTTGTTTTTCCATATGATAATGAGATATTTCCTAAACTGAGAGATTTGGGTGTCTGTTGGCAGAGAGGCCAGAAGGATGCTTGTGGGAAGTAATCTCTTCGGGAGTGAAAGAGTTTAACTAGACCTTGGTCTTGATCTCTTCCAGCTTCCTTGGTGATAGTACCTTGTGAGCCAAAAAATATTTAAGAGATTTTGAACTTCCTTTCCCATCATCATCCTTGCAGTATCTCTGGAAAAGCAAATAGCAATTGCTACATTGTCAATCGAGGACAGATTAGCTACAGATTCTAGGTTTCTCAAAAAAATAAACAAACAAACAAAAGTAAGAGTGGAAAGCAAACAACAACAATGAAACAAAACTTCATCGTACCTGAAGTGAACATTCGGGACTCCAGTAAAAGGATTTTTTTGTGTGTGATAAGTGTGATAAGTTACCATTTTGATACCTGTACACTCTATGCTTAAGCTGTCTCATAGACGCTGTATATACTGGTGGGAGAATGTATCACAGACTTTTGTGGAGATGTTTTATAATAACTAAACAATTATAAAAAATATTTATTTTTAGGAGCTAGTTAAGTTTGACCAATTAATTTCAACTCATAAACATGGTAGGAAGCACACACATGAGAAAATTAGAAAGAAAATCTCTAGCCTTACCTGTCTAATCCTACAACCTTAAGGTTATACAGTAGCCAAGTTCTGGGGACCTAACTTGTCAGAGCAAGTGGAGGTTGACCTCCCAAAGTCTATATGAACTATGCTAGGATAAAATATATATTGGTCAGCCTGACATTTAAGACCCTTCAAAATCTTGCTCTAATCTTTAGGGCTTATTTTACCATTAGTCTTCACAAAGTCTAGCATTCAGTCCAATTAGTTAAAAAAGCTATTCTTTGAACTTTACATTCCTGTATGCATTTGGTTAAGAAGTTCCCATGTCTCAAATTCATCTCTTTCTGATGTCTTTTCTTCTCAGGGGGCTTTTCTTGTTTCAAGATTCATCTAATGTGTTACCTCTGTGAAGAACTCTTCTTATTCCCTCAGTTTTAACTGCTTTCCTCTGCCTAAAATCAAGAAGAAAATACACCAAAAGCCCTTGTATTTACATTTTCCTTATACCTGCTATATGCTCTATATAGAATGCCAGTTCCTTGAGGGCAGGCAGAATTTTTTTTTGTCCAAATATCTCCAGTGCCTACCATACTGACTTATACTTAAATGTTTTTTGAATGTGTTAACTTAAATCCCTTGGGCCCTGAGAGCTGAAGGGAAGTACTTTGGTAGGGAAGAATTTTGCTACTTAGCTGAGTTATTTAGGCTTATTATTAGGTTTGTATCCGCAACCTGGATACTCTCTTCCATTTTGTCTCTGGCTGGTTGAAGCTTATTTGGTATAAGCTAGACTTCACTGACCAAAATTTGTTATTTGGAATTATCTTCACTCCCAAAGGCAAATATTGAGTGAAATGTGTTAAGAAAAAAAAAAATCCTTCACCTAGTTACTACACTGAAGCTTCAGATAGACAGTTGCTTAATGTTATGAAAGCAATAAGAAAATGAAATTGAACTAAGAACAGAGCTCCTAGTAACTTCTTCCAGCTCTTTGGAACATACAACAAGATGAGAATTATGTTCATCACCCAGTACCAGGCCATCTCTCAAGTTCCTCTAAAAGCCAACAGCTAATAAATGTATACTTTGGTGTGTAAATGTTAAATGCACTATGCCATTGGTGAGCATTGTCTGAGATTTTTCATTTGAACTTTCTTGAATTGGCAAACATTTTATTAATTTCCTGATAGACTTGACAAAAGGCTTGATATAGATGTACTCCTGAGTACAATTGTATATGCTTTAATTGTACTGTGTTTATATAACTTAGGGTTTGTTTAAAGGAACTAAAGAGTCAGGTCTGGGAACTGGATGTGGCTATAGAAGATGAGTAACAGCCCTACATTTCCTAGTTTTATAGCCATAGATAAATTATTTCATGGGGCTTGATTTAGTTCCCTCATCTGTAAGATGGAAATAATCATATTTGAATTAACAAATGTATTAAAAATAAAGTACTTTCTAAACTGTAAAACATTACATAAGTACGAGTTGTTATTACTGAGAGTAGCAACATTCACAAGTAATTCTACTTGAATCTAATGTTTCTAAGACTAGTTGGGTCTTAAAAAGGTCCATTCTGTTAAGGAAAATGCTATTGAATAAGCTAATTAACCCTACCTGTCTGCTTTCCCCCAAGCTCATTAGCAAGTCTGACCTAAGAAGCATATGATTTTTTAAAACTGTTTCAAGATAGTGTGGATTGGATTATTTATCACATCAAAAATTGCATTTGTGATATGCTTTTGGAATGGACATAACACCAAAAAGTCAAAGTGGGATGCTTCACATTTGAAAAAGAATAGTTTAAACTTTATTTGGCAAAGGTTAACTATGTTAGATATGCATTTGGCATATTCGATTTCCTCAATTGTTTACTTACCTTAATTTTTTTAAAAGTTCCAACATAGCATGGCCCAGGTATTATGTATCCCTGAGTCACCATGGATAATATTTGAACTTTTAAATCCAAAGTTTGACAAATGAACTACTTTAATATAAATTTGTTTTGTGACTGACACCTTGACAAGGAATATCAGTTTTGTGAAAATTTAAGAAAACTGTCACAGAGGCTATCTTTGAATCTAGATAAACAATAGTGGTATTATAAAGAAGGTCACTTTTTGTGATTTTTGGAATTAAAACTTATCCAACAGTGTATAGTTCCACCATGTATAGTGGAAACAATTTATTGCTGCTTTTCAGTATTGGAAAAGAAAAAGTTCATGCTGTCATTGATTGACCTTTAAAAAGAAAAATGTAGCTGGCTTATGGGTAATACCAAAGCAATGATTTTTTTTTCCTCTTTCAAGTAGACTTTCTTCATTAGGGTCCACTGCATAGTTCCCCAACATTTTGAAAAGCCTGGCCACATAAATCAAAAAAAATGACCCATCATAGAAGCACAATGTTTATGTGGATATCAGTGTAAAATTGTGTTTCCAAACACTGCTAATTGAGAGAGTAGAGAGAGGAGTGGTACATATTTTAGCACAGCAAATCCAGAAAATTTATCAGAAACCTTAGGTGTCTTTAGATTCTGTCTTAAAATAAAGCTCCCGTGAGATATTAACCATTTTATCTTTTTAGTTATCAGCAAAATACATCACATTCCACTTTGGTTGGAGATAAGACTATATAGTGTAAAAAACAGAGATGGATGCAAATGTATATAATAAAGGATCTCTTCCATATTCACTCTTTGAAGTCTCATACAGCAGGGGTGGGGAACCTGTGATCTTCTAGGTACTTGAGTGCAGCCTTTTGACGGAATCCAAGTTTTTCAGAGCATATCCTTTTATTAAGGGTATTTGTTCTGTAATTTTGATTCAGTCAAAATTCCCCATTTGAGGACCTAAAGGGCCACATATGGCCTCAAGGTCACAGGTTCCCCACCACTGCCATAGAGGACACTTTTACAATGTGCCATCCCTGCTCCTTGGATCTATGCCCATGTATCATTGTTCTTTGCTTTCTTCATTTTCACATCTCACCTCTTCTGTTGCACTCTCCTCAGAGAATAGCATCCGAGACCTCTTGCTATTAATCATACATCTTTCTGAACCTATTCATGTTCTTCAGCTTAATATTCCGAAAACACATAGCTCTTCTAAATACTGATTATGAGTGATCGTAGGGTCTAAAATGTTCCAACAATAACTAGTTAAAAGCAAAGAAATATGAAATCATGTGTTTGAGTTATGATGAATAGTTTAATTCTGTGAAAACCTATTACTCTCAAAATTTTGTTCTCTTTTCTTATATCCTATTTCAGTTAAGCAGCTGTTGTATTGTTATATTAAAGGAAATATATTGCCCCACACCATAATACCTGTCAATCTTCCTCTTTCTTCTTTCTTATTTTTCTCTTCCTGTCTTTTGACTTCCTCTTCTACTTTAATTGTTATCTGGACCTCTTTCTTTATTTTTATATTATATTTATATATTATATATATATTATATATATATATATAATTTTATATATTTTCTATATTTTTATTATCTGTCTTTTGTAATGGAGAAGGTAGTATTTGCAAAAGAAAAAAAATTGAATCTACTTTCTGAGAAATGTTCTCTTGACAACATTAGGTTTTCAAAAGTATTCTCTTTCTTGACTATTTTTAAATTAGTAGACAAGAACAGTATGTTTTATTCCTTAAATTGTGCCATCTGGTTTACATCTGAGGCAGGACTTTCTTCAAAGGGGCTATTGAACTAAGCTGTATCTCCTAGCTTTTTGTTTACATGGAAGTTATTTCATACAGTGGTAAATTTATATTGTTTATTCTTCCACTCTGCTAGGAAATTTCACCTAATGAAATCTAATGGTTTTATTTTTCTAAATATCTCAGGATTGTTTTTTAATAATGATGCATACAAAAGTGCTGGCAATTCCTATTTTACTAGCAATGATGATTACAGAAATTTATATATTTCTCTAAGTTTTGAAAAATAATTTATGTAACTTATATCATTTATATTTCATATTAACCATGTGAGGAAAGTATGACTGAAATCATTTCCTCCCTATTATTGATGGCAAAATTGAGGCTGAAAGAGCTTAGATGACTTGTGCAGAGTCGTATTGCTGGTAAGTATCAGAGATTACTACTGTCCTTTAAAACTATTGTGTAAAGGATACAGAGAATGAAGTCAATGGACCTAAGGTTTGAATGCTGACTCTCCTCATACCATTTGTGTGACATAGGTGACACCTGATATTCCATGAAGCTCATTGTATTTGATTGCATTAAATATTGTCTTTAATTGTTGAATTTACTATCTCAGAGCTCATTAACTTCTCAGGCGATTCCAACCTTGCTTATCTCTGAACTGAAAGTGTTCTTTCTAAGGTTACCTTATGTATTTATTGATAGATAATTGTCACATATAAATATTGAGTTTATTTTAAAAGGGAGACATCTTTAAAAGGTGTTCAAAATTTTTCTGACATTGAGTTTGTTTTAAAAAGGGAAAGAACCATAGGAATGATGATGATGATGATGATGATGTTGATGAAGATAGCTAGAACTTTTCTAGAATTGTAATGTTAATCAAATACTTTACAAATGGTGTCTCAGTTTGTCCTCACAGTGACTCTGGGATATAGGTGCTATTGCTATCATTCAACTCCATTTCACAGAAAAGGAAACTGAGGCAAACAGAAGGTAAATGTCTTATATAGAGCCACACAGCTAGGATGTCTCTGAGACAGGATTTGAAGGTCTAGTGTTCTATTCACTACTGCCTAGGAAGAATGAAGGGTTACTTTATGGAAGGAAAAAAAGTATAGTATTTTAAAAAAGAAAGCAAAGAGGAAAAACTACCTCCATTAGTGAAGGGTAATCCTAACATATGATAGAAAGTGTCAGTTTAGAAGAGTATGTATAACAAGAGGAAAGAAAAAGAATCCTGGAAATTTGGGCAGAGTATAACCAATTTAAGATACTTTCTAAATATTCTGAGAAGAAAGCAGATTCTCAGGATTCACATTGCAATCTGGCTTCTAAGTTCTTTCCTAAATTAAAAATTCACTCTCTGATATTGCCAGTGATTCTTATTTGCCAAGTTCCATGGTCTTTTGTCAGTTTTTATGAGCCACAGAATTTGAGAGTTGGAATAAAGTTCCATAGTTGTCTATTCTAATCCATATTAGAAAGCATTCTTTTCCCATTATAAGTCATTGTTGTTCAGTTGTTTCAGGAATTTATGACAACTCATAAACCCATTTTGGGTTTTCTTGGCAAAAATACTACAGTGGTTTGTCAATTACTTCTCTAGTTCATTTTACAGATGAGGAATTGAGGCACACAGAATTAACTGACTTGCCCAGGATCAAAGAACTAATGCCTGAGGCCAGATATGAAATCAGGAAGATGAGTCATACTGACTCCAAGGCCAACATTCAATTCATTCTGTCACCTAAGAACCCTCCCACTATATAGCATAACCAACAAATGGTTTTTCAGCCTCTGCTTAAAGACCATCAAGAAGGGGAAACCCACCATGTTTTGAGGCAAGGCATTCTACTTTTTCATAGCTCTAATTGGTAGGGTATTTTGCCCTTAACACATATCTTAAATTTACTGATTGGCAATTTTTATAATTTATTTATTTGTTTATTTTCAGTTTACCACTCACGGTTCTACATAGTTTTGAGTTCCAGATTTTCTCCCCTCCCTCCCCCTTCCCTCCCCAAGACGGCATGGAATCTCATATAACTATCATGTATAACTTCGCATTGAATTAATTTATGCACTAGTCAAGTTGTGGAGAAGAATTATGACCAATGGAATGAATCATGAGAAAGAAGAAACAGAACAAAAAAAAAAAAACAGCCCAAAAACAAAAACAAAACAGAAGCAAAAAAGGCGAGCATGTAGTGCGCCTTGATCTGTATTCAAACTTCACTGTTCTTTCTCTAGATGAATATAGCACTCTCCATCGTGAGTCCCCTGGAGTTGTCCTTGCACCTTAGGTTGCTGAGAAGAGCACAGTAAGTCAGGGTTGGTTGTCACAGAATCCATATATCTGTGGCTGTGCACAACGTTCTCCTGGCTCTACTCCACTCACTCAGCATTATGTCGTGTAGGTTTTTCCAGGTTGTTAGGAAGTCTGCATCATCCCCATTTCTTATGGCACAATAGTATTCCATTACCTTCATATACCACAGCTTGTTCAGCCATTGCCCAATTGATGGGCATCCCTTTGATTTCCAATTCTTGGCTACCACAAAAAGAGCTGCTATAAATATCCTTGTACATATGGGTCCTTTTCCTGCTTGTGTGATTTCTTTGGGATACAACCCTAGAAGTGGTATTGCTGGGTCAAAGGGTATGAACATTTCTAGAGCCCTTTGGGCATAGTTCCAAATTGCTCTCCAAAATGTCTGGATCAGTTCACAACTCCACCAGCAATGCAACAATGTTCCAATTTCCCCACATCCTTTCCAGCATTTATCATTCTCCTGTTTTGATATTTTAGCCAATCTGACAGGATAGATGTGGTATCTAAGAGTTGTTTTGATTTGCATTTCTCTAATCAGTAGTGATCCAGAGCATTTTTTCACATGCCTATAAATAGCTTTAATTTCTTCCTCTGAAAACTGCCTGTTCATATCCTTTGACCATTTCTCAATTGGGGAATGGCTTGTATTCCTATATATTTGGCTCAGTTCCATGTATATTTTAGAAATGAGGCCTTTATCAGAGATACTAGTTGCAAAGATTATTTCCCAATTCTCTGCTTCCCTCCTAATTCTTGTTGCATTGGCTTTTTTTTGTACAAAAACATTTCAATTTGATATAATCAAAATTATCCATTTTGCATTTTGTAATGCTCTCTATCTCTTGTTGGGTCATGAATTCTTTTCTTTTCCATAAATCTGATAAGTAAACTATTCCTTGTTTTGGCAAATTACTTATAGTATCAGCTTTTACTCCTAAATCATGAACCCATTTTGACTTTATTTTGGTATATGGTGTAAGATATTGGTCTATGCCCAGTTTTTGACCTACCATTTTCCAATTTTCCCAACAGTTTTTGTGACTAGTGAATTATTAGCCCAGAAGCTGGCCTCTTTGGGTTTATCAAAGAGTAGATTGCTAAACTTGTTGATTTCTCCTACTTGTGTACCTATCCTATTCCACTGATCCACACCCCTGTTTCTTAACCAGTACCAGGCAGTTTTGATGACTGATGCTGTGTAGTACAGTTTAATATCTGGTGTGGCTAAGCCACCTTCTCTAGCATGTCTTTTCATTAATACCCTAGATATTCTAGAACTCTTGTTTTTCCAGATGAATTTTGTTATTATTTTGTGTAGCTCAGTAAAATAATTTTTTGGTAGTTTGATTGGTATGGCACTGAATAGATAGATTAATTTAGGTAAAATTGTCATTTTTATTATATTAGCTCGGCCTAACCATGAGCAAGTGATATTTTTCCATTTATTTAGATCTGATTTTATTCGCGTGAAAAGTGTTTCATATGTATGTTCATATAGGCACTGGGTTTGTCTTGGCAAACAGACTCCCAAATATTTTATAGTGTCTTCAGTAACTTTGAATGGAATTTCTCTTTCTATCTCTTGCTGTTGGGCTTTGTCAGTAATGTATAGGAATGCTGAGGATTTATGTGGGTTTATTTTATATCCTGCAACTTTGCTAAAGTTGTTTATTATTTCAAGTAGTTTTTTACTTGATTCTCTAGGATTCTCTAGATAAATCATCATATCATCAGCAAAAAGTGATAATTTAGTTTCTTATTTTCCTATTCTAATTCCTTCAATTTCTTTTTTCTTCTCTTATTGCTACAGCTAATGTTTCTAGTACCAAATTGAATAATAGGGGTGATAATGGACATCCTCATTTCACCCCTGATCTTATTGGGAATGCATCTAGCTTATCCCCATTACAAATAATGCTTGTCGATGGTTTTAGGTAGATGCTATTTATAATTTTTAGGAAGTTTCCACTTATTCCTATGCTTTCTAGTGTTTTTAATAGGAATGGGTGTTGTACTTTGTCAAAGGCTTTTTCTGCATCTATTGAGATGATCATATGGTTTCTGCTAGTTTTGTTGTTGATATGGTCAATTATGCTAATAATTTTCCTAATATTGAACCAGCCTTGCATTCCTGGAATAAATCCTACCTGGTCATAGTGTAGTATTCTCGTGATGAGTTGCTGCAATCTTTTTGCTAATATTTTATTTAAAATTTTTGCATCAATATTCTTTAGAGAAATTGGTCTATAATTTTCTTTCTCTGTTTTAACTCTACCTGGTTTGGGTATTAGTACCATATTTGTGTCATAAAAAGAATTTGGTAGGACTCCTTCTTCACCTATTTTCCCAAATAGTCTACAAAGTATTGGAATTAGTTGCTCTTTAAATGTTTGATAGAATTCACATGTAAAGCCATCTGGCCCTGGAGATTTTTTCCTAGGGAGTTCAGTAATGGCATGCTCAATTTCTTTTTCTGAGATGGGGTTATTAAGAAACTTCACTTCCTTTTCTCTTAGCCTGGGCAGTTTATGTTTTTGTAGATATTCATCCATATCTCTACGGGTGTCAAATTTATGGGCATACAGTTGGGCAAAATAATTCCTAATTATTGTTTTGATTTCCTCTTCATTAGAGGTGACCTCACCTTTTTCATTTTTGATACTGGTAATTTGATTTTCTTCTTTCTTTTTTTAAATCAAATTGGCCAAAGGTTTATCAATTTTATTGGTTTTTTCATAAAACCAGCTCTTTGTTTTATTTATTAATTCAATAGTTTTCTTGGTTTCAATTTTATTAATCTCTCCTTTAATTTTCAGTATTTCTAATTTGGTATTTAATTGGGAGTTTTCAATTTGCTCTTTTTCTAGCTTTTTCAGCTGTATGCCCAGATCATTGATCTCCTCTTTCCCTATTTTATTCATGTAGGCATTTAGAGATATAAAACTCCCCCTAAGAACTGCTTTTGCTGCATCCCATAAGTTTTGTTATGTTATTTCTTTATTGTCATTCTCTTGAATGAAGTTATTAATTGTTTCTCTGATTTGTTCTTTGGCCCACTCATTCTTTAGAATTAAATTATTTAGTTTCCAATTAGTTTTTAGCTTGTTTTTCCATGGTTCTTTATTAAAAATGATTCTTATTGCATCATGATCAGAAAAGGATGCTTTGACTACTTCTGCTTTTCTGCAATAGATTGTGAGGTTTTTATGTCCTAGTACATGGTCAATTTTTGAGTATGTACCATGTACTCTTGAGAAGAAAGTATATTCCTTTTTATCCCCATTCAGTTTTCTCCAGAGGTCTATCATATGTGCCTTTTCTAAAATTCTGTTTACATCCTTAACTTTTTTCTTATTTATTTTGAGGTTAGATTTATCAAGTTCACAAAGGGGGAGGTTGAGGTCTCCCAATATTATAGTTTTGCTGTCTATTTCTTCCTGTAACTCCCTTAACCTCTCCTCTAAGAATTTGTATGCCTTACCACTTGGTGCATATATGTTAAGCAATGATATTGCTTCATTGTTTATGGTGCCTTTTAGCAAGATATAATGCCCTTCCTTATCTCTTTTAATTAAATCTATCTTTACTTTTGCCTTGTCTGAGATTAGGATTGCTACACCTGTTTTTTTTACTTTAGCTGAGGCACAATATATTTTACTCCAGCCTTTTACCTTTACCCTATGTGTATCCCCCTGTTTCAGATGCGTTTCTTGTAAACAGCATATTGTAGGATTATGCTTTTTAATCCATTCTGCTATCTGCTTCTGTTTTATGAGAATGTTCATCCCCTGCACGTTCAGGGTTATGATTTCTATCTGTGTCTTTTTCTCCATCCTAATTCCCACTGTTTATGCTTTTATTTCTCCCTTACCCCTTCTCCTCCTCAACAAAGGTTTGCTTTTAACCACCGCCTTCCTCAGATAACCCTCCCTCTTTATTCCCCTCCCTTATCTTACCGTTTCCCACTTGCTACTTCTCCTCACCCTTCTGACCACCCCCCTCCCTTTTTCCCCCCTTCCCCTCCTACTTCCCGTTGGACAAGTTAGATTTCTAAACGTATCATGGAATGTTATTGCCTTCTTGAACTAGATCAGATGACAGTAAAGCTCAAATACTGCTCTTCTCCCTCCCTTCTTTCCCTCTACTATAATATGTTTCTGTGTCACTTCATTTAGTGTAATTTACCCTTTTCTCCTACCTCCTTACCGCTTCTCTCATAGCCCTCCCTTTATATCTCTTACTTATATTTTATATCTTTACATCAGTTAATTTATACAGGCATTCACAACCTATGTATATCCCTTTCAATTGTCATAATAGCTGTGCCATTCTCAAGAATGACATATATATATATATATATATATATATATATATATATATATATATATATATATATATATATATATATATAACATACATAAGATGATATAATCCACATAAAGATGTGAACAACCTGCCCTTATTGGTTAATAAGGTTTGTCGGGTTTTTCCCCCTGGTTACCTTTTTATGTCTCTCTTGAGCTTTGTATTTGGAGATAAAATTTTCCATTGAGTTCTGGCCTTTTCATCAGGAAGGTCTGGAATTCCCTTATTTCATTGAATGTCCATTGCCTTGCCTGGCAATTTATGCTGAGTTTTGCTGGGTAGTTGATCTTTCGTTGTAGTCCCAGTTCCTTTGCCCTTCAGAATATCATATTCCAATTTCTCCTGTCTTTTAATGTGAAAGCTGAGAGATCCTGCGTGATCCTGACTGTAGTTCCACGATATTTGAATTGCTTCTTTTTGGCTGCTTGCAGTATTTTCTCCTTGAGTTTATTGCTCTGAAATTTGGCTATAATATTTCTTGGTGTTTTCAGTTTGCGATCTCTTTCAGGGGGTGACCGGTGAATTCTTTCAATGACTATTTTTCCCTCTGGTTCTAGGACCTCTGGGCAGTTGTCTTTGATAATTTCTTCGAAAATACTGTCAAGGCTCTTTTTTTCATCGTGGATTTCCGGTAGACCAATAACTCTTAAATTGTCTCTCCTGCATCTATTTTCCAGGTCAGTTGTTTTGTCAATCAGATATTTCACAATTTTTTCTATTTTTTCATTCTTTACATTTTGTTTTATTACTTCTTGGTGCCTCATAGTTTCATTAGCTTCCACTTGCTCAAGTCTAATTTTTAATGTGTTAGTGTTTACATTTTGCTTTTGAGTCTCCTTTTCCAATTGGTTGATTTTGCCTCTCAGGGTGTCCTTTTCTCTCTCTAGATTCTGAATCTCTGTAGCCATTTCACCAATCTTATTTTTTAGGGACTTGATTTCTTCAGTGCATTTTTTTCCATTTTTTCTTTTAGCTCCCTAATTTGCTTTTTAAAATCCTCCTTTAGCTCTTCCAGCAGTGCTTTTTGGGCTGGATACAAGTTCATATTACCTTTTGAGGTATCTGATGTATCTACAGTATCATTACTTTCCACTTTCATATTGATATTTTGATCCTGCCTGTCTCCATAAAAAGAATCTATTGTCCTAGGTTTTTTTGTGTTCTTCTTCATTTTGGCTTGCCTTTTGCTGGCTTTACAATGAATTTCTACCTTTCAGCCTCAGGGCTTTCTGTCCCAGCTTTTTTATTCTGGGGGCTGTGAGTCCAGAATTATAACCTTCAGTTTCCTGAGGTGTGGGGGAGGGGTCTGGCTCCCTGGCATCTCCATCCCTGCTGGTGCTCTCCTGCACTTGCTTTTCAGCAATGGTGTCAGCTGTTTGTTGTTTGAGCTGATGCCTGGCACTTCCCCTGGGGGAGCAAGGTTACGTCTGGGTTCCTGGTGTTGACCCCTGCTGACTCTGCCCCTATGGGACTAATGAACTTCTACTATTTGACCACTGAAGCCCCACTACTTTCTGCTCAGTTCCAGTGTTTTTTATTTCCCCCGAGGAATTCTCTGGGTGGGCAGAGGAGGGATTAGAGCTGTTTACCTGGACATTAAGAACTCCCGGAAGTTCAAGAAGCTGCGTTTAATACGTTTGTGCTGCAAACTTCTGGAGACGGTGTTTCACGGCTGGTGGCGTTGCGCTGCTTCTCGTGGCTTCTACAGACTGCGGTCCTGTGTTGGGAGGCCTGGGTATCTCCACCGGTTTCGGGCGCCCAGCTTTCTCCTAACCCGTCTCCCACGTGGATTTCCCGGCCAGCCGCTTCCGCCTTGGTCTGGAGCAGCTCCGCACTGAGCACTCTCTCAGCCTACAGGTTCGTGCCTCCGGCCTTTTTTCATACTCTCGCGGCTCGGAAATTTGCCCCACGCAGACTGCTCTCAGTTTCTGACTCTCTCAAATCTGCTCAAATTCACTTTTTTATAGGAATCTGACAGACCTTGTGAGAAAGCTCCGGTAAGATGCTGCCTTCATGCGGCCATCTTAACACATACCTTAAATTTAGCGCTTGGCAATTTTTACCAATTGCAACTAATTCAGTCTTCTGGATTACAATAGAACCAAATTAACCCTTTTTCTACATGACAGGGTTTCAAATACCTGAGGACAATTGTTGTCTCTTCTCACTTTTCTTTTCTATAGACTGAAAATGTCAAGTCCCTCAACTTATCCCCATATGTCATTAACTCAAAAGCCATTTTCCATTCCATTATCATTGACTTTTTAGATGTATACATAACATAATCATCAAACTTGCAGATGACACCAAGATAGAAGGATATGCTAGCAAACTGTAGCAAAGCAAGGATAAAAAGTATCTTGACAGCCTAGCAATGGCCTAAGTCTAATATGATGAAATTCAATAGGAGTAAATTTAAAATCTTGAACTTCAGTTTAACAGTT
The DNA here is from genome assembly GCF_011100635.1 of Trichosurus vulpecula. Classification (NCBI taxonomy): domain Eukaryota; kingdom Metazoa; phylum Chordata; class Mammalia; order Diprotodontia; family Phalangeridae; genus Trichosurus; species Trichosurus vulpecula. Next base: position 180,050,347 of record NC_050578.1, on the reverse strand, counting down.
CAATTCTCTTAGTCTAGTCAATCAATAGGATCTATTTTTTTCATCTAACCCATATTTCTCCATCTTTTCCAGAATACTATAAGATCCTTTATCAAAATTGTTCAATAAACATTTATTAAGGACATACTGTGCATCAGATACTGTGCTAGGTACTAGTTATAGAAAATTAAAAATGAAATAGCACCCACTTTTGAGACACTTACAGCTTACATTTTATTAGGAGACACAACAGATATAAACATATGTAAATGTGAATATGTGTATATTTACATAGTTGTTAGGAAGTTGGCCCTAAATTTAAAAAGGAACTTACTTTGATTCAAGGCCTGCCTCTGATGTATTCTGACCCCATGAACCTGGACTAATACTTAACCTTTCAATGCTCTAGATGATTCTCTAACATTATATGACACTTTCAATGATTCTTTAAATTAGCTGTTCTCAAATATTTTGTACTCATGATCTTTTCATACTTGTAAAAATTATTAAAGACTCCTCCAATGAGTGTTTGCTTATTTGTATTATATCCATACCTAATTTCTGTCTATCCAAAGATATAATATTTACTATAATTTAATTAAATTAGTTAGAAATTAAAATTGATATTTAAAAGTAATAAACTCATCATGTTAACATAAACAACATTTTATGAAAAAAATAACTGTAGCATGCAAAGCCAAAAAAATTATTGAGAAGAGTGGCATTAATCATTGTACAATTTTTTCAAATCTTTGTAGTTTATAGGTTAATAGGAGACAACTATATTCTCATATTTACTTCAGTATTCAATCTGTCTCTTTTTTCTGTGTATGTGAAGTGTATGAAGAAAATCTGCCCTCAAACAGACATTTAATTGGAAAAGATAGGGGTATTTTTATAGTCAAATGACATCTCATTATTATTTTAAAAATAGTTTTGCCTTCACAGAACCCCCCCCCAAAAAAAAAGGTAAGGTCCAAGGATGTTATTTTGAGATTTGCCATTTCAAGTGAACCATTATACTATATGCAAGAAGTGATAAGTTTCATTTAGGTAGACATCAACCTGCATTATGTAATATAATATAAATAAGGTAACAATATAATGTAATACAATATAACATGATGTGAGGTGATATGACACAACAGAGTACAATATAATGTAACTTAACATAATATAATATAACATAATACAATATAATCTGGTCAGCTAGATGGCACAGCGGATAGAGTACTGGCCTAGAGAAAGGAAGATGTGAAGTCAAATCCAGTCTCAAACACTTACTGACTATGTGATCCTGGGCAATTCACTTACCCCTCTTTGTTTCAATTTCCTCACCTGTAAAATGAGCTAAAGAAGGAAATGGCAAGCAACTCTAGTGTCTTTGTCAAGAAAATCCTCAGTGGAGTTGGAAAGAACCATGTATGACTAAAATGACTGAATAACAACCACAAAATATAACATAATGTTATTTAATGCAATATAATATAAACACATGATTTTGTATCTGACACATATGTAACAGGTGCATAGATAAATATACTTTTGGTTTGGAGTCACTAGTAGGTGGTAGATCAAGAAAGTCTTTATGGAGAAAAAAGGATTCTAAATTGAGGAGGTACAGAGGAAATGCATTCTAGTCCATGGGGGAACTGCCAGAATAAAGTAGTAGAAATGGGAGATGGAGTACTATGCCTGATGAATAACAAGAAGGAAAATCCATATGGATCAGGTGTTCTTAACACATTTTTGTAACATGGACACCTTTGCAATCTAGTGATGCGTATAGACTCCTTCTCAGAATATTTTTAAATGTGTAAAATAAAATGCATAGGATTACAAAGGAAAAAAATTATACTAAAATAGATATGACAAGACAAAACAAAGTTTATAGACCCCCAGGTTTAGAGTCTCTAGTATTGTTCATATAGTTTGTGTGAATGGGGATTAATGGATGATGGTGGTGGTGGTGGTGGTGATGATGATGATGATGATGAAGATAAAATAATAATAACAACAAAAGCCATCACTGCTGCCACAACAAACAACCAGCATTTGTGGAGAACTTCAGGTTTTTCAAAGCACTTTACATATTTTATCACAAAGATTGGAAAGGTAAGTTCGCCTCATCCTTCTTGACATCTTGACTTATTTTGTGGTACTTAACAGTGCAGAATATCCTTTCCTCCTAAAATATTCTCCTTACTTCACTCTCATGGACTCTCTAAGTTTCCTTCACAATTGAGCATCCAAGTCTGTTTATAATATATAAAGTCTATTCTATTCTGCTTTATTCACAAACCCTCACACTCCAGAAATTATGCTGCATTTATTTGTATGTATTTTCTATTTAGATATCTGCATACATGATGTTCCCTAAAATTTTGACAACCTTCCACCCCTCCCCCCACATATCCCAGTAGAATATAAGCTCTCTAAGGCAGGGGAAATTTCTTTCTTTTTTTTTTTTAGAATATCTATACCTAATACGGTGTCTGTAATTTAATTGTGGGCATTCAATAAAAATGTGCTTGAATAACTGGATGAAAATGCATTGCTTCATTTTGATTTTAAAGTGATACATTTCCTAAAGCCTCTATTGAGTGTGTTAATTAATATTAATGTATATGTATATTATTTTTAAAGGTAACATTTTGTGTGGAGTAGGTGCCTTTGCAATTTCATTTTTTACTGTCTGATTCCCTAAAATGTGACTTAGCTTGTTATAGTTTTTAAAATGTTTACTGCATGCTACCTTATGTTTTATGTACCTGCATATATCTATATCTATCTATCTAGGTAACTTAATCTTCTCTAATAATTGTAAGCTTCTTGAGGAAAGAATTTATGTCTTACATATCTTTTTTTCTTTCTTACACAGTACCTAATGCCTTGTACATAATAGACACTCAGAAGCATTAAATTTATGAAAAGGCCTTCTATCATAGAATTTTAGGGATTCATGAAATATAATTTCCATAGTTTTACAGAAGAGAAAAATGAGATTTAAATGACTTGTTCAATTTCATGTAAATGTCTCTGAAATTCTCCCCACTACCTCACCTAAAAGGGGAATGAAAAATAAAAGGTATCTTACTTATGTTAAACAAATGTCAAGTTGTGTACTTATTTTCAGGAAGCTCAAGACATTTAGCAGAAATCACCTGGTTTATTTTCAGAGTGTGGCTCTGTTGAAGTTATTTTTACTTCTACATTTGAGAGGAAAAATAACCCAATAGAAGATAATACAAAGGTTAATTGACTTTTTGCCAAAGTTACAAAGTCAGTAGGAAGTTGGAGAAGAGAATATTGTTTTCTGCATCCAATTCCCTAGGCATACTGTACCCCAAAATAATATTCTTGTGATTAATCTTTTAACCAGTAGTTATAGGGTAGCAAAAACTTTGGGTAATCCTAATGGATTTATTCCTTAGTAAGAAAATGGCATTCACTCTACACATTTTCATTCTAAAATGTTCATTTTTTCTGCTCAATAAAAAGAATTATGATATTGATTAGTGGAGATGCATTGTATATTCTTTAGTGTGAAACTCAACCACCTAGGTTATAGAAACATGGCAGTGTGCCTTTAGGATCAGAGAATGGAGAAAGGAAAGGGAACCTTCTAACTTTTTGAGAGTTGAAACATTTACTTAACTCCTGAAAAGAATTTGTTTGTGAGGATTTGCTTAGTTTAATTAAAAGGATACTTGATTTGGAATCAGAATACTTGAATTTGAATCTCAGTTTTATTTCTGGCTATATGACCTGGGGTATATTGCTTAGAATCTTTGACCTTCATTTTCATTTTCTGGCAAATGGGAATAATAAGACCTGTAAGTCCTTCCTTAATGTGATGTTATAAAAGAAAATTTTGTAAATTTTAAATTACTATGGAAATATGATCTACTGATGTTACATGTGATAATAGTCAAGTGAAGCACCATGTTACCTCTGTTTAGTATTTCACACTTGGAGAGAAAACAGAAATGAGTAACAGATTTAAAACTAAGATTTGCTTCACATTCATGTTATTTAACCTAAATTGGGCCTTCATTATTGCAAACAAATTTTTTGTTGTTGCTGTTGTTGTTGTGTGTTTTTTTCTATTTTGCTTATTGACTTTGTATCAAATTCCCTTCAACATCTATTCCAAACCTCTTCTATCAATCACAAAGGTGTATATAACCACCTTTTCTTCTTTCCCTCTCTCAGTTCAAAACTTTGTTTTATACTTCACAGGTAATATTGAAACATCTATGAGGAACTCCCTTATGTAATTCCCCTTGAACATTAGTCCCCTGTTCTGTCTTCTTTTGCTCTAGTGATGAAAGAGGAAGTGTGAATTCTCTTTACCAAAGCCAACTACCTCTAGCTGTACCCTTGACCATTGTCTTCCCATCTTTCCCATAGACCCGATCCTTTGATTATTCTCTTTAATATCTTTAGAGTTTGTCTTCATTGCCAGGATCTTTCTTAGTGTTTTCAAAAAAAAAAAACAAAAAAAAAAAAACAAACCCTAGATCCTTAACCCTAACTTAACCCTTCTGTCTGTGGTGTTAAGGTGATTAAAGATCTTCCCTACCCATTAATCCCATTAATAGGTCTCAGGTGGAGCTAGTTAAGGGAAGCTCGATTAGGAGAGAGTTGTTTGTAGGAAAGCTCACATATTTTTGCTAATTAGGTCACTACAGTTGTGAAGCCCTACGGCTCTAAAAAGGGTATATGTACTGTGAGGGTAGCCATTAAGCAGTATCTCAGAACTGCAGGAGGAGAGGACACAAGCAGGCAGACAGCTAGGATTTGTGAGTGAGTGTTTATTGGAAGCCCCCAGCAGAGAGGAAAGTTATAGGATGGCTTGGCTCCCTGCTGTGATATTATGTTTGAAGTTCCTGGCTGTTATAATGAAGTAAACTTACTGATTTGGGGATATAGTCGCTGCTATGTGGAATTGGAGTTATTGGTTTGGGGATTTGATCCTCTGATGTCTGAACAAATGTTCTACTTCTTCTGCCTTGAATATAGAAAGTCTCCTATATTCCATGATACAGAACTATACAGGCATATTCATGGTTACTATAAATATTGTGACACTTGCTTTGCTGTTACTCTGTCCCATCAATATATCAGCTATATCTTTCCTCATTATAATTGATAAACATCTGAAAAAAAGTTTTTTAAACTCATTCCCTCTACTCATTTTCAATATTTTGCAATCTAGAACCCAATCTCATCCCTCAATTAAAATTGTTCTCTCCAAAATTACTAACGACCTCCACACTGCAAAACTCAGTGACTTTTTTTCTGAGTCCTCATCCTTTTTGCTTACTCTATAGCTTTTCATGTTTTTTCCTTCTATTTTTCCTGGGTTTGTATGTATATGAAACATACTCTTCTTGCTACTGTTTCTATTGAAGGCATTATTACCCTTTTAGTCACTCAGGTTCATAGCCCCCAAGTCATCTCTTGACTCTTCCTCAGTGCCCATATCTAATCAGAAGTAAAATCCCATGGATTCTACCTCCACAATGTCCATACCATTTCTAGAAATATTACATTTCTCTCTATTCATATAACACTGCCCTTATACAGGCTTTCATAACCTCCCATGTGACCTAATGAAAATAATGTCCACTCTCTCCAATCTCAAATCCATCCCGTATATAGCTGCCAATTTCATATTCCTGAGACATATTTCTATTTCAGTCACTTGATTAAAATAATTCTGTGATGCCCTTGTGAATATTCATAATGCAATTTCAGTATATCTTTCTATTGCACACATGTATATTTTTCTAGTCTGATTCCAATCTATCTTTCTAGTCTGATTTCTAGTTTGATTACTGTATGATATGAGAAGAGTTAGCAACTAAGGGATCATTGATAACTTTGGAGAGATAAGTTTCAGTTGTGTGATAAGGAAAGAGGCAACATGAATCTGGAGAAAATTTTTCCTTTACTATATGATATCTGGGAAGAATTTCAAATTATTCCATTGCTTCAAAATTTCAGTGCTTTTTCTTCTTTCTTTTCATTTTCATAATCTTCTAACCTCAATATTCCAACATAGGTTAGCAGTGTATCCTGATATTGTGGATTATTTTTCCTCATTCATTCTTTGTTCCAATCAAACTGTCCTACTTGTTGCTCCTCTTTCATAGCCTTCCATAATCCTTTTCTATTACATTGTACAGGCTGAGGACCATGTCTGAAATATTACTATTTCATCCCTCCCTCCTGTATAATCCCTAAATTTTTGCAAAGCACAGACCAGATACCACCTCCTATAACAGACTTTTACTGATTCACACCCACCCACCCAGCTGGTATTGTTCTTCTGGCCCTCTCCACTAAGCCATCTCCATGGAATTATTTGAATTTGGCTATTTACTTTGCATATACTTATTTCCGTACACATTGATTTGCCCCAGTAGAATGTAAATTTCTATAGTGCAAGGACTGTGGCTAGCACAACTCCTGCCACTTAATAAGTGCTAAAGTGCTTATTGAATTGTATTGCATGAGGAAATGGTGAGAGAATAGCTAGCTGTACCCATTGAATTAAGTCACCAAGTCTATATTTCAGAGTACTAAAATAAATTGTGGAGCTGAGCTACTATCAATTATTTTAGAAAGATCATAGAAAGAAAATTGACACAGGTTTGGAAATAGGTGAATATCCCAATTTTTCAAGAGAGAAAATAAATTCTTCAAACCATTATTTAGTGATCTTGATTTCAATTCCTGTACAGGTCTAACCATGACATGTTCCTACTAAAAATAAAAAGAAACAATGAAAAAAATAATTCCCAATAAACCTCCAATGACTTCTTATTAGCTTGAGAGTCAATATAAAGTCTGCTGTTTACCTCTGAAAGAATTTTACAATCTGGTCCCTTCCTACCTTCCTATTCTCCTTATACTTTATTCCCTCCCACATACTCTATGAAGCAGCAATGCTGGCCTTCTTTCTCTCCCTCCATATGGCATTCTATTTTCCCATTCCATGTCTTTTTCCATTGGCTATTCCTCATGCCTGAAATGCTCTCCATCTCACCTTTGCATCTGGACTTCCTTGAAAACTGGGTCAAAATTCTATTCTTTTCAGGACACTTTTTGCAAGTATCCTTTCCCCTAACCCCTAAAACACACACACCACACACACACACACACACACACACACACACACAGACACGTGCACACACACACACATACACACACACACACAATTGTATTTTTTAAGATTGCTTTTCATTTATACCATGTTTATACACCATGTATATTTTTTATGCTGTCTCCCCAAGTAGGATGTGTACTTCTTGGGGGAAAGGATCATCTTTTTAAAAAGTTTTTTGGATTTTTTTGTATCTAGTGTTTAGTACAGTCCCTTGCACATAGTAAGCACTTCATAAACACTTGTTGACTGAAAATCTAGCCTTGTTTGAATCCTATAGCTGGAGGATGATATAACACTAGGGTTGGAAGGCATATAAAGTGAAAGAGGGAATAGATTGTTCTGCTTGATCCCAGGGAAATGAATTGAGGTGAAAATTGAAAAGCTGAAAGTGAAGGCTTGGGAAAGAAAAAAAATCAAATTAATTAGACCTCTCTAAAAGTGTAATAGGCCACTTAAGAAAGCAATAGTGTCCCTTCATTGTTGTTTTTTTTTAAACAAAAGTTGAATGACTACTTGTTGAGTTTCTTTTACATGAGATTTTCTTCTTGTATACAGCTGATTAGATGGCCCCTGAGGTCTTTTGCAAATCTGAGAGTGACAATTACAACTTGGTGAATTAGAGAAGCTTTTATAAAAAATGAAACCCTTAAAATGGGCTGTTAAAATAGGAAGTATTTCATTGGATGGTAATTGAAGGTGGAAGCTAATCTCAGAAATTACTGGTAAAATAAGGAAGAGCAAAGAGATGATACAAGACTGGAAGGATTATAATTTGAAAGAGTTCACTTGAGACATAGGCTGACAAGGTAGATTATAGCCACAATATAGTTGTTGAATGATATACTAAAGAGATTTTACTTTATTTCTTACAGAAAAAAGAGATACTAAACTTAACTTGCTCAGTATGGTACTTTATTATGCCGCAAACAAGATTTATTCAAATAAGGAAAAATATAATTGTTGAGGGATTACTAAAATTCCTTTCAGTTCTAAATCCTGAGGTACTATGAATTTTTGAGCAAACCTGAACTAAGATGCATGGTATCCATAGAAGTAAGAATAAGGTAGAAAAAGTATAAAAATAAAAATAAAAAATTGATAAACCTTGAAAAATGGTATGTGAAGGATAGAGTGTAGCAACAATCTGCTAGAAGCTACTGTAGGAGTGTAAGACCCACCAACAAACAGCACACAGAAAGCTGCCAACACAGGTTTTTGAGCTGCTTTACTAAGGAAAGCAACGTTAAGAGGTTAACAATCTTACTGTAATCCAACATACAAATATCATTCACTTAGTTCAGTGGGAAAAGATCAGCCCCTTGAACTTCAAGGCAAATACAAACAGAAATTACAAACATCAACAGATAGACTTTGCCTGATTCAAATCACAATATATAGTTACCAGAGAAGGACCAATATTGGGTTGCAAAGCTGGGGGGCAGTTGTAGCTTGCCCAGAGTCTCAACATTCCTTCCATGAGTGTATCCCAAAAATAAAACACCAAGCTCCCCTCAAATTATATCCTGTTCAGAGCCCTGAGGCATGGGTGTGGGAAAGTTACCCATCCCCAGTATCATATCATATACAAGTCAATGACTCCTGATTGTCTTAATGCTGAGAAATAGCTGAGAAATATTCCAAGACAAAGACAGCAAAAGGTTTCCCACCAATTCAGACAAAGGCTAGAATCATTAATGGCACTTAAGAGAAGAAAATCAAAAAGTCCCATCTTAATTACTATTACATAGGTACATGGAAAGAATTGTACCATACTATGCTTTATGAAGAAATGAAAACATAATGTACAATTATACACAAAGTAGAGTAAGGCTGGAAAATCTTTTCTCATGCTGAAAATACCATAGGTATTCTTTATTGCATAGAGATTTCTCTATGCTTATTCATGTCCTAAAAGGCCTGAAATAGTTAACTAAACTTCTCAAGCTTACTAACTTATGCAGTGGGAAAAATCTCAATTGATATATTATTTCTGTTCCAAACAACTTTTTCCAAAGTATTTCTCAGTTGGCTTTAAAAAATTTATCAAATAAAACAAATCAAATAAAAAAATTGTAACTTTATATTCCCTACTATATCTTCAGTTCTCTTTTGCATGTGGCCCTCCTATTGACTTCAAAGGCAGTTTTGCCTCACAGTGATGAGAAAGAGGTGAAGAGTTCCATGAAAATCATGCCCTATGTATAAATTATATTTGCACAGTCAATTTAAGTAATGAAATAGTGAAAGGCAGAAGTGTGCAAAACATGTTTGTCTGTGTACATATATTTCTACATGTTTTATGCATGTGTGTATATATATCATCGCACAAGCCTCAGCATACACCGGATACCACCAGTAGGATTCTAGCTCAGCACCTGGCAAACCGCCAGAAATCTAAGGCCTCCTAAAGTGCAAACCACCCTCACCTCACCTCCACAGCACAGCACCTAACAGAAAGCTCTTCCATGGGCCTCAGGAAACCATCAGTGCAGCACCAGGTAAACAAGCAGGGTCTGCAGCCATTGTCACAAGAAGTCTGAGATAGTGTTCCTTCTACCATGGTAGCAGAGCTCAAATTTAAAAGAAAGGAAAAAGGCAAAAAATAAACAAATCAAAAAGGATGAACAAAAAACAACACAAAACAAAATCAATAATCTGACCATAGAAATTTATTATGGTGACAGAGAAGACCAAGATATGAACACAGAAGAGAACAACAATGTCAAAACACCTATGGGCAAAACTCTAAAGAAAAATGGGAAGTGGTCTCAAGCCCAGAAAGAATTCATGGAAGGGCTCAAAAAGGAGCTTAAAAATCATATACAAGAGGTGGAGGAATAATTGGGAAGGGAAATAAGAATGATGTAAGAGAATTATGAAAAAAAGAATCAACAGCTTGGGAAAAGAAAACAACTGCTGAAAGAGCAGAATTGGCTAAATGAAAAAGGAAATGCAAAAATCAACTGAAGAAAACAACTCCCTAAAAAGTACAATTGGCCAAATGGGAAAGGAAGTAAAAAACTAACTGAGTAAAACAACTTCTTAGAGGTTGGATTGGGCAAGTGGAAGCTAATAACATTATGGGATATTAAGAAACAATCAAACAAATTCAAAAGAATGAAAAAAATAGAAGAAGATGCGAAATACCTCATTGGAAAGGCAATTGCCCTATAAAATAGATCCAGGAAAGACAATGTCAGAATCATCAAACTATCTGAAGGCCATAATCAAAATGAGGGACTGGACAGGATCTTTCAAGAAATTATTGAGGAAAACTGCCCTAATGTCCTGGAATGAGAAGGCAAAATGGTCATTACAGGAATCCACCTATCACCTCAGGAGAGAGAAACCAAAAGAAAATATCCAAGGAATATTATAACCAAATTACAGAACTATCAGGTTAATGAAAAAATAAATACTGCATGTGGCCAGAAGGAAACAATTAAAAAATAGAGGAGCCACAATGAGGATTGCACAGGACTTAACAGCTGCAATATTAAAGGATCTAAGATCATGGAACATGATAGGAACCAGGAATTAAGACTACAACCAAGAATCACTTACCCAGCAAATTTAAGCATTATACTCCAAAGAGGAAAAATGGTTATTCAATGAAATAGAAAGATTTCAAGTTTTAATAAGAAATCATAAGATTTCATAAACATTTTTGATTTCCCATATTGAGAACCAAGAGGTATAGAAAACAAGGAATTCAATGGAGCTAAATTTTGTACATCAACACATGGGAAGATGATACCTGTAATTCTTAAAAAAAATATTCCACTAATCATACAGCTAGGAGGAATATACAAAGAGAGTATGGGTATAAGATGAATTTGAAGGAATAATAAAAATAATTATGGAATGAGAAAGAGGAGTATTCTGGGTGCAGAAGGAAGGGAGAGGTAGAATGTGGTAAATTATTTCACATGAAGAAGTGTGAACGACATATTACGGTGGAGGTGAAGATGAGAGGATGGATGATGGGCATCCCTTGAACCATATGCTCTTGTCAGTATTGGCTCAAAGAGGGAATAATATGCACAATCAGTTTAATACAGCAATATCTTACCAGACAGGGAAGTAGGAAGGGATAAGAAGATGAGAATACATAAGGCAGGTGAAGGCATGGGGGGGGGGGCATGGAACTGACAGAAGAAAGGGCAGACCAGAGGAGGTGGTAAACAGAAGCAAAACACTGTCAAGGAAGGGAAAATATGAAAGGAGAGAGGGAACAAACAGGAGGAAAAATAGGATGGAGGGAAATATACAGTTAGTGATAATAACTGTGAATGTGAATGCAATGAAATCTCTCATAAAAAAAGAAATGGATAGCAGAATGGATCAAAACTGAGAATCAAGCAATATGTTGTTTACAAGAAACATACTTGAAGGAGAGAGATACATAGAGGGTAAAGGTAATGGACTGGAGCAGAATCTATTATGCTTCATCTGAAGAAAAAAAAAAATCAGGGCTAGCAATCCCGATCCAAGACAGAGAAGGAGCAAAAATAGTCCTAATTAAAAGAGATAAGTAAGGAAACTACAGGTTTAATATTTTTATAGTTTAAAAAGTATGATAGAGAATGAAGTAATAATCAGTACTAAACATATATACACCAAGTGGTATAGCATCCAAATTGTTAAAGGAGTGATTAAATGAGTTACAGATTCATGAAAAAAACAAGAGATAGAGATCGTTATGAAATGTAAAATAGATAATTTTGATTACATTAAATTAAAAAGCTTTTGCACAAAGCCAACACAACTAAAACTAAAAGGAAAGCAGAAAGCCAGAAAACAATATTTATAGCAAGTGTCTCAGATAAAGGCCTCATTTCTCAAATACATGTAGAACTAAGTCAAATTTATAAGAATACAAGCCATATCCTATTTGATAAATGGTCAGAGGATATGAACAAGCAGCTTTCAGATGAAGAAATCAAAGGTATATAAAGGCACATGAAGAAGTGCTCTAAATCACTTTTGATTAGAAAAAAGCAAATTAAAGCAACTCTGAAGTACCACCTCATAACTATCAAATAGGCTAATATGCTATGAGGAAAAAAGTATAACAAATGCTGGAAAAGAGTTGGGAAAATTGGGACTAATGCACTGTTGGTAGAGTTGTGAACTGATCCAACCATTCTGGAGACTAAATGGGAATTATGCCCAAAGGGCAACCAAGCAGTGTATACCCTGTGATATATCAATTACAACTTCTAGATCTATATCACAAAGAGGTCATAAAATAGGGGGAAAGAAATATTTATAGCAGTCCTTTTTATGGTGGCAAAATACTGTAAATTGAAGGAATGCACATCAATTGGGAAATGGCTGAACAAGTGGTGGTATATGAATGTAATGGAATACTATTGTGTGATAAGCAATGATGAACAGCCACATTTCAGAAAAAAAAAAAAAAAACCTGGAAAAAACTTGTACAGATTGATGCAAAGTGAAATGAGCAGAACCAGGAAAATTTTGTACACAGTATCAGCAACATTGTGTGATGGTCAACTATGAATGACTCAACTTTTCTCAGCATCGCAAGGATCCAAGACTCATGAAGGAAAATGCTATTTATATTTCAGATAAAAAAATGATGGACTGAATGCAAATCAAAGCATATATTTTCACTTATTTTATTTTTTCATAATTTTTTTCTTTTGATCTGTTTCTTTTTTCTCCAACTGTGACCAATATGGAAATGTTTTACATAATAGCACATACATAATTTATATCACATTGCCTACCAGTTTTGGAATAGGGGAGGGATGGGAGGGAGTCAGAAAAATTTGGAACTCAAAATCTTGTAAAAAATGAATGCTAAAAATTGTCTTGATATGTAATTGGGAAATACACACACACACACACACACCACACACATATATATATATGTATAATTATATATTTTTGGTGCTTTATTTAGTATTTTTATTTTCCCAGCTACATATCAAAACAATTTTTAACATTCATTTTTAAAACTTTGAGTTCCAGATTCTCTCACTTCTTCATTCCATACCCCAACCCCATTAAAAGCAAACAATTTGCTATAGGTTACACATGTTTAGTTAGCAAAAAATATATCCATAATAGTCATGTTGTGAAAAAAAAAAACATACACAAAAAACTCAAAAAAATAAAGAAAAAGCATGTTTCCATCTGTATTCAGACACTAATAGTTTATTCTCTGGGGATGGATAACATTTTTCTGCATAAATCCTTCAAAATTTTCTTGGATCATTGTATTGATGAAAATAGCTAAGACATTCACAGCTGCTGGAATCTTAGAATATTGCTGTTACTTTGTGCATTTCATTTTGCATCAGTCCATGCAAGTCTTTCCAGATTTTTCTGAGAGCATCCTGCCCAGCATTTCTTATAGTACATTAGTATTCCATCATAAATCATATAGCACAACATGTTCAGCCATTACCCAATTGATGGGTATCCCCTCAATTTCTCATTCTTTTCCCCACAAAAAAGAGCTGCTATAAATATTTTTTTATGTACAAGTACTTCTTTTTGTTTTGTTTTGTTGTTGTTGTTGTTGTTGTGTGTGTGTGTGTTTAATCTCTTTTGGGATAGAGATCCAGTATGGTATTGCTAGGTCAAAGGGTATGCATGATTTTATAGCCCTTCGGGCATAGTTCCAAACTGCTTCACAAAATGGTTGAATCACTTCACGACTCCACCAACAATGTATAAACATCTCATTTCCCCCACATCCCCCCCACCATTGACAGTTTTCCCTTTCTGTCCTATTAGCCAACCTAATAAATATGAGCTAGTAGTTCATAATTTTTTTAACTTGTATTTCTCCAATCAACAGTGTGTTAGACAGGGGGGGGGGGTGGCGGAGCCAAGATGGCGGCTGGAAAGCAGGGACCAGCTTGAGCTCCCTGCCGAGTCCCTCCAAAAACCTATAGAAAATGGCTCTGAACCAATTCTAGAGCGGCGGAACTCACAGAACAGCGGAGCGAAGCAGGGCTCCAGCCCAGGACAGCCTGGATGGTCTCTGGGTGAGGTCTATCCCACACGGAGCTGGGAGCTGGGAGCTGGGAATGGAGTGGAGCAGAGCCCAGCCTGAGCAGGGTGGACCAAAGAAACCAGGAGCCGGGCGGAGCGGGCCCTGGTGCCCTGTGTAGGTGAGCTGTGGCAGTTGCGGGTCTTCTCAACCCACAAACACCAAAGACTACGGAGAAGGTTAGTGGGAAAAGCTACGGGAGTGGAAGGAGTTCGCGGTTCGGCTTCCAGCCCCGGGGGCAGCGGAGGTGGGGCAGCTATAGTTGCTGCTGCTTCTGGCCCCAGGCCCACCTGCTGGGAGGAATTAAGTGGCGGATCAGAGCAGGAGTGCAACAGCCTGCTGAAGATCTATGCCCAGTCCAGACTGGGGGTTCTTGGGGAAGGAGTAGTGCAGGTCTGACAGAGCTGGCACTTCCCCCTCAAACGTGGAACATAGAACTCGTAAGTCTACAAGCAGTCGTACCCCACTGAAAAACTCAAACGTCAAGTTAGTTGGTTGGGAATATGGCCAGGCAGCGAAAGCATACCCAGATTCAGTCTCAGACTTTGGATTCTTTCTTTCATGACAAAGAAGACCAAAACATACAGCCTAAAGAAGACAACAAAGTCATAGAGCCTACAACAAAAGACTCCAAGAAAAACATGAACTGGTCCCAGGCCATGGGAGAGCTCAAAAAGGATTTGGAAAAGCAAGTTAGAGAAGTAGAGGAAAAATTGGGAAGAGAAATGAGAAGGATGCGAGAAAACCATCAAAAACAAGTCAATGACTTGCTAATGGAGACCCAAAAAAATACTGAAAAATACACTGAAGAAATCAACTCCTTAAAAAATAGATTAACTCAAATGGCAAAAGAGCTCCAAAAAGCCAATGAGGAGAAGAATGCCTTGAAAGGCAGAATTAGCCAAATGGAAAAGGAGGTCCAAAAGACCACTGAAGAAAATACTACTTTAAAAATGAGATTGGACCAAGTGGAAGCTAGTGACTTGATGAGAAATCAAGATATTATAAAACAGAACCAAAGGAATGAAAAAATGGAAGACAATGTGAAATATCTCATTGGAAAAACCACTGACCTGGAAAATAGATCCAGGAGAGATAATTTATAAATTATTGGACTACCTGAAAGCCATGATCAAAAAAAGAGCCTAGATATCATCTTTCAAGAAATTATCAAGGAGAACTGCCCTGATATTCTAGAGCCACAGGGCAAAATAGAAACTGAAAGAATCCATCGATCGCCTCCTCAAATAGATCCCAAAAAGAAATCTCCTAGGAATATTGTTGCCAAATTCCAGAGCTCCCAGATCAAGGAGAAAATACTGCAAGCAGCCAGAAAGAAACAATTTCAGTATTCTAGAAACTCAATCAGAATAACCCAAGATCTGGCAGCTTCTACATTAAGAGATCGAAGGGCTTGGAATATGATATTCTGGAGGTCAATGGAGCTAGGATTAAAACTAAGAATCACTTACCCAGCAAAACTGAGTATCATGTTCCAAGGCAAAATATGGATTTTCAATAAAATAGAGGACTTTCAAGCTTTCTCAGTGAAAAGACCAGAAGTGAATAGAAAATTTTACTTTCAAACACAAGAATCAAGAGAAGCATGAAAAGGTAATCAAGAAACAGAAATGGCAAGGGACTTACTAAAGTTGAACTGTTTTGTTTATATTCCTACATGGAAAGATGATGTGTATGATACATAAGACATCAGTATTAGGGTAGCTGAAGGGAATATGCATGTGTGTGTGCATATATATATATATATATATATATATATATATATATATATATATATATATATATATATATATATAAGAGAGAGAGCAGACACAGGGTGAGTTGAAGATGAATGGAAGATATCTAAAAGAATTAAAATCAAATTAAGGCATGAGAGAGCAACATACTGAGAGAGGTAGATAGGGAGAGATAGAATGGGGTGGATTATCTTGCATAAAGGTGGCAAGAGGAAGCAGTTCTGTGGGAGGAAGGGAGAGGGCAGGTCATGGCGGAATGAGTGAACCTTGCTCTCATCAGATTTGGCCTCAGGAGGGAATACCATACATACTCAATTGGGTATCTTACCCCACAGGAAAGAAGAGGGAGGAAGATAAAAAAAATAAAAAAAAATAAAAGGGGGGGATGATGGAGGGGAGGGCAGATGGGGGTGGAGGTAATCAACAACAAACACTTTGGAAAGGGGACAGGGTCAAGGGAGAAAATTCAATAAAGCGGGATGGGTTGGGAAGGAGCAAAATATAGTTAACCTTTCACAACATGAGCATTGTGGAAGGGTTATACATAATGATACACATGTGGCCTAGGTTGAATTGCTCAACTTCTTAGGGAGGGTGGGTTTGAAGGGAAGAGGGGAGAGAATTTGGAACTCAAAGTTTTAAAAACAGATGTTCAAAAACAACAGCAAAAAAAGTTTTTGCATGCAACTAGAAAATAAGATACACAGGCAATGGGGTTTAGAAATTTATCTTGCCCTACAAGAAAGGAAGGGAAAAGGGGATGAGGGGGGAGAGGGGTGATAGAGGGGAGGGCTGACTGGGGAACAGGGCAACCAGAATATATGCCATCTTGGAGTGGGGGGAGGGTAGAAATGGGGATATAATTTGTAATTCAAACTATTGTGAAAAACAATGCTGAAAACTAAATATGTTAAATAAATAAATTTAAATTAGACAAAAAAAATAGTGTGTTAGACCGTATTTTTTTTTCGTATGGCTGTAGATAATTTTGATTACTTCATTTGAAAATTGTTCGTATCTTTTGATTATTCATCAATGTGGAATGTCTTTTATTTTTACAAATTGAATCAGTTCTTTATATGTTCAAAAAATGAGGGCTTTATCAGAGCAACTTGCTTCATTTTTTTTCACAGTTACTTTTGCTAACTGTATTTCTCTCCATCCTGTCACCTCCCTTCTTCATTCTATTCTCTCTCCTTTCACCATGCCCCTCCTCAAAGATGTTTTGCAGTTACCCACCCCATCCCCGAATCTGCTCTCCCTTCTATAACCCCTTCTTCCTACTTTGCTATAGCTTAAAATAAATTTCTGTATGCAATTATGTTATACCTTCTTTGAGCCAATTTAAAAAAAATTAAAATCTATTTTTTAGTTTTCAACCTTCATTTCCATAAGATTTTGAGTTACAAATTTTCTCACCTCCCCGCCTACAGAAGGTGGCATGTATTCTGATTGCCCCATTTCCCTACTCTGTCCTCTCTTCTATCACCTCCCTCCCCACCATTCCCTTTCCCCTTACTTTCTTGTAGGACAGGATAGATTTCTA
The DNA here is from genome assembly GCF_011100635.1 of Trichosurus vulpecula. NCBI lineage: Eukaryota > Metazoa > Chordata > Mammalia > Diprotodontia > Phalangeridae > Trichosurus > Trichosurus vulpecula. Next base: position 180,032,858 of record NC_050578.1, on the reverse strand, counting down.
TACCCCTTTGCCTGCATATCTTATTTCCCAGTTACATATAAAAACAATTTTTAACATTTGTTTTTAGAACATTGAGTTCCAAATTCTCTCCCTTCTTCCCTCTTCACCCACCCTTCTTGAGAAGGCAAGCTATTCAATATAGGTTACACATGTATCATTACGCAAAACACTTTCGTGATAGTCGTGTTGTAAATGAATAATTATATTTCCCTCCATCCTATGCTGTCCCCCTTTGTTCAACTTTCTCCTTCGACCCTGTCTCTTTTCAAAAGTGTTTGCTTTTGACTACCTTCTCCCTCAATCTGCCTTCCCTTCTATCATCTCCACCTGTCTTATCCCCTTTCCACCTACTTTCCTATAGGGTAAAATACCCATTTGTGTGTGTATGTTATTCCTTCCTCAAGCCAAATATGATGAGAGCAAGATTCACTCATTCCCTTTCACCTACCCCCTCTTCCCTTCCATTACCACAGTTTTTTCTTGCAACTTTTATGTGAGATAATTTATTCCATTCTATCTCTTCCTTTCTCCTTCTCCCAATATATTCCTCTCTCCCCTCTTAATCTTATTTTTTTAGATATCATCCTTTCATATTCAATTCACCCTGTGCCCTCTGTCTATATACATGGATATTCCCTTCAACTACCCTAATACTGAGAAAGGTCTCATGAGTTACAAATATCATCTTTCCATGTAGGAATATAAACAAAACAGTTCAACTTTATTAAGTCCCTTATGATTTCTCTTTCCTGTTTACCTTTTCATATTTCTCTTGATTCATGCATTTGAAAGTCAAATTTTCTAATCAGCTCTGGTTTTCTTTCATCAAGAATGCTTAAAAGTCCTCTCTTTCATTGAAAATCCATATTTTGCCCTGAAGTATTTGGTCAGGAAGGTGAATTTTAATGTAAGCAAGGTGCATTTTAATGTGCGTAAAGTGGATTTCTGTTATTATTTCTTAGAGTTCAGTTTCCCAGGATCTATGGCAGTAACAACTTCAGTTTCCCAGGATCCATGGCCATAACAATCTCTGTTTCCCAGGTACTAGATATGAGTTCTCAGGCTCATTGTTCAAAACATCTCCACTACACTTGCACAGCATTATATAAGCATAAATAATATAAACATGGGTGCTGAAACTGTAAACATCAACTGTGACTGTGCAGTGAGATATAGGGATGAGGTGTTGTAAACTGGTGAGTCTATGGCTGGCAATATGCCTCCTTTGTTTGATGCCCTGCGAAGCAAGTGGTCAGTGGTCAGTGAGTTGGGGAACCTTTATGGCTGAATGAAAAAGCAAGAATACTGTGTGCCTTGATTGGCCCCTATCAACTCTTGGGAGAGGGAATTTGTGTTTGCCTCAACTGAGCCCCATTGAGGTTTGAGGGGATTTAGGGGAACCCTTTAGGGTTGTGCCTGTTGTTAGTTGTGCCTGTTATGCCTGTCTCGATTGACCCCAATGAGACATAGTCATAGTTGCACACCCCCCCTTCTCACCAGCCCGTGCGAGAAGGGCTAAAGGAATGCTGTAGGAGTTTGTAGTGTTTCCGTTATCAGCAATACTGTGATAGAGAAGACCACACTAGAATAAAGCTTATCATTAACCCCTATGAAGCTGTCTTTCCTGTCTGACCAGATCAAGAGTAAACCTGTTAGAGGCTGGCGTCCAAACTTCCAGTGCCTCCTGTGTATTATCTATCTAATAGTATCATACTCAGTTTTTCTGGGCAGGTGATTCTTGGTTTTAATCCTAGCTCTTTTGACCTCTGGAATACCATATTCCAAGCCACATTCAATCCCTTAATATAGAAGCTGCTAGATCTTGTATTATCCTGATTGTGTTTCCACAATACTCGAGTTGTTTCTTTCTGGTTGCTTGCAATATTTTCTCTTTGATCTGAGAACTCTAGAATTTGGTTACAATATTCCTAGAAGTTTTCTTTTTGAGATCTTTTTTGAGGAGGCAATCTGTGGATTCTTTCAATTTCTATTTTACCCTCTGGCTCTAGAATATCAGGGCAGTTTTCCTCGATAATTTCTTGAAAGATGATGTCAAGGTTCTTTTTTTTTTTTCATCATGGCTTTCAGGTAGTCCAATAATTTTTAAATTATCTCTCCTGGATCTATTCTCCAGTTCAGTGGTTTTTCCAATGAGATATTTCACAGTCTTCCACTTTTTCATTCTTTTGCTTCTGTTTTATAATTTCTTGGTTTCTCATAAAGTCACTAGCTTCCACTTGCTCTATTCTAATTTTTAAGGTAGCATTTTCTTCAGTAGTCTTTTTGGACCCCCTTTTCCATTTGGCTAATTCTGCCTTTTAAGATATTCTTCTCCTCATTGACTTTTTGGACCTCTTTTGCCCGATCTATTTTTAAATTGTTATTTTCTTCAGTATTTTGGGGTTCTCCTTTAGCAAGTTGTGGACTCATTTTTCATGATTTTCTTGCATCATTCACATTTCTCTTCCCATTTTTTCCTCTACTTCTCTTACCTCATTTTTGAAATCCTTTTTGAGTTCTTTGATGGCCTGAGATCAATTCATATCTTTCTTGGAGGCTTTTGATGCAGTTTCTTTGACTTTGTTGACTTCTTCTGCCTGTATGTTTTGATCTTCTCTGTCACCAAAGAAAGATTCTATAGTCTGAGTCCTTTTAGATGGCCTGCTCATTTTTCCATCCAATTACTTGACTTGTGAGCTCTTTGTCAGGGTATGACTGCTTTCAGAGTGGAGAGTGCTATGCCCCAAGTGTCAGGTGCTTTGTGCTTCTGTTTTCAGAGCTACTTTTTTCTGAGGTGATATGATACTCCTCTCCTGGCCTGTGCTCTGTTCTGTGAGTGATCTCAAGCACTCCTTTCTGCCATGTAACTACCAAGAGGACTCCCTCTCCACATCCACCAAAAGCTCTGCCATACCAGTGCTCCTCCTCCCCCAAGAACCTCCCACCAGGACTGCGACCCAGATCCAAGCAGGGCAAAGCAAGAAAACCCTGCTTCAGCACCAGCAAAGAGATCCTTGACCTCCCACTCTAATCAGCTGCCTGATTCCTCCCACCTTCTGTGGGCCTGGAGCTCTAGATGCAGTCACTGCAGCTGCAGCCAACTCTGCCACCCCAGGGCTGGGGCCAGACTATACACTTCTTTTATTCAAGTCCAACAGTTTTCCCACTGACCTGCTCAGTTGTCTTTGGCATTTGTGGGTTGAGAAGTCTGGAAACTGCCACTGCTGCCAATGATTCAGTTCCCTGTATCCTGCATTGTCAGATCTACTCCAGGCTGGTCTCTTCCAGCTCAGCCCAGACTGGGCTGCACCCTGCTCCCAGCGTGGTATGATAGACCCTTCCCAGTGACCATCCAGGCCATCTTGGGCTGGAGACTTGTTTCACTGTGTCATTTTATGGGTTCTGTAGCTCTAGAATTTGTTTAGAGTCATTTTGTAGGTGTTTGGAGGGATTTTGGAGAGGCTCTAGTGAGTCCCTGTTTTCATGCCTCCATCTTGGCTCTGACCCCCTCTTTGAGCCAATTCTGATGAGAGTAAGATTCACTCACTCCCTCTCACATTTCCCCTTCTTACTGTAAAAGCTTTTTCTTGCCTCTTTTATTTGAGACAATTTACCCCATTCTACCTCTCCCGTTCTCTTTCTCCCAGAATCTTTCATCCCTTAGTTTTATTTTTTAGATACCATTCCTTCATAATCAACTTACATCTGTGTCCTCTAACTGCCTTAATAATGGGAAAGTTCTTAGGTATTACAAGTATTGTCTTCCCATGTTGGGATGTGTACAGTTTACCCTTACTAAATCCCTTATTATTTCCCAATCTTGTTTATCTTTTTATGCTTTGCTTGAGTCTTATATATGAAAGTCAAATTTTCTAACCAACTCTGTTCTTTTCATCAAGAATGCTTGAAAGTCCTCTGTCTCATTGAATGTCCACGTTTGTTGGGTAGGTGATTCTTGGTTGTAATCCTAGCTCCTTTGCCCTCTGGAATATCATATTTCAAGCCCCCCAATCCTTTAATGTAGAAGCTGCTAAATCATGTGTCATCCTCATTGTGGCTTCTTGATACTTGAATTGTTTCTTGCTGCTTATAATATTTTCTCCTTGACCTGGTAACTCTGGAATTTGGCTATAAAATTCCTTGTGTTTTCACTTTGGGATCTCTTTCAGGAGGTGATTGATGGATTTTTTCAATTTCTATTATACCCTCTGTTTCTAAAATATCAGGGCAGTTTACCTTGACAATTTCTTGAAATATGATATCTAGGCTTTTTTTTATCATAGCTTTCAGGTAGTCTAGCAATTTTAAAATTATCTCTCCTGGATCTGTTTTCCAGCTTAGATGTTTTTTTTTTTTTCCCAATGAGATATTTCACATAGTCTAGTCTATCCTTTTTTCATTATTTTGTTTTTTTTATTATTATTTCTTGATTTCTCATAATTCCATTAGATTGTATTTGTTCCATTCTAATTTTTAAGGAATTATTTTTCTTCATTGAGCTTTTGGACCTCCTCTGTTATTTGGCCAATTTTGCTTTTTTAAGGCATTCTTTTCTTCATTGACTTTTTGGGCCTCTTTTACCATTTGGTCTAGTCTGTTTTCAAGGTGTTATTTTCTTCAGTATTTTTTGTGTCTCCTCTACCAAGCTGTTGACTCATTTTTTTTTAGTTTTTTTGGAGGGGAGAAAGCAGGGCAATTGGGGTTAAGTGACTTGCCCAAGGTCACTCAGCTAGCAAATTTGTCAAGTACTGAGGCCCAATTTGAACTCAGGTCCTCCTGACTCCAGGTCCAGTGCTCTACTCACTGTGCCACCTAGCTGCCCTGACTCATTTTTTAATGATTTTCTTGCATTACTCTCATTTCTCTTCCCAATTTTTTCTCTACTACTCTTGATTTTCAAAATCCTTTCTGAGCTCTTCTATGTCCTAAGACTAATTTATATTTTTCTTGGAGGCTTTGGATGTAGAGGCTTTGACTTTGTTCTCTTCTTCTGAGTATATATTTTGATCTTCCTTGTCACCATCATAACTTTCTATAGTCAGAGTTGTTTATTTTCCCATTGTTTGCTCATTTTTCCAGCCTATCACTTCACTTTTAGCTCTTTGTTAAAGGAGGGCTCTGCTTCCAGGGTGAAGGGTGCATTGTCCCAAGTTTCAGGGGTTTTTGCAGCTTTTTTCAGACAGAACTTTCCTGCTTACCCTCTAAGTTGTTTTTGGCATCTGTGGGCTGAGAGGTCTGGAAACTGCCACTGCTGCCAATGATTCAGTTGCCCAGAAGCTTGCTCCTGGCTTGCTGGGCCCAGTCTGTGTTGTAATGTGCTCCTCTCACCCTGCTGTGACAGACCTTTCCTGCTGACCTTCTAAGTTGTCTTGGGTTGGAAATTTGTTTCACTCAACATTTTTGTGGGTTCTGGTGCTCTAGAATTTGTTTAGAGTTATTTTTAAATTATTTTCAGGGATTTGGGGGAGATTTCAGGTAAGTCCCTGCCTTTACTCCACTGTCTTGGCTCTGCCCCCAAAACATAAAATTTAAAGATGAATTTAAAACTCTCAAAAAAAGATATAAGAATATTTCTATAATCTGAAAATTATCACAAATTTGTTAGAAATTATGCTTCTCTTTTTTGTGGTGGCAAAGAATTGGAAATTAATGGGATGCCCATCAATTAGGGAATGACTGAACAAGTTATGGAATATGATTTTCATTGGATTGTACTGTGCTATGAAATATGATGAGGTGGATGATTTCAGAAAAAAAAAAAAACATGGGAAGACCTATATGAAGTGATGCAGAGTGAAGAGCGAAGTGAGCAAAACCATTAAATCATTCTACATGGTAGTAGCAATACTGTAATGATGATTAACAGTGAAAGACTTGGCTACTCTTGTCAATACAGTGATCCAAGATGCTTCTAAAGGAGTCTTGATGAAAAATGCTATCTACTTCCAAAGATGAACTCAAGTACAAATTAAAGCGTAATTTTATTCACTTTGTTTTCATTGATTGTTTTTGCAACATGGCTAATATGGAAATATATTTTGAATTATTTTACATGTATAATTGATACCATATTGTTAGCCTTCTCAGAGAGTGTGTGAGGGATGGAGGAAGGGAAAGAATTTGGAGCTCAAAATTCTTTCCTTTTTAATGAATATTAGAAATAATTAAATAATTATGCTTAGTTTTTTAAAAGTGCTGTGAAAAGTCCTTTTTAAAAGTCAAGTAATGAAGCAGCAGGTGTGAATACACTGGGAGCTATAGTCACAACCCTGCACACAGGTGGCCTAGGCCATAGGCTTATCTTCTTCTTACTGGATTGAAACAACCCCCTTGCTATCTGAGAAGTCTTTTTTAAGGCCCACACTGCTCACTTTCTGGTGTGAGGAAAGAGCTAGAAAAGGTGTCCCTGCAAAAAAAAGTCTGCTTCACCAAATCTAAGCCTGACTTGCTTACTGTGGCAGGGAGGGATGCTACCCTTGAATCAAAACATAAAAAAGAATATGCAAAATCTTTTGCAAAAATGATTCCACTCACCATTGTTATATATGCATGCTTATGGACAATACAAAATCCATTAGACCTAAATGACAAAAAGCTCTTGTGATAAGGAGAAGGAATCACAGCCAAATAGCAGCATTGAGCGAGACAAGGCTGGCAAGTAAAGGCCAGCTTACCAAATACAGAACTAAATACATTTTCCCCTTTGGAGTGGCCACAGTTACGAAGCTGGCATATGCTTTGCAATCAAAACTAATCTAGCCAACATGCTTCACTCCTCCCAAAAGGAGTGAATGGAAGACTTATAATAATGTTGATCAACCCTTACAAGAAAGCACACATTGTGTATGCTCCTACCCTGATAAAGTCAAAGAAAAATGTTACAAAGATCTGGAGTCTGTCATCATCAATGGGTCAAAAAATATGAAGCTTGTAATTCTGTGTTATTTTAATGCCAGAGTGGCACAGCCTATCAGACATGGCAGGGAGTCCTTGGGAGGAATGGAGTAAGAAAAAGAAACAGAAACTGTCACTTGCTACTGAAGACATGTGCATCTCATTGCCTTCTTATCACCAACACTGTCTTCCATTCACCTAAACACAATAAAATGTGATGGATACACCCTTGCAGCAAACATTGGCATTTAATAGACTATGTTATTGTAAAGAGAAGAGACAGACATGTTGTGAGAATGACAAAAGTGATGTGTGGTTCACAGTGCTGGGCCAATCATAAACTTACCCTCTTAATACAATCTTTGCATTAAACAAAAGTGGAGTCCCCAAGGCAAAATGACTCCCAAAAGACTTAATGTGAGTATTTGTCCAAGTATGAAGTTTGTTGCTACCTTGGAGGAAAAGCTGAGCCAACAGGTGGTTGGCAACAGTGAAGCAGAAAAGGAGTATGCAGCTTTCTGATATTTGGTGTACAACACTGCATTTAGTCATGTAGGCCAGAACACTCACAAACATGAAGATTGTTTTAATGAAAATGATGGAGAAATTCAGAAGCTGCTAAATGAAAAACAAGAAATGCACAGGGTTCAACAGCAAGATAGTTTATACTTCTTTAAGAAAGAAGCATTTACCTTTATTAAAAGTAAAATGCAAGTGAAACTTAGATGCAGAATTTGGGGCTTAGTGAGAGGGCAGGTGAAATTCAAAACTGATAGTAACAATCTAAAGTACTTCTATGATGCTCTGAAGGCTTTTTATGGGCCAATGACCTATGCTGCATCTCAACTACTTAGTGCTAATGGAATCACACAGATTAGTAATAAAGATATGATTCTGGAGAGATGGAATGAAGCCTTCCTTCATTTTCTCAACAGACTATCATCAACTAAAGTTGAATCCATTGATCCTGTACCTCAGGTTGAAGTCAATTCCTCTCCAGTAAAACTTCCAAATGAAGAAGAGTTTTTGAAATAAATTAGGCTCTTACCATGTGGCAAAGCACCTGGTGCAGATTCTATTCCAGCTGAGATTTACAAGGCAAGGAATTCACTACATATACAAAAGCTGACAGAAATTTTCCAGATTACATGACAAGAAGAGGTTATTCACCCAGAGTTTAAGGATGCTTTTATTATCCATCCATCCATCTCTATAAAGAAAAGGGAAATAAGTTGTCCTGTGGCAATCACAGCAAGGTCTCTCTGTTAACCATTGCTTGAAAGATTCCTGCCAGAGTTCTTGTTAATAGGCTGATCCTTCACTTGGAGGATGGTCATCTACCCAATAGCCAGTGTGGCTTCAGAAAGGTCTGAGGAATGGTTAACATGGTATGTGCCACTCAACAAATCCAGGAGATGCCAGGAGAAGAATAAAAGTGTGTACACGATATTCATCAATCTAATGAAGGCCTTTGATACTGAAATTTGTGAGGGCTTATGGAAAATTATGGCAAAATTTAATGGATGGAGAAGTTCATTAGTATTATACACCAGTTTTATGATGCTTGCCCAATTTCTAGATAATGGACAATGACCTCACATTTTCCCAGTCACCAACAGAATGAAGTGGAGCTGTATGCTTGCTCCCATGCTTTTTAGCATGATGTTTTTGTGATGTATTGGATGCCTTCAATAAGGACCAAACTGCCCTCAAGATCAGTTAATTGATGGTAAATTATTCAACATGAAAAGGCTACAAGCCAAGATTAAAATGGAGAGAGAGTTGGTGCGTGACTTTTTGTTAACGGATGATTGTGTACTCAATGCAGCCTCTGAGACTGAGATGCAATAAAGTATGAATCAATTCTCTGCTGTTTGTGCCAATTTTGGCCTAGCAGCTAATACCAAGAAAACAGATTCTCCATCAGCAGCAGCACACCATCCACGTGTGTAACCATCAAGTTATAGCCAATGGAAAAAATGTTGAATGCTGTGAATAAGTTCATTGGCCTTAGCAGTCTGCTTTTCAGGAATATACATACCAATGATGAAGTTGAAATGCACATTGCCAAAGCTAACTCAATTTTTGGGAGTCTCTGAAGGAAAATGTGGGAGAGATGAATTATTAGACTTCCACCAAACAAAGTCTATAGATGCATTGTGTTGACATAATTGTTGTAGTCCTGAAAAATCCAGACAGTATGCTAGCATCACCCCAGTAAACTGAATTGCTTCTATTTGAATTGTCTTAGGAATATTCTGAAGATCACTTGGCAAGACAAGGTACTGCACACTGAGGTCCTTTAACTACAAAACATTCAAACTTTGCTGGAGAAAGTACACCTCTGATTGGCTGGTCACCTTGTTTAAATGCCAAAACTATGTTTGCCTAAAAGACTGTTTTATAGAGAACTCACACAAGACAAGTACTCACATGGAAGTCAGAAGAAGCTATACAAGTTCTCTCTGAAGAACTCTGGAATTGATTGTGAGATGTGGGAGACTCAATGGCATAGAACTGTCCAGCACAACATGACTTCATCAAAAAAAGGTACTATACAAGCAAGAAAGAATTGTAGCAGCTCAAAAGAAATGTGAAATACACACATTTTGAGACATGTTCACTCCAAATGTTCATATGAAACTTTTTTGCCTGACTTGTGGTAGAGCTTGTATTAGTGATCAGACACATTTGAGCACAGTGTACCCTGACCCCAATATAGTTATGTAATTTTATTTGACAATGGAGGACAACAGTCATCAATATATTGGTACACAAATATATTTGTATTTGGGTATACATGTAGTAGAAAATAGTTGTTTTTTCCCTTTTTCCTTATTTATTTAATATTTTATTTACCCAATTACATGTAAAGACCATTTGAACATTTTTTCAAGGTTTAAGTTCCAAATTCTCTCCCTCCTTCACCTTGCTCCCATCACTGACAGACAAAAATAGAAGACAAATAAGGAAAGTAAAGAAAAAAAGTTTATCTACATTCAGGCTCTACCAGTACTTTCTTTGGAGATTCAATAGCACCTTTCATCATAAGTCCTACAGAATTGTCTTTCATCTTTGTATTGCTGAGAATACTTAAAGTTATTCATAGTAGATGATTATACAATATTGCTGTTATGCACAATGTTCTACTCGTTCTTCTCATTTCACTTTGCATCAGTTCATGTGTCTTTCCAGATTTTTCTGAGAGCATCCTTCTCATCATTTCTTAAAGCATAATAACATTCCATCACAATCATATACAACAACTTGTTCAGTCATTCCCCAATTGATGGACATCCCCTCAATTTCCAATTCTTTTCTACCACTAAAAGAATTGCTATAAGTATTCTTGTACACATTGGTCTTTTTCTTTTTTAAAAAAAATCTCTTTGGAATACAGACCTATTAATGGTATTGCTTGACCAAAGGGTATGCATGGTTTTATATCCCTTTGGGCATGGTTCCAAAATGCTCTCCAGAATGGTTGAATCAGCATAAAACTTTACCAATATAACATTAGTATTTTAATTTTCCCACATCCCTGCCAACATTTGTCATTTTCCTTTTCTGTCATATTAGCCAATCTGATGGGTGTGAGGTAGTAGCTCAGAGAAGATAGAGACTTTGGCATGAATGAAATAGTAGAGAAAGGTAGAAGACTGGGGATGCTACATATTTTATGTTGCAATCTTCTGGAAAACAGGGGAGAGCTTAGGATCAAGGATACATATAGATACTTTAGTCTCAGCAAGAAGACTAAACCTCATCATGAGAGACTGATAGAAAGGAGGAGAGAAGAGGGAATGATATCAAAGAATTTTAAGATAAACAGAAGAAAAGACAAGGCACAAACAATGACTTCAATTTTCTCAGTGAATTAAAAGTTGAGGTCCTCAACTGAAAGGGAGAGGGTAAGAAGTAGTGTATAAAGGCAGAGAAAACAGAAAATTTAAAAAAAATTTGGTGTAGATAATAAATCACTTAGGGAGTAACCAAAATTCTGTCTTGCTGAAGTGAAGTTAGAGAACATGAGTTTTAAACTACACAGTGAGATTTGTGCATCCCTATGTTGCATTATTATAGTATTGCTATTATATATTATTATTTCCTATTATTATTATTATTATCTAAGAATGCCAATAGATTTTTACAGGTATTACTACAGCTAGATTTAGGGGAATAAGGCATGTAGAAAGATAGAAAGTTAAGAGGCTATGGTCATAGAGAGGAATGTCAGAGTTTTCAATTAAGGAAATGCAAAACTTGTGAGTAATGGTGTAGTCCAGTGTATAATTAAAGTAGAGTATAGGAGTAGGTCGCCAGACAGTGTGATATAAATCTGATTCTCCAACGGAAAAGTGGTAAAGGACATGATTACATAGTTCTCAAAAGAATTCAAAAATGTTAATATCTAGTAAGAAAGTATGTTATAAATCACTATTAATTAACAAATTACACATCAAAACAATCCTGAGGTATCACTAACTATCCAAGAATCAGTAAGGATGAAAAAAAAAGATGGGAATTGAAGGGATACAGGAAGATAACCACAATATTACATTTTTGGTGGACCTATGAATTAGGTATTATTTTATATTTCACCCCTTCTCTTTTAATTCTTGGTGTATTATGAGGATGAAAGGAGATAATGTATATAAAGCACTTTGTAAACCTTAAACACTTTGCAAAGGCCAGTTATCATCATCATCATCATCATCACCACCACCATCATCATCCTGTAGTCACTAGGTATCTAATCTAGTAAAAACTTCATTCCCTGATCCTTCTACTACATTCCTGCCAAGTTCAAGCAATATTTATGAAGTAACATTATTAAATGTTTAACACAGGATTTCAGAGAAAAAACCATATGGACATTACTTTTAAGTTTAATCTCCATTATTAACAATTTCTTAAGTCTATATAACCAATAGATCAATAAATTAAGGCATGATTTATAATGATTAAAACTTCCTGCTCATACCAAAAATTTAAGAATATTTGAAAATTTAACTATATCTTGCAAGTCAGTTAGAGCTGGAACCAGCACACCCCTAAGTAAAATGATTTTGGAGAGCACTTTGTAGTTATGTAAATAATGAGATAAAAATTCTATATATCTAGAAACAGAGATTCTACTTCTACAATATCCCAAGGGAGCGATTGATAATAACTTTCCTATATACTCCAAAATACTCATAGCAGTACTTTTTTTTGGTAACATAGAACAGGAAACATGGTGATGCCTATTAATTGGCAAATGGCTAAACAAATTGTGGTACATGAATATAATGGAGTATTGTGTGATAAGGGAAAATATGATGAATACAGAGAAACATTAAAAGATCTAAATCATCTAATGCAGAATAAAATAAGGAGAACCAGATAATAATATAAAAGTGACTACAAGAATGTAAATGGAAAGAACAACCACAATTTTCTTTAAAATGAATGTTTCTGCAGTATAAACAACATGTATGACTCAAAAAGAAAGAAACAAGGTGATAACCCCAACTATCTACTTTGAGAGATTGATGGTCTTTAGGTTTGGAATACTGCATGCATTTTCAGACTTTTTCAATGTCTTTTTGTTCTCTGTGGCTGTCATTTAGCAGCTTCCTGAAAACATGCCAGTTATTATATAGGCTTGGGTATTCAGCTACAAAGCTCTATGAAACATGTTTCTTGCTGGTTTGTATTATTTTACATTTCACCCCTTCTCCCTTTGCCTTTTTGTGTTCTTTTGGCCTAGACCTGCATTAGTGTTGGTGAAGTAACTCCAGTGAGGAAATCCCCTAATACTAATGTTGATTGCCACATAGTTTGTAGCAGCAGCAATAGCAGCAGCAGCAAAAATTTATATAGCTATTAGTATGTGTCAGGCGGTCTACCAACTATTGTCTCATTTGATCCTAACAACAATGTCAGTATGTAGGTGTTATTGTTATTCTCATTTTGCATTTGAGGAAACTGAGGCAAAGAGAGGTTTCATGATGTGCCCAAAGTCCCACAGCTAGTAAGTGTCTGAGGCTGGTTTTGAACTCAGGTCTTCTTGACTCCAGGAACAATACTGTTCTGCATCCTCTAGCTGCCAATTGTCTTAGATTGTTGCGTCAGGCACTGACATCTAATCACTTACCAAGGATTATGCACCCAATGTGTGTCAGAGGAAAGATCTTAACCTTGCTCTTTGTGACACCAAAGTCATCTTTCTATCTACTATGCCTTTTACCCCCTCAAACCCTACTCGTAATATACCTTCTTCAAACATGTTGTTTTGATTCCAGTGTTTACACTGGCAATTTTTAGTTAAAAATAATAATCATGGTTATATAAGAAAATAAAACCTAATATTCCATCAAAAAACTCACAAATTTGCTTCGGAGAAGTTTTATACATTGAATAGTTACTCATATTTAATTCCTATATGAAATTAAACCAGTCTTTTTGATTGCTGATTAAATGAACATCTTTTCTAAACTTTCACCTCATTTCCTTTTGTACATTAGTGGAACCCATTTTCTTCTTTAGTATATTATCATAGCTTTCAACTTCAGCAATTAATGTATAGGTGGAATAGTCACATTATTTCATGATGAATTAAAGTTCATTTCCCTAATTCACCTTTGCTAACATGGTTAAAAACCTATAAAAATCTGAAATTTCACTTGTTAATTTCTTTATCATAATTATGGCAGGTTGGGGATGTTGGAGGGACTTTTTACATGTCAAAGCAAAGTATTGCCAGCTGGGTTCTGAATCAGAAAGAAAGAATCCCTTTGGAATTCAACAGGGGTTTGCATTTAATGTTTTTTAAATGTCTGTTGAATCCAACTAGGAGTGCATAGATATTCTTTTATTTTTATTTTTCCCCTTACAAGAAAAATCTGGAAGGTATTTGCTACATCCAGTGCCAAATATAACCTTTTATGTTAGGATGAGAACTTTACCCTGATTCTCATAAGAACATGGTGGAAATGGCTCTGAGCCTCCTTTCTAAATAAGCACCATGCTACTGAATTAAAGCCAAATTGGAACATGACCACCATTGTAACAGGTCCAAAAATTCTGGTCAGTGTGAAAGATAGAAAGTACCTATTGACATTCCATGTCTATTCCCTTGCCAGGAAAGAATATAATCCCAGACAGATGACTTGGTCCACTTACCACATTCAATTTTATTTTCATTGGTAATAAAGAACATAATGGCAAGAATTGTTCTGTCTTCATGGGGAAATCAGTCAGGCTTAGTTAAACAGCCTTCTAAATCACATTATGAAAGAGAGTCTCTACATTTGCCCAGTGAAGAAATTATTCGCAATAAGCATTGTAGTTGTCCTGACCTTTTGTGGCTAAACTCCTTGAAAAGGCCTTCCACAAATGATACCTACATTTCTTTTTGCTCTCATTTCCAGCTTAATATTCCACATCAGAGATTTCAAACTAAAATGGAGATAATAGGGATCATTCTTCTATACATAAGGATCACTTCAGGCTTCATATTGTTTTATTTGTTAAATATTATATTTTCTATGTTTTATTTTTTGATTTGCTTTAAATTTTGTTAAATATTCCTCAATTATATTTTTCTCTGGTTCAGGCCACACTTAGTTTGTTAAGATCGATTATTGCACTTAGCAGTTAAATGACACTCTGTTCCTTTCACATATAGCTATTCCCTTTATCTTTATTATTATCTAAGCATATTTTCTTAGAAATTAGTTCTGACAAATAAGTATATGATCCTGATAAGCACTGATTTCTGTCCTGAGAGAACATTCCTCATTATTGCTTCAAATGAAAAATGCCCAGAAAAAAGTTCAGGGTAAATCTCACAAGCATAGAATTCATCATGCTTCTGGCTCTTGGTTGTTTCATCCAAGGTGTAAATATCACAGTTTAACCTTTGTCACTCTTCTTTAATTCAAAAGATATTGGGATATGCTGACATGTGACAGGTGGAAACAGTTTTTTTTTTAAATAAGAAAACCATCAAGCCTCTAAAAAAGGTACGAGTGACAGGTTCTACTCAAGCCTCTTTTGTTTTTTCATCATCATCATCATCATCATCATCAGCATCATCATCATCATCATTTTAGATTTTACAAAGGGATATTTACTTAGAAGATTTACTAAAACCACAGTTTAAATATTTTCCCACAACATCACTATACACACTTTATCACACATCACCTCAGCTCCTGAGAAAAGGAGCCTCAAAATCGGTACATTGCCCATGCAGCATTCACCTCACCAACCTATATGTTGTAGCTTCTGGATGAGTCCTTGTCTTATTTGTTCTAGATAGGTTGCCTCAGGCCAACGTTTTGAAGCTCTCTAGTGGGCTAGCTGGCTATAAAAATCAGAATAAACTCTCTTCTTCGATGTCCTCATGGCTTGCTCTTCTGATGAAACTCACAAAGTCATAGCCATCTAATCTTCTTCACATAATAGCAGGAAAAATGGACACAACAGAGAAAGAAGCAGCAGCAGCAGGATGAGCTCTCATCTTCATGACTCAAACTTCCTCTTCTCCTTGAATCTCATCTCACCATTAGACTGTCATAGCATGTCCTCCCAATGCCAGCTGAGCAGGAAAGAGCCCCATAAAAAGGGGGTCTTGTTAGATTGCATTCTTTACCTGGGTTAACACTTATCATAAGCTCAAAGATACCGGTATTCTTAAACCTCAGGATTTTTGGTTAACTAACCCCCAATGGAGAAAGGGAATATGCATTTATATAGTACCTACCATATGGCAGCCATTGTGCTAATCATTTTTACAAATATTGTTATTTTGTCCTCAAAATAACCCTGCAATGTAGGAGTTTTATGAGAAAATTTGAGGAAAACATATTACTTGACTTGTCGAGGGTAAAAATGCTAGTAAATTTTTGAAGCTGTATTTGAACTCAAGTCTTCCTGACTACGTACCCAGAGCTCCATTGTGTCTAGAGCTGTCTCTGAGGAACTTCTTAAATGCAGGTGATCTGAAGATAATTTAAATGTTTAAGTGGAACTCTGATCTCAAGAGTTCTATCCATTTAAAAAGTTTTATTTTGAGAATACCGATATAGCACTGGAGCTGTCCATCTGTTCTCCCTCTTGCTACTTGAGCAGAATATTTCTTTTTTTCCCAGTTATACAAATGAGAAGTCTTTTATATCACATCTAAGCAAATAAATCATAATTGGTAATTTTCCTTTTATATATTTCATCTAATGATACCCTCAATTTATGTATGAACCATCATAAGTATTTTTAAATATGAGATTTTAGATTTATCAGTTAATATTTCCTGTTGTCTTCTTTACAATCACCTTAAAAATATTCCATTGATGATCTTCTCCATGATTCAGAAACTTTTCCTTTTCAGATATTATGAAAATTGACCCCTAGGTGCTTTGAAAATTGTGTCATGTCTCTTCGATGAGTGTTTATTAAAGTCCATCTTTTCTTGATTTCAACTTCTTAACTCCTCCTCAGTCATGATTACTCCAGTTTAGAGCTGCATATTGTACCTTGAAATCTTCACCTGTGTTAAAGGAATAATTTGGGCCATCCACTACTCAAAATCCCAGCTGTCTATCCCCAAGTTCTTTCTCTTATACCTGCACAAATCAAAGCACACCTTAATTGAAATTATTATGTATTTAAGGGAGGGAGGGATAGTGAGTAAAATAACAGTAAAAATCCTCCTGTAAACATAAAGGGAAGGAGAAGAAGATGCTCCCAAAGGTTCCTACAATTCTGATGAGAGGGAATAGACACACTTGGGTAAGATGTGTGGAAAAGGAAAGACATAGCCAGGATACATATGTGAAAGAATGAAGACAAATAGTTTGTACACCTTATGCTTCCAGAGCTTATACTCAGTGCATTCTGTCTGGCTGAGTTCCTAGTACCTTCTATTGGCCTAGTGGTACTATATGTGAGGCAGTTTGCTTGGGTTTTTGTAAATTTCTGGTGTCCTCTAGTGAGTTGCCTTCATCTTTCTGTGCCATCTGTTGAGTTTCTTTTAAATTGAAACTTATATGTGGGCTTTTCCCAACAAAAGAGTAATCAGAAACCTTCTGCGAGATAGACCATAACCTAGGGCTATGTTAGCTCATTTCAGAATCAGAATTCTAGCCATACCCATCTAACAAGAGAAGCCCATTCTTTTGAACTACTTTGCTTCTGTCTCCATGATCACTAATGCCTAGGTGTGCCAACTATTGGGGTTTGGATGGAAAACAAATTTAAACTTCATTTGTCTAAAAGTCAACATTGCACCATGTATGTTAACATGGCATTTCAAAATACAGATGATATGGGGACTTTTGTCCTATACTCCTGCAATTACTTCAAAAATTATTTTCTGTACACTATTATTCCCATTTCTTCACATATAATGCATTGAGTTTTGAAGTGAGAGGGTCTACATGTGTGGTTCAATGATTATTGCTGATGAGAATAGACCCTTATAGAAATAATGTAGATCTTATCAGTTTTGCATATTTTGATTATCCTTCTTCTGATTTCATTTACAAATTTATGTGGGATTATTTCACTTGCCTGGATTTCACAAAAATTCTTTGTATTAGTTTTTTACCTTGGTGGATTTTAAATGTTTTCTAAGGAAATACTGAAAGTAATCTTTTGCCATGCTTCCCTGTAATGTTTTCAAATGAGATCATACTCTAAACCAGAGGTTCTTTCAGATGCAAGCCTTTTAGTTAGGCAAGGAGATTAAAATGTGTGTATATGTGTGTATATATACCCATACATACACATATATGTGTGTGTGTATGTATATATAATGTATGTATATAAATGTATATGTCTATATATATCTATATATGTATGCATATATAATACACACACATATTATATATATAAAGGCACAAGCTATTTTTGGGATTTTGGATTTCTAACTTGCAAATTTTATTTTTTTTACCAGTTAAGTTACTCTAAGAAATACTACTAATAGTTGAAATTCATATAGCACTTTAAAGTTTACAAAGCTTTTTATATGCATTAATTACTTCAACATTTAAAACAACCCCTCCCCCATGAAGTTGAAACTATTACTATGATTATCTCCATTTTATAAATGTGAAGGCAGTCAAGCTCAGAAAAGGTGCCTTTCCTTGCATAATTAATTTGTGTTGGTGATGTGGAATTAAAACCCAAGTTTTTGTTGACTAAGTCCAATGCTTTTCCCACTCCACCATGCTGAGAGAGTAAAAATCCTTACTTTTGCCCATTTTTCAGTTTTCAGACATAGCAGCTTGTTTAAAAAGTTTAGGTGGGAAATGTGTAATTTTATTTATTTTATTTTAGGAAAAAAAAAACTTCTATTATTCTGAATTTAACAAACACCAAAAAAAATAAAAAATAAAAAAGCCAAACATGAAATTTTCCATGGACAAAGTAGAAAATACAGAGGATTGTGTATGAAAATATGAATCTCTGTTATATGCAGTTTGCCTTTGCACAAAATTACATGAGGAATTAAACAATTTATTTGCAAAATTACCCTGCTTTTCTGTTCTTTCTTCTGAATTCCCCTCTGTTCTTTTCTGTGCTCTCTCTCTCTCTCCCTCTCTCTCTCCCACTTTCTCTCTATATATATTCTCTCTATATGTATATATGTATGTGTGTATACATAAATACATATACACACATACATACATATATATACAGTACATACAAAAATGCATATATAAATATTTCAATGATCCCCTTTTCCTTTTTTTAAAATTTTGTATCTAGTTTCCCTCATCCACCAAAAGCCTTTATCTAGTTGAAAAAATAAGAATATAGAGAGGAATCAAAAATAAACCTATGTAACAAGTAAGAATAATAAAGCAAATTTAAAAAAAAATAAACACAGTAGTAGTGTGTGAAAATGCATGTCAGTACCTTACATTAATCAACCTCTATGTTAGGAGGTGGCTAACATGCTCTGTCTTAGGTTCGTTTTAAGTTTGAGGTGATTGGTCAATGCTATTATCAGAGTTCTTAAGTCTTTCAAAGTTATTTTTATTTATGATGCTTTTGTTATTGTATACATAGTTCTCCTGTTTCTGTCAACTTTATTTTGCATCAGGTTAAAGAAGTATTCCCAAGATTCTTTAAAACATCTCTTTCATAATGCTTTATAATATAATAATATTCCATTCTATTCATATTTCATAGTTTATTCAAGTATTCTCTGATTCACAGGCACATCCCAAGTCTCTAATTTTCCCTTCCCTTCCCTTTAAAATGATTTATTTACTAATTGCATTTAATTAATTATTTATTTTGTTTAATACATTTTTATATAACACATAAATTAAATTTTAAATAAAAAATTTTAAATAAAAAAATAAAATAAATAGTAAATAAAATTCATGAATAAAAATGGTGAATAATGGTTTGAAAAATCCCAGGAATGAATTTTAAAACATAGTAATTATTTATGAACACCAAACATTAGTGAAATTCATCTAACATTAGCCACCTTTATGCTCTAGTCACCTAAGGATAATATGTGTATTCAAAGATGTATTTAAATTTTAGGTAGTGTTTTTAAGCCATGCAAAATTCATACAAGTTCTAGATTTTGTGAAGTCAAAAAGAATTTCCATAGAGTAGAACAATGGATTGAACCAAATAAACTGGACTTGAATAATGACATATATGGAATACTAAGCTTTAGGCAAAACAAAACACATATCTGAACAAGCATAGGACGAAGATGATATTAGCTTAATAATAGTTCACATAAAAGGTTATGTGCATTGCACATAACTTCAAGTTTGTATGAAGATTGTGACATCACAGACAAAAAGGTAATGTGGCTTTAGACTGCTTAAATGGAAATATTAAAGTGCTGTACTAGACACAAGGGCGATATAGATTTCTGGAAGAGTTGGGTTTTGGCCGTGTCTTAAATACATATTGCTGTGTGATCATCGGGACTCTCCAGGCTCTTTTGCTGGCTTATCCTACATATCATGCCCCTACCTGCTTTTACTTCAGAAAGTTTCATCTCAGGCTTAACTCTCTTCTCTATTCTCTATTCTTGGTAATGTCATCAGCTCATGGGGTTAAGTATTGTCTCTATAGAAATAGCTAACAAAGCTATGTATCCAGAGGCAGGTTCTCCTTTGATCTTCAGTCCTGCATCACCAATTGCATTTTGGACATTTTAAGATAGATGTCCTAGACATATCCCATGCTAATAGTCACCAACCTCCTCAAAGAAGGGAAGAAAGAGCTTTCTAATGTCTCAGTCTTTATATTTACACAGCATTTGCATTTAGTGTGTTGTTATTCCCATGTACAATACATGATTCTCATTTTATGTATTGTTTTCGTGATTATGCTTTCTACATTTTGTATCAATTGATATACATTTTCCCATAATTCTCTGTATTCTTCATTGTCATCAATTCTTGGAGTGTAAAATCCTGAAGTGTTATTGATTTTCTTTGGGGGAGAAATTTTCTAAATGAGGAATTCCCCTCATTCATAAAATTACAGATCTGCATAATTCTCCCCAATTCTTTCCCCTCCCCAAACATCCAGTGGAGGCAGGTGACATACTCTTACTTACTTAGGTGCTTGACCATTTATGGCCATGACATTTTAAGAACAATGGAAAGCTATAGGTTATATAAAGAAGGAAAACCAGGTCGGGGAAGGAAGTGGAAACAGTGCCATATAAGTATCTGTCAAAGCAATTGGTGGCCTTTAGTGTGAAAATGTGGAAACATGTCAGAGAACTAAGTTTTCTTCAACTTTCTGGAGAACTTTTCACATAAAAGAAGAATTAGACTCATTCTATTTAGCCAAGTGGGCAAGAGTAGAAGAAATGAAGTGGGGGAAAACTAAGAGGCCAATTTTAGCTCCATGTAAGGGTACTCTTGCTTATATGGAAGATGGAATGAATGTGCTTGAGAATCCCATGTAGTGCCACTACTAAAATGCACTACTGCAAACAGGTGTTGTAGTCTTTAAAGATGTCTTAATATTTTATCTGATGCCTTGAATAATGAAATCATTCTTAGTTTTGAAAGAAGTTGGGAGTGAGAGACCTAGAAGATGATAATTTAGCAAGTTCTGGCTTTTCAAAAGAGATGTTCTCTATGGTACAATGTGCCAAAGCAGGTAGCAGATGTTTGTATCCAGGGTGACTTACATCATTATCAGTGAAACAGCTAAACTGGCATCAGCTTTTCAGAACAAATTGTGAGTTACCTAATGAGTATTACATGTGAAGGAATAAAAGGAAACCATGTAGGCAAATAGGCTATTCCCATTTAACTTCAGTGTGCATACCTAGGTAGTACTTCATTTTGATTAAAATGACAACCATAATTTCAGAACTGGGGGAAAATATTTGGGATCACAATGCAGGATGCTCTCCTATACCAAGGTAATAATAATAATAATAATAATAATAATAATAATAATACATGAACAGGTAAACACATTCAATGTGTTGACTTGGGAGGGAGTGAAGGAGTCATTGTCAAGTCAATAAGATCACATTAAATATTATCTCAAAAAAAGAAAACCAGCTAAGGGAATAATTTTTAACCTCAAACATTTTACTGTCTTATTATGGAAACAAGACTAATATACATTGAACAGTTATCATAGATTCTAGAATCAGATTTTCAGAGCAAAAAAAAAGGGACTTTAGATGTTATCTACTTCAACTCTCACGTATTATTAAGAACAATGAAGCCCAGAGAGGTGAAATTCCTTTTGCAAAGCCGTCCAGAGAAGATAGTGTATTATCAAAAACTCATCTGTGACATGTCAACACATAAGTTAAGAGAAGGGAATCATCAATGTGGGCTGGAGTAACTGAATGAATTTATGGAAAACATAAGCTGAGTCTTAAAGGATGGCTATCCCATATGTAGTTGATAAGGAGGGAGGACAAATTATGAAACACAGAAATAACAAGTGCTCAGTTTTCTAAAATCCACTTTAAAGTACATTTCATTTCTCATTGTACTGTAACATTTATTCTTTTGCAAGGTTGCATCAGAGGTTGATTACTCTGGCTCTGCAATAGTGAATTTAAAAAAATGTCTCTCCCTCTGCGCTTTGTCCTGAGGTAATTAATGACCTCTTGATTAAGTGTTAAAGGAATATATGAGCCGCCTCCCTGAGCCATACAGCAAGTGGAACTTTCAGGAACAGAGCAGAAATGAAAGTCCCATTGCACAATAATTATGGTATCATGTACAAACCTTTAAAGGTTAATGAGCTCTCTAGAAAAAGATGAATGACAATCTTGGAATTTGTTTTGTGGCTATTATCCATTTTCAGCTGGTTGTGAAGATGTGACATATTGCAGGTAATTTGGGGGTGAATTTCAGCTATCCCAGGAGAGTTAACATGAAGAAAAGTAATGAGTAATTTGAGCTCAAAAGGAAGGAATCATTATTTGATCAAAACTGAAATGAGTAAAGATGATGCTTAAGTCCAGCAAGCCCAAAAGAAAGCTTTAATGGTAAGAAATAAATTCAATGTCCAAAAAGACATTCTGCTAAGAAAGTTATGGAAAAGTAAGATGAGTCTTTCAAGTCAGGTTTTCCTGATATTTTTTCTACAATCAAATCAAAATATTAAGATTAGATTTTGATTAAGTCATAGATCATATTCTTTATGGTCACTCAAGTTTTCCCTGTTCTATATCCATTTACTATAGAGAAGGTATCCTTATCAAGAAAATTCTTAATGAGGGGGTGATCAGTGTCTTAATATTAGAATTAGCTTTACATAGGCTGATTAATAAATTGGTCAGAGAATAACATAATCATAGCATTCAGAGTTGGACGTGACCACAGAGGTCAGTTGGCCCCTGAATGGGAATCCTCTCAATAATATCACCATCATCCTTTTGTTTGAAGAATTCTATGATAGGAAATACATGATAGGAAATGCCTTTGGAGACAGCTCATTCTACTTCTGGAAGGATGTGATTGGTATTTTTTTTCTCATATCAAACCTTAATCAACCTTTCTGTAACTTCCACCCATTTCTCCTACTTGTGTCCTTTGCATGTAAGCAGAATAAGTCTAATTCCCATAATTACCACATGACAACCTGTGAAGACAGCTATCATGCCTTCCCCAAGTCTTGATTCCAGTTATTTTAGCCATTTCTTGTACTGAATGAAATCATTCTATTCAAAGTTAACTAGGCCAAATCTCATATTACAGCTTAGGAAGTGAAGCTTATATAGAGATGAAATTTCTTCTCTAAGGTCACAGACAATAAATGGAGTTTAGATTCAAACTTATATTCAGAAGCAGCTAGGTGGCGCAGCGAGTAGGACACCTGCCCTGGAGTCAGAAGGACCTGAGTTCAAATCTGGCCTCAGACACTTGACACGCTTACTAGCTACGTGACCTTGGGCAAGTCACTTCACCCCAATTGCCCTGCCTTCCCCTCTCCAAAAAAAAAAAAAAGAAACTCATATTCACTAAATCTAGCCCTGCCTTTTTCCCCAACCTTATCACTTTGCCTTCCACTATAATTATGTTTTTTTTCTGGATATACTTCAGATGGTAAATGTCATTCCTAATATTTAGAGGGCAGCACTAGATAAAATATTTCAGTGTAGTCTGAAAAAGGGAAATTGCAGAGCACCTATCACCTGCTGTTATAGAAACCATGAGTGTCAATGCAGCTTAACTATGATCTTGTACTGTTGAATATCCAATCCAATAAAAACCCTTATTACCTTTAGTTACCTTCCATATTCTTTTCTTGTGAATTTGGCTCAAACTTCATTTTTATCTCTATTAAATTTCATTGTATTAGATTTGGCCCATTGTTCCAGCATGTTGAAGTCTTTTGGGGTCTTTATCAAATGATCCAATGTGTTACCTATCAAACCCAAGTTTAGATTATCTACAAATGTGATAGGCATACCATCTTTACCTACTGTAATTCACTGATGAAAATGCAAAACAGTATGAGGTAAAGAACACATCCCTTGGGCACCTCCATTTAGAGAACTCCATCCAAGGTGACATTGATCAATTAATGTAAATTGCTTTTTAGATAAGGCCATTCAACCCATTGTTACTAAAATAATATCTTCAATCATAAGGTCACAACAGGCTTAAGTTTCATAAATTATCTATTTAATCATTCCTACAATGTAGTTAAATATTGAAAGAATCATAGAATTTAGTCACTTGAAGAGGGATTTAATATTCTAAAGTCCAACCCTTTAATTTTAAAGAAGAGGAAACTGAAATCTACAGAGGTTAAATAACTTGCCTAAATTCATATAACAAATTAGCAACATAGCCACAACTCAACCATGATTTCTAGTCTATCACAGTCTAGGGCTCTCTTATACTATGGTCTGTTTTAATACAGAGATAGTATTTTAAAAGAGTCTAAAATTATAAACTGAATCCAGGAAGTTGATGCTATCACATTCTTTACTTCTTTCTTTTCACTGTTCTGTTTTATTTTTTATGCTGAAACCCATCTTACTTTCCTCATATTCCTGCTTTTCCCTTTGAATGACTTCAGAAAATATTTATTGGAGTTGGGTATTGCCAGTAGCCTACCTAAGTGGTATTTGCTACTAAAGGTGAAGTAAATGTCATGTTATATAAGTTATAACAAATCTTCTCCCCTTACCTTCATCCTTCATTGATTGTACTTCATTTTCAAAGAAGACCGTGACATCAGGAAGGTGATGTTATGACTTGCAAATGAATTAGATTTAAATGAGGAAGGGCTGTGCAGTCACCAGCCTCACTGTCTCCTCTCAAGCCATCTGGGTCCAGTAAAAGATATAGATGGCCCCAGATGCAGTGGGAAACCTTGACCTAAGGTCTTTCCCAGGTCTAAGTTTGTCTGAGACAATGCCCATTCAGTGATTAAGGCTAGGTAAGAAAAAAGGCAAAGAATGGCCTCTTTCACCTAGTCAAAAAACAAAAGCCCCAAAATTAGTCTGGAAGGGGAAGGTCCTCAGGGTTTCTGGCCTAAATGGAAACAATTGCTATTTATGCTCAATCTGAGCCACCTGAGTCCAAAGGAGGACCAACTGAGTC
This sequence comes from Trichosurus vulpecula, assembly GCF_011100635.1. Classification (NCBI taxonomy): domain Eukaryota; kingdom Metazoa; phylum Chordata; class Mammalia; order Diprotodontia; family Phalangeridae; genus Trichosurus; species Trichosurus vulpecula. The sequence goes on along the minus strand of NC_050578.1, from coordinate 180,007,893 downwards.
TTGGGTTGGGACTTATTGTTGGCCGATCAATGAGAGCCAGAATGATTTGGGTTTAAGGCTGATCCTTAAGGAAGAAATTTAGCTTAAAAATTGCAAGATATCTTGTGAGGTGTCAGTGATCAAAATTTATATACTTTTGGTCAGAGCACCCATAGGTAAGGTATGATTCCCTATGTGGGCAGAAGGAGAGGAGGGAGGGCAGGAGGAAGGGAAAGAGGAAAGAATGACAGACATCCCTGGACATGTGTAAATAGTCTGCTTTTGCCAAAAACATCTTAATTGACTAAGGCAACTGTTCTGTTAAAAGTCATATATAACCAATGGGTTGTATCTCAACAGATAAAAAGGAGTTTTGATATCTTTTAGACATGGTCTAGGCCATCCTTTTAAGGAAAAACAATAGATATTTAAATGAAACATTTAAGTAAAAAGTTATGGTAACCATTACAGTACTAGGCAAGACATTTGAAAACACTTATCACTATAAATTGTCACTGTGAAACAACATGACATAGCACATAGAGAGTTGAACTGAAACTCAGAAATTCCAGGATTTAAGTCTTACTTCTGATACATACTAGGTATGTGACAACGGCAAAGTCACTTCTCTTTGAAATGCTCCATTAACTCTTTTAAGATCACATATTAAAGTTGAACTGTCTATGTGAAGGAATTTGTATCCTGAGATTACCTTGTCCTAATGAAATCATAACTCCAAACCAGGCAAACAACTAATAAATCAAAACAAAACAAACTGAAAAACAACTAATCACATACTTCTCCCTCACACAGACACAATCCTCTTTCTATTTTTGTATTCTGTGAACAGTTTGAATTCTGCATGCCAGAATGGAGATACCTAACAGGAAATAAACCACTTTATATGTAGAGAAAACTCTATGCATCATGCAATGCCAATCAGTGTAATTTAGCTGTCAAGCACAGAGCTAGAGAGAAAGTGAGCATACAGGTATGAGGCAGTAATCATTTTAGGCAGTGTAACTGAAGTGTCTTCTGGTTACCCGTGGTCCCCTTTGGAAGCAATTAACACTATTCTGATGGTCTGATTCTGGCTATTTCTCTCAGTCTAGGTGAGACAAGCTAATAACATTTCAAATTCCTATAATTCCATAGGCAAGGAAGTTCCACTGGCAAGAAAGTTCCAGGGATCTTACTTACAGTGTTTTTGGTCCCTGCCTTGTGTCAACATGTGAAATTGTATGTGTACTGCATGGTTTGTTCACTCAAACAAGACTATGGAGGCATGTTTTATCTGCGAGTTTCTGGGAGAATATAAACTCTTGAGTAGGGATCCATAAATATTTATCTTTCTGTGAGTAGCTGAGAAGGAGGTGGTTCATGAATTAAAGCAGATTATTCAAAGTAGCTCCAGAATAATGAAAAATAAACTCATACAAGTCTAAAGAAATCTGATTTCAATGACTGAACAAGTTGTGATACATGAATGTAATGGAATTCTATTGTTCTATAAGAAATGATGAGCAAGCAAATTGAACTGATGCTGAGTGAAATGAGCAGAACCAGGAGAACATTGTACACAGTAACAGCCACAATGTGTGATGACTGACTGATAGATTTAGCTTTTCTCAGCAATGTATTATCTAAAGCAACTCCAAAAGATTCATGAAGGAAAATGCTATCCACATCCAGAGAAAGAAATATGGAGTCCAAATGCAGATTGAAGGATACTCTTTGCTCTCTTTTTTTGTTTGTTTGTTTGTTTTTTTTTTCTTTCTCATGGTTCTTCCCACTCATTCTAATTCTTCTATACAATGTGACTAATATGAAAATATTTAATAAGAACTTATACGTAGAGGCTACATGGGATTGCATGCTGCCTTAGGGGTGAAAGGAGGGGAGGGAGGTGGAAAAAATTTAAAACTTATGAAAGTGAATATAGAAAACTAAAAATGAATACTTTTATTTAAAAAAGAACATAAAAACGAAATCTGAATTCAAAGAATAACACTTTTGGAAAAGCCAATATCCTCATGTGTTCTTTCTTATAGTCATTTTGATATTAAGTATATTTTCTGATGGAACATTTTCTAGGGATTATCGTTACCAAATACTCTGTAGGTAGTTAAAGGGGAAGCTCGGTAGAATAGCAAATAGAGTGCTGGCCTGGAGTGAGGAAGACCAAGTTAGAATCTGGCCTCAGTTACTTACTAGCTGTGTGACTCTGGGCAAATCATTTTTTTTGATTATTATTTTTTTATTTTTAGTTTACAACACATGGTTCTACATAATTTTGAGTTCCAGATTTTCTTCCCTCCCTCCTTCTCTCCTCAAGATGGCATGGAATCCCATATAACTTTCACGTATAACTTCACATTGAAATAATTTACACACTAGTCAAGTTGTGGAGAAGAATTATGACCAATGGAATGAATCATGAGAAAGAAGAAACAGAACCAAAAAAAAAAAAACACACCAAACCCAAAAAAAAAAAAAAAGAGGAAAAAAAAAAGAGGGAGAAAAAGGCAAGCATGAAGTGTGCCTCTATCTGCATTCATACTTCATAGTTCTTTCTCTGGATGTAGATAGCATTCCCCATCATGAGTCCTTTGGAGTTGTCTTTGTACCTTGTGTTGCTGAGATGAGCAAAGTCTGTCAGGGTTAGTCCTCACAGAATCCATATATCTGTGGTTGTGTATAATGTTCTCCTGGCTCTGCTCTGCTCAATTAGCATTATGTCGTGTAGGTTTTTCCAGGTTGTTATGAAGTCCGCATTATCCCCATTTCTTATAGCACAATGTATTCCATTATCTTCATATACCACAGCTTGTTCAGTCATTCCCCAATTGATGGGCATCCCTTTGATTTCCAATTCTTAGCTACCACAAAAAGAGCCGCTATAAATATTTTTGTACATATGGGTCCTTTTCCCACTTGTGTGATCTCTTTGGGATACAACCCTAGAAGTGGTATTGCTGGGTCAAAGGGTATGAACATTTTTATAGCCCTTTGGGCATAGTTCCAAATTGCTCTCCAAAATGGTTGGATCAGTTCACAACTCCACCAGCAATGTAACAATGTTCCAATTTTCCCACATCCTCTCCAGCATTTACCATTTTCTTGTTTTGTTATTTTAGCCAGTCTGACAGGAGAGATATGGTATCTAAGAGTTGTTTTGATTTGCATTTCTCTAATCAGTAGTGATTTAGAGCATTTTTCCATATGCCTATAGATATCTTTAATTTCTTCCTCTGAAAACTGTCTGTTCATATCCTTTGACCATTTCTCAATTGGGGAATGACTTGTAGTCCTATATATTTGGTTCAGTTCCTTGTATATTTTGGAAATGAGACCTTTATCAGTGACACTGGTTGTAAAGATTTTCTCGCAATTTTCTGCTTCCCTCCTAATCTTTGATGCATTGGCTTTTTTTGTACAAAAACATTTCAATTTAACATAATCAAAATTATCCATTTTGCATTGTATAATGCTCTCTATCTCTTGTTGGGTCATGAATTCCTTTCTTTTCCATAAATCTGATAGGTAAACTATTCCTTGCTCTCCCAAATTTCTTATATTTTCAGCCTTTATTCCTAAATCATGAACACATTTTGACTTTATTTTGGCATATAGTGTAAGATATTGGTCTATGCCCAGTTTCTGCCCTACCATTTTCCAATTTTCCCAACAGTTTTTGTGAAATAGTGAATTCTTAGTACAGAAGCTGGGCTCTTTGGGTTTATCAAAGAGTAGATTGCTATAGTCGTTGAATTGTCCATCTTGTGTACCTACCCTATTCCACTGATCCACAACTCTGTTTCTTAGCCAGTAGCAGGTAGTTTTGATTACTGCTGCTCTATAATACAGTTTAATATCTGGTATGTCTAGGTCACCTTCTCTAGCATTTCTTTTCATTAATACACTAGATATTCTAGACCTCTTCTTCTTCCAGATGAATTTTGTTATTATTTCATCCAGCTCTGTAAAATAATTTTTTGGTATTTTGATTGGTATGGTACTGAATAGATAGATTAATTTAGGTAAAATTGTCATTTTTATTATATTAGCTCGGCCTAACCATGACCAAATGATAATTTTCCATTTATTTAGATCTGACTTTATTCGCATGGAAAGTGTTTCATAGTTATGTTCATATAGGCCCTGGGTTTGTCTTGGCAGATAAACTCCCAAATATTTTATAGCATCTACAGTAACTTTGAATGGAATTTCTCTTTCTATCTCTTGCTGTTGGGCTTTGTTAGTAATATATAAGAATGCTGAGGATTTATGTGGGTTTATTTTATATCCTGCAACTTTGCTAAAGTTGTTTATTATTTCAAGTAGTTTTTTACTTGATTCTCTAGGATTCTCTAAGTAAATCATCATATCATCTGCAAAAAGTGATAATTTAGCTTCTTCTTTGCCTATTCTAATTCCTTCAATTTCTTTTTCTTCTCTTATTGCTACAGCCAATGTTTCTAGTACCAAATTGAATAGTAGGGGTGATAATGGACATCCTTGTTCCACCCCTGATATTATTGGGAATTCATCTAGCTTATCCCCATTACAAATAATGCTTGTTGATGGTTTTAGGTAGATGCTATTTATAATTTTGAGGAAGGTTCCACTTATTCCTATGCTTTCTAGTGTTTTTAATAGGAATGGATGTTGTATTTTGTCAAAGGCTTTTTCTGCATCTATTGAGACGATCATATGGTTTCTGCTAGTTTTGTCGTTGATATGGTTAATTATGCTAATCATTTTCCTAATATTGAACCAGCCTTGCATTTCTGTAATAAATCCTACCTGGTCATAGTGTATTATTCTCATGATAAGTTGCTGCAATCTTTTTGCTAAAATTTTATTTAAAATTTTTGCATCAGTATTCATTAGGGAAATTGGTCTATAATTTTTTTTCTCTCTTTTGACTACCTGGTTTGGGTATTAGTACCATGTTTGTGTCATAAAATGAATTTGGTTTGACTCCTTCTTCACCTATTTTCCCAAATAGTCTACAAAGTATAAGAAGTAATTGTTCTTTAAATGTTTGATAGAATTCTCATGTAAAACCATCTGGCACTGGAGATTTTTTCCTAGGGAGTTCATTGATGTCTTGCTCAACTTCTTTTTCTGAGATGGGGTTATTTAGAAATTTTACTTCCTTTTCTGTTAACCTGGAAAATTTATGTTTTTGTAGATATTCATCCATATCTCTGAGGTTGTCAAATTTATGGGCATACAATTGGGCAAAATAATTCCTAATTATTTTTTGATTTCCTCTTCATTAGAAATGAACTCACCCTTTTCATTTTTGATACTGGTAATTTGATTTTTTTCTTTCTTTTTTTAAATCAAGTTGACCAAAGGTTTATCAATTTTATTGGTTTTTTCATAAAACCAGCTCTTTGTTTTATTTATTAATTCAATAGTTTTCTTGGTTTCAATTTTATTAATCTCTCCTTTGATTTTCAGTATTTCTAATTTGCAATTAAATTGGGATTTTCAATTTGTTCTTTTTCTAGCTTTTTGAGTTGTATGCCCAAATCATTGATCTCCTTTTTCCCTATTTTATTCATGTAAGCATTTAGAGATATAAAACTTCCCTTAAAAAGTGCTTTTGCTGCATCCCATACGTTTTGGTATGTTGTCTCATTATTGTCATTCTCTTGAATGAAGTTATTAATTGTTCCTCTGGTTAGTTCTTTGGCCCACTCATTCTTTAGGATTAGATTATGTAGTTTCCAATTAATTTTAGCTTATTTTTCCATGGTTCTTTGTTACAAATAATTTTTATTGCATCATGATCTGAAAAGTATGCTTTGACTACTTCTGTCTTTCTGCATTGGATTGTGAGGTTTTTATGCCCTAGTACATACATGGTCAATTTTTGAGTATGTGGCATGTACCACTGAGAAGAAAGTATATTCCTTTTTATCTCCATTTAGTTTTCTCCAGAGGTCTATCATATCTGCCTTTTCTAAAATTCTGTTCACTTCCTTGACTTCTTTCTTATTTATTTTGAGGTTAGATTTATCAAATTCAGAAATGGGAAGGTTGAGGTCTCCTAATATTATAGTTTTGCTGTCTATTTCTTCCTGTAACTCCCTTAACCTCTCCTCTAAGAATCTGCATGCCACACCACTTGGTACATAAATGTTAAACAATGTTATTGCTTCATTGTTTATGGTGCCTTTTAGCAGGATGTAGTGACCTTCCTTATCTCTTTTAATTAAATCTATCTTTACTTTTGCTTTGTCTGAGATTGGGATTGCTACACCTGCATTTTTTACTTTATTTTACTCCAGCCTTTTCCCTTTACTCTGTGTGTCTCCCCCTGTTTCACATGTGTTTCTTGTAAACAGCATATTGTAGGATTATGGTTTTTAATCCATTTTTCTATCTGCTTCTGTTTTATGGGAGAGTTCATCCCATTCACATTCACAGTTATGATTTCTATCTCTGTCATTTTCTCCATCCTATTTCCCCCTGCTCATGCTTTGATTTCTCCCTTTCCCCTTCCACTCCTCAACAAAGTTTTGCTTTTCACCACAACCTTCCTCAGTTTACCCTCCCTCTTTATTCCCCTACCTTGTCTTACCGTTTCCCACTTGCTACTTCTCCCCTTCCTTCTAACCAGCACCTCCCTTTTATCCCCCTTTCCCCTCCTACTTCCTGTAGGATAAGGTAGATTTCTGTATTTATTAGGGTATGTTATTCCCTTCTTTAACCGGATCAGATGACAGTAAAGATCAAATACTGCTCTTCTCCCTCCCTTCTTTCCCAATTCAATTGTTTCTTTTTGGCTGCTTGCAGTATTTTCTCCTTGACTTTGTAATTCTGAAATTTGGCTGTAATATTTCTCAATGTTTTCAGTTTGGGATCTCTATCAGGGGTTATCAGTGAATTCTTTCAATGACTATTTTACCCTCTGGTTCTAGGATCTCTGCACAGTTATCTTTGATCATTTCTTCAAAGATACTGTCACGGCTCTTTTTTTCATCGTGGATTTCCATTAACCCAATAACTCTTAAATTGTCTCTCCTGGATCTACTTTCCAGGTCAGTTTTTATCCCAATCAGATATTTCACATTTTTTTTCTATATTTTCATTCTTTACATTTTGTTTTACTACTTCTTGGTGCCTCATATATTCATTAGCTTCCACTTGCTCTACTCTAATTTTTAATGAGCTACTGTCTTCATTTTGCTTTTGAGTCTCCTTTTCCCATTGGTTTATTTTGCCTCTCAGGGTGTCATTTTCTCTCTCTAGATTCTGAATCTCCATAGCCATTTCGACAATCTTATTCTTCAGGGACTTGATTTCATCAGTGGATTTTTTTTCCATTTTTTTCCATTTTTTCTTTTACCTCCCTAATTTGGTTTTTAAAATCCTCCTTTAGCTCTTCCAGTAAGGCTTTTTCAGCTTGAGACCAGTTCACACTACCTTTTGAGGTATCAGATAGTTATAGTGTCATTGCTGCCCTCTTCCAAATTGGTATTTTGATCATGCCCATCTCCATAAAAAGAATCAATGGTCCTCAGTTTTTTTGTGTTCTTCATGTTGGTTTGCCTTCTCCTGTTTTTACAATAAATTTCTTCTTTTAGGGCTCAGGGCTCTCTGTCCTAGCTTTCTTAATCTGGGGATTGTGAGTCTACTTGTTGGCTTCATGAATTATAGCCTTCAGTTTCCTGAGGTGTCGGGGAAATCTCTTCCCCTGGGATTGCTCTCCAGCACTATTGCTCTTCAGCAATGGTCCCAGCTATTTGTTGTTGGAGCTGACATCTGGCACTTCCCCTGGGGGAGCAAGAGTACTTCTGGGCTCCTGGTGTTGACCGCTGCTGGCTCTGCCCTTCTTGGACTCGGGAACCTTCTACTACTTGGCCACTGAAGCCCCACTTCTATCTCCTCTATTCCAGCATTCCTTTTTTTTCCAAAGAATTCTCTGGGTGAGGGGGGAGGGATTAGAGCCATTTACTTGGCCATTATGTCTCCCGGAAGTTCAAGAAGCCAAGTTTCACACCTTTGGGCTGCAAGCCTCAGGAGTTGATGTTTCATGGCCAGGTGGAAGTTGTGCTGCCTCTCGTTGCTTCCACAGACTGCTATCCTGGGTTGGGAGGCCTGGGGATCTCCACTGGTTTTGGGCACCCAGCTTTCTCCCAGCCTGTCTCCCAAGTGTGTTTCCCAGCTGCCGCTTCCGCTTTGGTGCAATCTGTAGTAGCTCCACACACCCAGCGCTCTCCAAGCCTACAGACTCATTCCTTTGGCCTTTCAGACTCTCCTGGCTGGGAAATTTGCTCCACTCAGACTGCTTGTGGTGTCTAACTCTTTCAAATCTGCTCAAATTCACTTTTTTATCAGAATCTGACAGACCTTGTGAGAGAACTCAGGTAAGATGCTGTTTTCATGCGGACATCTTGGCTCCGCCCCTGTTTAGGGCAAATCGTTTAACCTCTATTTATCTTATTTTCTTTATCTGTAAAATTGGACTAATCATAGCACCTATCCCACACTATCATGGTGAGTATAAAATGAGATAATAATTGTAAAGAACTTACTACAGTGTCATGCATATGTTAAACATTTCCTAAATGTTTGCTCTTATTCTATCTTTATTAGAAACTATACTATTTCTGAAGAAAGAAAACTGCAAAATGTTCAACAATTATATATATAAAAATACATATATATGTATATATATATACATATATATATATATATATATATATATATATACATAAATTTGGATCAAAACTCAAAACATCATTCAAAAATATAGGAATATGTAGCCTAATATTACCTGTCTCTTGATGTCATGGAGCCACAAAGGAGGACTATGAATCAGTTTGTACCACCATCTGTTTTGGCATTAGTCCCATATTACCTTCCTGTATATACACAAACAAAGTATCAGCTTAGAAAACATTTATGTCTATTGTTATTATTTTAAATTAGCAAATGAGACAAATGCCTTTCTTTCCCTTTCCTTTTCACTTTTATTTCCTAGTTCCTAAGCAATTTCAAAGTAACTTTATGGATCTGTCAATAGGAAGATTCCATATCCATACAATATGGACATAGCAACTGTACTAAATATGTACCACAAGTGAACTCATCATTTTCTTGTGTGTGTGTGTGTGTTTAATTTGTTAGACTGTCAAATGCCACAAATTAAAGAGACTGATAATACCAATGCTAAAAGTCTTGATAAAAATAACTGGACCAGAATGTGTTATGAATGTTTTAGTTTTTTGGCTATCAGAGCCATGATAAGCAAATTCTGTAATAGAACCACTGGCAATGGTGGGTGGGTGTGAGGATGGGGTGTGGTGTAAGCTCACCTGTGATGCAGTTGTAAGGAGATGAAGGCACGTTCCTCATGGTATAGCAGTTTTGCCAAGCTTTTCGAAAGGGTAGACATCTTCCTGAAATGCTACCTCAGCTTTTGCTGACACTGACTTGGTGGAGTGTGAACAGATGAGGAATCATCCTTGGAATTGTCCTCTAGGATCCCTCTGTATTTATTACCCCAGGGCAAAACTCTGTATTAATTTAGAATATGTCTTTGAAGATGATTGTTTACTCAACGTACACTCAATGCAGCCTCTGAAGCTGAGATGAAACAAAATATGGATTGATTCTCTGCTGCTTGTGTTAGTTTTGGCCTAACAATTAACAGCAAGAAAACGCAGGTGCTCCACCAGCCAGCATCACACCATCCACATGTAGAACCATAGGTTACAGTGAATGAAGAAGTTTTAAATGCTGTGGATAAATTCACTTACCTTGGCAGTATAATTTCCAAAGATGTACACATTGATAATTAGGTTGATGTGCTCACTGCCAGAGGTAGCACAGTGTTTGGGAGGCTATAAGGGAAAGTGTGGGAGAGAACAGGTATTAGACTGACTACCATACCGAATGTCTACAGAGCTTATTGTGGTATGCCTGTGAAACCTGAGCAGTATACCAGTGCCAGGGCTGGAAACTGAATTGCTTCCATTTGAATTGTCTTAGGAAGATTCTAAAGATGATCTGGCTGGATAAGATACCAGATATTGAGGTCCTTGCTTGAACTAAACTGTCAAACATTCAAACTGTACTGCAACTCTGATGGGCTGGCCATGTTGTTCAAATGCTAAATGTATGCTAGCTAAAAAGACTACTTTATGGAGAACTCTCATTGGACAATCTTTCACATGCTGGTCAGAAAAAGCAATACAAGGACATTCTCAAGGTCTCTCTTAAGAACTCTGGAGTTGCATGTCATGGGAGACATTGACACAGGACCACCTACCATAGTGTGCCCTCTTCAGGGAAGGTGCTGTGCTCTATGAGCAAAGCAGAATTGAAGTAGGTCAAAAGAAATTCAAGATGCACAAATTCAGGACTGCAGTGAGGCAAGGAAGCCAATCAAAAGACTATGGCAAATAGTATCGGCATGAGGTGATGAGATCCTATACCACATTAAGTGGCAGCATCAAAGGGGTAAGGGCACCATAAAATAAATCTTATAATGGTAAGATCCATAGCACTTTGCAAGAGAATGAATATGGAGGTAGGTGAGAGAGACTGAGGAGTTGAGGATGACAAATGGGCTTCAAGTGTAGGTGCCTGGGAGGTTTGTGAAACCCTTGACACTAAAAAGGGAGTTAGGAATAGATGAAGGTTTTGGAGGAAGGATGAGCCCAGTTTTGGACATGTTGAGATTGAGATGTTTCCAAACTCCTGTTAAAAATGTCCAACAGAGAGATGGTTATGAAATATAAGGGGTAAGAAAATTGATGACTGGAAAAGAAGATCTATGAATCATTTTAATAGAGATAATAATTGAATTCATGGGAGATAATGATATCACCAAGGGAAACAATAGAGATGGAGAAGAAAAGAATTCCCAGGACAGAACCCTGTGGAGCAATCCACATACATAATCTGGATGAAGAACCAACAAAAGGAACTGAGGAGTCAGATAAGTAGAAAGAGAACTAAGATGGAGTTGTGTCAAAAAATTAAAAAAAAGAGAAAGAGTATCAAGAAGGGGTGGGTGATTGACAATATCAAAGACTGCAGAGGTAAAGAAGACTGAAGATCTAGATAGGGCCATTAGATTTGGAAATCAAAAGATTATCATAAACCTTAGCAAGAGTTACCTGTAGAGAGTTAAGAAGAGAGTGATTAAGGAAGATGGAGCAATCTATAGTAGAAAACGAAATAGAATGGGATCAAGGCAGCTAGGTGGTGCAGTGAGTAGAGCACCAGCCCTGGAGTCAGGAGGACCTTATTTCTAATCCAGCCTCAGACACTTGACACACTCACTAGCTGTGTGACCTTGGGCAAGTCATTTAACCCCTGATTTTCCCCATCCAAAAACAAACAGAATGGAATCACTTCTACATGTAGTAAGCACTTCATCTTTATGTATTTAAATATAGCAACTAGAAAAGGGCAATAACTTCAGGTGAATCAGGAGAGTCCTTTTTTGTGACTTGGTCTTGAAGTGAACAAGCGATTACAAGAGGTCAAGGTTACTGGAGAGAGAATTCAAGCCATAAAGGATTTCCTGGTCAAAGCATAAATTTGAGAATTGGAATACTGAATAGAGAGGAGTAAGTAGTCTAGTTTGGCTCAATTGTAAATATTCATGTAACCAGCCTGGCAAGATATACTAGATAAAAATTTTGAAGGATTTTAAATGCCAAATAAAGTATTATTTTAACCATAAGGTGATTGTTTAAATGAAATGAAATTTCCTGAACCTAAGCGTGATGGGGTTAAAACTATGAAATAGGATTCTCACTTTGGAAGCTACATAGAGGATGGATTAGAAAAGTGTTAGACTAAATACTCTTTTAGAAGTCTATTTCAGTAGTACAGGAATATAAAGGCCTGAACTACATTGGTTTGGGTCTGAATGGAGAGAAGAGGACAGATGAGAGAGTTAGAATCAAAAAGACTTTGCAACTCATTTCATATGGAGAGTGAAGAAACAAAGATAGAGTCTAAGTTGCAAACCTGAATACGTGGAACAATGGCAGTGATTCTGATGGAAATAGTATTCCCTCACTGCTTTAAGAGAAAAAAAAAGATAATGTGTTCTGTTTTGGACACGATAAATTTGAGGTCACTGTGGCAGCCATGTAGAGATTTCAAACAGGCAGTTGGTGATACATGACTGGAGCTCAAAAGATAAATAAATGTTGTAGATTTCAGAGTTATCTTAATGGAGATGATAATTAATTTACTGGGAGTTGATTAGATCACTGAGAGTATAAAGAAACCAAGAACCCTAGGGTATATACATTCATAGAGGGCAAGAGATGGATGATGTGCCTGCATAAGAGTCTGTGGAAGATTAGTTTGACAGGTGGGAAATGAACAATGATAGAGAGGTATGATGAAAAGCCAAGGGAGACAGAGAATCAGTAGAAGAGAGTGGTAATAAAAAATCCAATGATGAAGAGAAATCATTATTTACAAATAAAAGAATCTGGATGGGTGCTTATACGTTTTTGTTTGTCTTTTGGTAAATGGAGTTTCTGCATCCTCATGACTATGGTTGTCACCTATGACACATCGATATCTCCCTGTTTTATGCCTCTCTTGATAACGATAATTTGAAGATTGATGAACATAATCATTCCTGTGGTGATATATAGGGACAACACTGAAAATCACTGACTATTTTGCAAACAGTCCCTGACATCTTAACTTGCAATTGTGTGCTGGTCAACTTTACTCCTATAATTCAAAATCTGAATTTTACACACATCCTTATGTTTTCATGCTTCTCCTCACCTTTACTAGAGGTGAATCATGTGGACTGCCTCTGTGACTATGTCATTGACCAATAATCCCTACAGATAGTTCCTGAGATCTAACAATTAAGAGAGGATAATTTTCAGAGTCTGCTCCCAAAGATCAGTTATCATTTGGCGTCTACAATCCCAAATAGAAGAAATTCAATATTTTCAATTATTATTGTTGCTGCTGTATGAATTCTTATGAGCATAGGTAGGGAGGAACAAAGAAATGTTGTTGGGGCATGCCTTCGATATTTTTGTACCATCATTCCCCAAATTCATTCTTCATGGTGTTTTCTGATGATGATTCTTTTGAGTTCATCTTCAGACATTCCATCTACAAATTCTTTATCTGAATGCATCCAAGTGTCCATCTTATGAGTCTGTAGTTATAGCACCATATGGTTCTCCCTCAACAGCTACATTTTGCTAGTGTTATCCATGAAGACTATCTTCACCCCTGAACCTGTGTTCCTTAGTGTCTTTGCAATGAATAGTTCTTCCCACTGTTCTGTGTCTCAGAATTTCCATTAGACCGACTCAGAATGTTCAAGTTCATGTGAGCAACAAGACAGAAGGCTTGACATTGTCTCTAATTCTATGACCTCTCAAACCAATCCAATTCAATAAACATTTATTAAGCACCTGAGGCATTCCAGGCACTATGGATACAACAAATCAGAAGAAAGGCAGTCCCTGACCTCAATAAGCTTAACAGTTTAAAGAAAAAGACAATACACAAAAGGAGGCAGGAAAGCAGGGCTTGGGGGGCAAGGGTAGGAAATCAAGTGGTATCAGACATAGGGGCATCTTATTTTCAGGCATTTGAAACTAAGCTGAGTACCAGATGGAAACGGGCATGATGAGTCTAGATTCTGCCCTCTATAAAGGCAGGCATTGGAGGAGGTTTGGTACTTCTTCCCCTTCTAGTCCTCCAAACAGAGGGAAGAGGAGGCTGAGGGAAGCAGACTCAAAAAAGGCTTCATTTAACAGCATTGTGGTGAGTTTAGAAATGATATATTTATCCTGGGAGAGGCATTTTGTTTTGTGGAGTAGAAAGCAAATAGGACAGCAGATACAAAGTGGCCACCTCTCCAAAACAGAAATTATGCACCAAAGAAAAAGCAACTTCCCTTGTTTCCATTGTCCTAAGATGCCCAGAATCCAAAAGATGGTGAAAAATAAAAATACAAACCCAAAACAAAACAAAGAAAGAAAAAATCAAACCCCCTCCCCAAACTAGGAACTAATGTTTATTGTCCCTGAGCTCACTCATTACCCTTTGCCCATATGCTATGCCATCAGCTTCAAGACAATATTAACAGACTCAAGGATATGCAGGTTTACATCTAAAGCCACCCTGACCCTTTATCTATCCTCCCTCTTTTCAGTGCTGTAGAGACCCCAAGTTCAGGCTGTGGGAGTTTTCTCAGGCCTTAACAACCAGCTTGGCCACAGCTCTTCAGAAACAAAAGGTGAGCAGGAACTGCTACTTGGAAGTACCAATGCAGCAAAGTTCTGAACATCCGGTGATTGGGAAAGAACTTCCAGTCATTGGGAAAAGAGACTCTGAACTTCTGGTGCTGGGTTAGAGAGCTAAGGAAGAGAGGGAAAAATACAGGACATCAGGATAGAACACCATACATGAGTGGGGCTATGAAGCACTCCACCAAGCCTGAGGTAAAGAGCACAGCATCCAGCTGGGTTCAACTCTGACTACCAAGAATTTAGTTGGGGCAGAGACCTAATCTGGTGAACTATGAATTGCCCAGTGTGGGCAAAGGCTGAGACACTTTTAGATCTAGCTCCCAAGGAAATCACAATAAGAAGGGAAGGAGTCAGAAAATGAATGATAAGAAAAATAAAGGATGGAGGAAGGGTTGGGAAGACTGAAAGTTATCAGATATTTCAGGAAGAAGAAATCTCAAAGAACTTGAACATAAACAGATAAGCCAATGGGAAAAATAATAACAGAAGGAAATATGGCTCTCAGCCCTAGTAAACAAGTTAAAATATTTATGACTAAATACCGCAAAATGAATGAAAATCATCCACTGGGGGGTGGAGCCAAGACGGTGGCTGGAAAGTGGGGACTTGCATGAGCTCTCTGCCAGGTCCCTCCAAAAACCTATTAAAATGGCTCTGAACAAATTCTAGAACTGCAGAACCCACAAAATAGAGGGAAGCAGAGATCCAGCCCAGGACAGCCTGGATGGTCACTGAATGAGTTCTATCGCACACAGAGCAGAGGGGAGTGGAGTTCAGCATGGGTGGCAGAGCTCAGCATGGGTGGCAGCAGGACCAACCAAACCAAGAGCTGGGGGGAACAGGCCCTAGTGCCCTGACTCAGTGAGCTGTGGAAGTTACCAGAATTCTCAACCCACAAACAACAAAGACAACAGAGAAGTTTAGTGGGAAAAGCTGCGGGGGACAGAGTGAAAAGAGTTCACTGTTCAGCCACTGCCCCAGGGACAGTGGGGGTGGTGCAGCTACAGAACTACAGCTGCAGCTACTTCCAGCCCCAGGCCCACCTGGTGGGAGATATTAAGTGGCCGATCAGAGCAGGGGTGCAGAGCCTGCTTAAGATTTTCCTCAGGTCCGTGTTGGTGGTTCTTGGGGAAGGAGGAGTGCTGGTGTGCCAGAGCTGGCTGTATATAAATAGCTCTGAAATCAATGTCACATCCCCTCAAGCTTGGGTCAAAGTATTCTTTGCTCTACAAGCAGTCATACCCCGCTGAAAAACTCAAGGGTCAAGTAAGTTGGCTGGGAACATGGCCAGACAGCGATTTAGTCTCAGACTTTGGAATCTTTCTTTGGTGACAAAGAAGACCAAAACATACAGACAGAATAAGTCAACAAAGTCAAAGAGCCTACACCAAAAGCCTCCAAGAAAAACATGAACTGGTCTCAGGCCATGGAAGAGCTCACAAAGGATTTGGAAAAGCAAGTTAGAGAAGTAGAGGAAAAATTGGGAAGAGAAATGAGAAGGATGCGAGAAAACCATGAAAAACAAGTCAATGACTTGCTAAAGGAGATCCAAAATATACTGAAAAATATACTGAAAAAAACAACACCTTAAAAAATAGTCTAACTCAAATGGCAAAGGAGCTCCAAAAAGCCAATGAGGAGAAGAATGTCTTGAAAGGCAGAATTACCCAAATGGAAAAGGAGGTCCAAAAGAATACTGAAGAAAATACTACCTTAAAAATTAGATTCGAGCAAGTGGAAGCTAGTGACTTTATGAGAAATCAAGATATTATAAAACAGAACCAAGGAATGAAAAAGTGGAAGACAATGTGAAATATTTATTGGAAAAACCACTGACCTGGAAAATAGATCCAGGAAAGATAATTTAAAAATTGTTGAACTACCTGAAAGCCATGATCAAAAAAAGAGCCTAGATATCATCTTTCAAGAAATTATCAAGGAGAACTGCCCTGATATTCTAGGGCCAGAGGGCAAAATAGAAATTGAAAGAATCCACAGATTGCCTCCTCAAAAAGATCCCAAAAAGATAACTCCTAGGAATATTGTTGCCAAATTCCAGAGCTCCCAGGTCAAGGAGAAAATACTGTAAGCAGTCAGAAAGAAACAATTCAAGTATGGTGGAAAAACAATCAGGATAACACAGGATCTATCACCTTCCACATTAAGGGACCGAAGGGCTTGGAATATGACATTCTGGAGGTCAATGGAGCTAGGATTAAAACCAAGAATCACCTACCCAGCAAAACTGAGTATCATGTGCCAAGGCAAAATATAGACTTTCAATAAAATAGATGACTTTCAAGCTTTCTCAGTGAAAAGACCAGAGGTGAATAGAAAATTTGACTTTCAAACACAAGAATCAAGAGAAGCATGAAAAGGTAAACAAGAAAGAAAACTATGTTGTTATATATATATAGACAGAGGGCACAGGGTGAGTTGAATATGAAGGGATGATATCTAAAAAAGTAAAATCAGATTAAGGGATAAGATATTGAGAGAGGGAGAAAGGGAGAGATAGAATGCGGTAAATTATCCTGCATAAAAGTGGCAAGAAAATTGGTTCTGTAGGAAGGGAAGAGGGGATAGGTGAGGAGGAATGAGTAAATCTTGCTCTTATTGGATTTGACCTGAGGAGGGAATACCATACACACTCAATTGGGTATCTTGCCCCACAGGAAAGAAGGAGGAAGAAGATAAAAAAGAGGGGATGATAGAAGGGAGGGCAGATGGGGAGGAGGTAATCAAAAACAAACACTTTCAAAAAGGCACAGGGTCAAGGTAGAAAATCCAATAAAGGGGGATAGGTTAGGAAGGAGCAAACATAGTTAATCTTTCACAACATGAGTATTGTGGAAGTGTTTTACGTAATGATATGCATGTGGCATAGGTTGAATTGCTTGCCTTCTGAGGGAGGGTAGGCGGGGAGGGAAGAGGGGAGAGAATTTGGAACTCAAAGTTTTAAAAACAGACATTCAAAGACAAAAAAAAGTTTTTGCATGCAACTAGGAAATAAGATACACAGGCAATGCGGCGTACAAATTTATCTTGCCCTACAAAAGACGGGAAAGGGGGTGGGAGGGGAGTGGGGTGACAGATGGGAGGGCTGACTGGGGAACAGGGCAACCAGAATATATGCCATCTTGGAGTGGTCAGGATGGTAGAAATGGGGAGAAAATTTGTAATTCAATCTCTTGTTAAAATCAATGCTGAAAACTATATATATTAAATAAATAAAAATATCATCCATTGACAAGACAGAGAAGCCTATGGAATTTGAGGTGAGCGTTACCATAAAACATTCTCCATGGGGAACTAAAAGAGAAATAAGAATTATAAGAAGAGATTTTATGTTCTATAAGGTAAAAATAATGTGCAGAATAGAAAAAAAATGAATCTTTAATGGCAAACCTCACTAAAGAAATAAAAGAGGGAACAATAGATTGGGAATGCAAATACTCAGAGGTGAAAGACAAGTTTGATAAAGAGAAGCAAAAAAAAGAAAAAGAAAAATAATATTAAAAGAAAACATGCTAACTATAGAAGCAAAAGATAAGTATCTTAAAGACATTATATGGAGAGACAACCTAAGGACAGGTCTTCAAGAATGACAGCACAGGACAAAATAAATCCTTGATACCAAAATGACTTTTAGTGAACTAGGGCAGTTTCCCATTTTTCCTCAATGGCCAGGATAGGAAATGATGTCTTTCTGTCAGTAAAAACTGATTTCCTTCATCTGGAATACTTCTGTCTTTCTGTCTCTCTTTGTCTCTCTGTCTCTATCTCTCTGTCTGTGTCTCTTTGTCTCTGTCTCTCTGTCTTTCTCTGTCTCTCTGTGTCTCTCTGTATCTCTGTCTCTCTCTCTGTCTCTCTCTCTGTCTCTCTCTCTCTCTCTCTCTCTCTCTCTCTCTCTCCCTCCCTCCCTCCCTCCCTCCCTCCTCCCTCTCCTGATTTTTCCTGAAAAAATTTCACTCATTACAGAAAATGGTCTACTCAAAATGTTTTCTTTTCTTTTCCACTATGATCAGATATGACTTTAGGTCCTTTTTCTGAACCAATGTGTGATTCATTTGTGTCATCCTAGAATTTTTTCTATGTCCTCTATCAGCACAGATCTTTTGACTACCAACATTAAAACTGCAAAACTGTTCCAAATGCAGTATAAATTCCAAGGGCCCCTCTCCCAACTGCTACTAGGTATTGATGAACTAGACCTAAGCTTGCTGTGCAGGCTCTGCTTTACCAAATTGAATAGACAGGCTATGCAAACATTCCAATGCCAGAAACTCAGAATTTTGTATTTCCAGGGTGCCTGTGAGATCAAATGTTGCTCCCCCGAGGCTTTCTATTAGCCTCCTCTGTTTCTCTATGTCAGTCCCCCGCCACTGCTGTATTACTTCAGTAGCATGTCCTATCCAGGGCTCAAATGATGTCTCCCCAGAGGGGCATGGATGATCCCTTGAGAAGGCTCTTAGTTTCACATAGTGGTTCTTGTGATTCCCTTGTGTTTACACTGGCAGATCTCCAATTTATTTTCTGTCTTCAGTGAATGTTAGTAAGAAGTTTTCTTCTTTACTAGCAGATGTCTCTCTTTACCTTGAGTTTATATTCCGCTCCCCAGAACAGTTTTAAATATTCTTTCCAGGTCTTCTTCTTCAGTACAATATCTCATGACTAATTTCCACATACTCAGTTCCACTTCCATCTTTTTAGAGATGCTTGAGTGATTTACTCCAATTGTCATCCTCTCCAATAGTCGATGGATAGAGTACTGAAATTTTTGCCTCTTCTTTTTTGAGCACTCCATCCAGTACCTGAAACTCCCTTAAATGACCTGTTCTTCCATGAAATTCACTCCATATCTCCTTCACATTATTCAATAGATAGTCTTGAAATTAGCAGTCATTCACGGAGTTTTACTCCTACCAGTCCAAAACAGCTTTCCAGTGATAATACAGCCAAGATGATATCTTAATAATCTTGTTCAAAAGAGATTTAATAACAAAAAATGTTAGAATAGCATATAAGGCATGGGGCAGAGAAATTAGAACTTTGCACATCAAAGGGTTTATTATAGTGAACTAACTGCTGATATGTTCAGGAAGGTATCCACTGAGAAGAAAGAGAAAGAAAGAAAGAAAGAAAGAAAGAAAGAAAGAAAGAAAGAAAGAAAGAAAGAAAGAAAGGAAGGAAGGAGGGAGGGAGGAAGCAAGGAATAGAGGGAAGAAAAGAGGCAGGGAGAAAGAAAAAAAGGAAGGAAGGAAGATAAGAAGGAAGGAAAAGAAAAGGAGACCTTTGATTTTCAACTACTGAGAGCCTCAACAAAATTGAGAGAGATATATATCTACAGATAGATAGATTAACCTATCAATATAAAGATATAGATATTTTAAATGCCTCTATGTATCCTTATCAATATAAAATGGATTTTATGCTGTCTATACCAGTTTTAAAAGCAAAGATCTGAGAGAATTGGAGAAGGATCAGGTACAGAAGAAAATGGCCCCAATTATTAACTACCATTTGTTATGTGCATAAACCACGGAGAAGTAGCAAATGAACTTGCTATATGGAGTCAGTTTCATTAAATAGCATTTGAAAATATATATCTTTTGCTTTTTTATTAAGAAATTGTTACCTTGAACATTGCCATAATAATAATAATGACCTCACTGTTATGATCTCTTTGGCCAATGTTTAGCTTCCCCCACCCCACTACATATGTATATGTATGGGTATGTACATATATATGCATACATATATGCATCTGTTTCTTTATATATATAATTTAAATATATGCCACATATTATGTATAAATACACATATATGTATAGAAGATAATCAACAGAAGGAAAGAACTAGCATTAAAGGAGTTTGGAAAAGGCTGTTTTTAGAAGTCTTGTTCTGTTGTTTTTTGTTTTTGTTTCTTAAGCTGGTACTTGAAGGCTACCAGGGAAGCCAGGAGAGCAAGATTAAAAGGAAGAGTATTCCAGACATCATGAGCAGCCAATGAAAATGTAGTCAAGGGATTTAGTGTCTTGTGCAAAGAACAGCAGTCAGGTCAGTCATTGTCTTTAGATTACAGAATACTTGGTGCAAGAGTTGGAGAAGACAATACTGTATAAGAAACCTGAAAAGATGGGGGGTTATTGAAGGGCTCTGATATGCCAAAAAGAGGATTTTATATTTTATCCTAGAGAACAATTACTCTTGTGGAGTCAGTTGTGTGAGATGGTGATTGGAGTCAGGAGTTTGGCATGTGCAGCTGGGATTTTTCTCATGAGGTGATAGGCCTCAGAAATGGGACTCCTATTGATATTAGAAGGTCGGAGCTGATTCTTTCCAAAAGTCAATGGCAGTACACTAGACCAGGATATCAGCTGAGCCTGAAACTGGATGCAGTGGTGGGAAAAATCAAGCACTGAGGTAGTCAGCAGAGACTGAAACACCAAGGTTGGCTGGGAAGAGTTTGCAGACAACAGGGGCTCTGCACACATTGTGTGGTCAAGTGTTTCTCTTCTAAACTTTTGAACTCTCTAGGCTTTTTCTTTTGCTTTTGACTTTGTGGTTGTTGCTCAGTTGTTTCAATCACATCTTACTCTTCATCACCCCATTTGACATTTTCTTGGCAAAGATTTTGGAGTGATTTGCCATTTCCTTCCTAGATCATTTTGCAGATAAGGAAACTGATGAAAACAGGGTTAAATGACTTGTTCAGCGCTACCTAAATATTGAGTGTCAGAGACCAGATTTGAACTCAGGTCTTCCTGACTCCAGGCTGGCACTTTAACTCACTGAGTTTTTTGATTCCAGGTTTCATTTATGGGAAAGTATGACTAAGGTTCATGTGGGAGATAGCATATTAGTACCATTTTTACTGTACCATAGCAGTAAATAAATTTGTCTTGAGCTAGCCACATCTTCTAATTAACTGGAATAATGATAGCTGCATCAGTGGGGGTTTATGAACTGTATTTTAGAAGTATAGAACCATAGAGTACTTTGAACTTAGGATAGTCACCTTTAAGGGCTGTAAGGGCAATATAGAAAAAGCCCAGAGGAAGTCACAGCTAGCTAGATATAGATATGTATATGTACATATGCACATGTGTGTATACACACATATGTGGATGTGTATATATACATATATGTATGTATGTATTTATATGTGTGTGTATATATATATATAAATGTATATATATATATATATATATATATATATATATATATATATATATTTAGATAAAGTTGTGGGCAAGTAGGTAGCACAATGGACAGAATGCTGGACCTGAAATCAGAAAGACTCATCTTCCTGAGTTCAAATCTACCCTCAAATACTTACTACTTTTGTGACCTTAGCCTAGTCATTTAATACTGTTTGCCTCAGATTTCTCCTCTGTAAAAATGAACTGGAGAAGAAAATGGCAAAGCAATCCAGTATCTTTGCCAAGAAAACCCCAAATGGGTCACAAAGACTCAGACATGACTGAAATGACTGAACAACAACATAAAATTGTGGCTATTGTTTATATGTATATACACATGTATGTACAAGCATATGTAAATATAAATGTATATGGTGTGATATCACAGAAATTGTATGTATATTGCATTGAATCATAAGGGTGCATGTGCGTGTGTGTGTGTGTAATTGTATCTTATGTAATTGGGGGATTTTGTCATTTTACAAGTACAGTGGCTTTCTGGAGTACCTTTATTTGACCTCTTGTTTTCCCAAGCTGATTAAGACATCAGACACACAGACATGACTTAAGACTCAAGATAGATATGCACTTCGAAGGTGAAATGGATAGGTAATAAAAGTGACACAATGATGTCTATGATACATTTGTCCTTTTACTGCTGTCAGCATTAGACTTGTGTCAGTCATATGAAGCAATGTAGGCATTAGATTCTGGTGCATTTTAGCAGCACCTTGCTTTTCCCCGGTGCTGGCATTTTCAGAGCCAGGCAATGTATGGCTGGAATTCGAAAGAGGTCTGGAACTAAATAAAGCAGAGATTCTGAGAACTTGGGACATCAATCCTCTTTTCCTATTTTCTTTTTTCCCTATTTCCTATTCTCTCTCTCTCTCTCTCTCTCTCTCTCTCTCTCTCTCTCTCTCTCTCTCTTTCTCTCTTCCCTTCTCTCTCTCATTCTTGATGTCAGAGACCACAGGAAATGGTGGAAAGAATATGACTTTGGTGTTATAGAAATTTGGTTCAAATCTTTGCTTTGGTCTGCTACTTGAGTGACCTTAAACCAAATTTAGGCCACCTCTGGCAAAATGAGGCTGTTAGGTTATGTAACCTTTGAAATTCCTTTCAACTCTTGATCTATAATCTCAGCTGGACAGATATACCTGGGGTAAATAGATGCCAACTTAAGCATTTTTTCCTACTTGGAGGGAGATAGTGGGTTAATGCCATCAATTTATGGAATGTACTATGTTTCATCAGATTGTTTGAGTTTTATTATATGTTTATTCCAATTAAACTACTTGCTAGGATAATGATACTTTGCAAATTCGAAATTGAAATAGCATGTTGTAGGGGTATGCAAATAGGGATAAGAACAAAAGATTGAATAGATAGATATAGATTGATTGATAGATAGAGATACAAATATATGTATGTATATAGATACAGAGAGAGATCTATAGATATATGCATATCTATATCCTACTCTTAAATAAGAGTCCAGAGAAGTAAAAGTGGGAGGCAGAGACTCGAATGAAAACAGTATATCT
Organism: Trichosurus vulpecula; assembly: GCF_011100635.1. Taxonomy (NCBI): domain Eukaryota; kingdom Metazoa; phylum Chordata; class Mammalia; order Diprotodontia; family Phalangeridae; genus Trichosurus; species Trichosurus vulpecula. The sequence continues at coordinate 179,984,880 of NC_050578.1, read as the reverse complement.
TCATTCTGCAGATATGTTATAGGACCAGGCACCATTTACGGTATCCCTACCTGTAATATTTAAATAATAAAAGCTGGAAAACTTATTTATATTTGATTCCCCTATGTGACCTGAGAGGGTTAACATGCCATTTTCATTAGCATTCAGTGAAAAGGTTTATATATAGGTACTTAATGCCTATTTGCTGGATTGAATTGGATTGAATGTGACCTGTAGCAAGCAGCCTAACCTGGAATACTTGAAATACTTGTAATAAGATGAACCTTTCAGTAGACTGACAATTACTCATACTTGGAAAAATGATAAAATATTTCTGTTTTTTTTCCTGGAGGAGTATTCTGTGCATTTAATGAGAGATGTCAGTCTTAACTTTGGACAGCAAGTGCACAAATGCATACATCTGTGTTTATGTTCACAATTTGAAATTGCAGATACTGTACAGTTAGATAAAAATGTTTGACAGTAGAAAGGATGGAAAGTTATTATCATGAAAGACACAGAGTTTTCAACTGTTCTTCCCAGAGCCACAAGAAGAGTTCTGAAGATGGTGCAGGAAGAATATAATAGAAACATGATCAGAATCCCTGGATTCACTGAGACAATTCCATCTTTATTTTCATGTGCTCCCATAATGGGATATCTCATTTCCATTTGGGTGCTGAACTTTCTTGCTGCTGCCAGACATTTAGTATCTTTCCAAATTGTACCTTAAAAAAAGAGGAAGAAAATTCAGCACGTCAGTTTTAACACTTTGCAAATCCTTCTGAAAGGAACAAATTAAATAAAGCACTTATTGTGAATACAGAGGGGAGTAAATTTTACCAACTTTTATGTTGCAGTAGAATAGGAAAGCATGTAATGAAAAGACTTTGAATTCTTTGAGAATTATCTATTTCTTCATATGCACTTTTCTTTTTTGCTGTGTTTTAGGTTTTTGTTGGCATTCTGGGTCTGGCATAGAGTGTTTGGAGAAGAAGATTACAGTTTCTACTTAGCATTATAAATGTGAGATTTCAAGACTAAAGTAAATTCATCCTGCACTGGCAGAAGCAGGAAAATTGAAAGGAAGAAAAGAAAAAAGGAAGTAATAGGTGGTGATGGGAGATTGTGTGTGTATGTGTAGTGTGTGTGTGTGTGTGTGTGTGTGTGTGTTTGTGTGTGTTTTAACCCAAGCAAACGTCTATATGGGAGCTCCAAAACAGATTTTCACCTAAATAATCATATAGTCAATAGGATTTATATGTGAAGATACTACTTGTGATCCCTTAATTACCTGAAGACTTCTTTAAAATGATGAAGCTGGACAAAGTGACTTCAGAGGTGTCTCCCAGATCTAGATCTGATCCTATTATAATTTGACATGATTTTTATGAATAGCTTATGTATAGGATTATAATTCAAGCATAAAAGTAATTTGATATTTTCAGACTGGCCACATTTTGGTTATTCTTCCTACCAGAAGATGTAGTATTGAGTTATTCTTTGAATTAGAGCACATTGTTTTGGCACAATTTACTATTTAGTTTAAAACAAAGTTTTATTACAGAGTTACTTGCAACAAATGGATCTTAGAAACAAGGCAGCATAGAGTAGTAGTCTCTCAATGTTTGATATGTATGGTGATTGGAGGACTAGAGAATGGAGTACCAAATTCCTCTGAATGCCTTCCTTTACAGAGGGCAGAACCCGTACTCTCAGCTCATTCTGATTTCCATCTGCAGCCCAGTCTGGCTTTAACTCTAGGGTACCAGATACTCTTCACAGGATAAGCCCATTACTTCTTGATTTCTCATAAAATCACTAGCTTCCACTTGCTCCAATCTCATTTTTAAAGTAGTATTTTCTTCAGTGGTCTTTTGGACCTCCTTTTCCATTTGGCTAATTCTGCCTTTCAAGGCATTCTTCTCCTCATTGGCTTTTTGGAGCTCTTTTGCCATTTGAGTTAGTCTGTTTTTTAAGGTGTTGTTTTCTTCAGTGTAGTTTTCGGTATTTTTTTGGGTCTCCTTTAGCAAGTCATTGACTTGTTTTTCATGGTTTTCTCGCATCCTTCTCATTTCTCTTCCCAATTTTTCCTCTACTTCTCTAACTTGCTTTTCCAAATCCTTTGTGAGCTCTTCCATGGCCTGGGACCAGTTCATGTTTTTCTTGGAGGCTTCTGGTGTAGGCTCTTGCACTTTATTGACTTCTTTAGGCTGTATGTTTTGGTCTTCTTTGTCAGCAAGGAAAGAATGCAAAGTCTGAGACTGAATCTCAGTGTGTTTTCGCTGCCTGGCCATATTCCCAGCCAACTAACTTGACCTTTGAGTTTTTCAGTGGGGTATGACTGCTTGTAGACTACAGAGTTCTATGTTCCACATTTGGGGGGATGTGCTGGCTCTGCCACACCAGCACTGCTCCTTCCCCAACCCCCAACCCGGACTGGGCTTAGATCTTCAGCAGGCTGTTGCACTCCTGCTCTGATCCGCCACTTAATTCCTCCCACCAGGTGGGCCTGGAGCTGGAAGTAACAACAGCTGTAGCTGCCCCACCTCCGCTGCCCCCGGGGCTGGAAGCCAAACCGCGAACTCCTTCTACTCCCTCAGCTTTTCCCACTAACCTTCTCTGCAGTCTTTGTTGTTTGTGGGTTAAGGAGTCTAGTAACTGCCGCAGCTCACTGATTCAGGGCACTAGGGCCCCCTCCGCCCGGCTTCTGGTCTGGATGGTCCACGCCATTCAGGCTGGGTTCTGCTCCACTCTGTTCCCAGCTCCCAGCTCCCAGCTTCCAGCTCCGTGTTGGATAGACCTCACCCAGAGACCATCCAGGCTGTCCTGGGCTGGAGCCCTGCTTCCCTCTGCTGTTTTGTGGGTTCTGCCATTCTAGAATTGGTTCAGAGCCATTTTTTATAGGTTTTTGGAGGGACTTGGTACAGAGCTCAAACTAGTTCCTGCTTACCAGCTGCCATCTTGGCTCTGCCCCCTAAGCTCCTCAAGCCCATTACTTCTAATTTCATCACTATGCTGCCAGCTTATGGCTTGATTGACACCGCCTCTCTCAGCTTCTATTTCCCTCTGATTAAAAGGCTGGAGAGAGGAGTACCAGTCTCCTCCCAATTCCTGCCTTTATAGGGGCTGAAGTTTCAGTTCTTTCCACTTTGCATCTTAATTTCCCACTGCATCCTGGGTCATCTCTAGTCATCCTGATCTAAATCTTGCCACTTGAACCAGATGGCTCCAGAGAAGAAAGTGAGGCTGGTGACTTTGCACAGCCCTCCCTCACTTAAATCCAGCTCACTTGTAAGTCATGGCATCATCTTCCTGATGCAATGATCCTGTTGCATTAACGAAGGATAAATAACAACAACCATGCATCTGTTTCTCTGCCCCCATGCTGGGTGTTGCCATCAGTGTTGTGCCCCCCCACCCAGTTTCCTGTCTCGCTTTATCTATTGTCTACTCCCATTAGATTATAAACTTCTGAGGGGAGGGGTTGTCTTTCTTTTTATTAATTATATCCTCAGAGTTGGGCACCTTGCCTGACCAAATAGTAGTCACTTAATAAATGTTTCTTGAATTGTATTGGATATGTATGTATACATACATATACACATATACATACAGATATACAGACAGATACATGCATATATACATAGATGCACGAACACATTCAGATATGTGTATATACAGTATACATGTATACACATATACATATGCACATATTGCACATGTCTAGAAAACAAAACAAAGCTTGGAATATTTTATCTGCCCTCCTCTTGAATATATATGTATATGTATATGTGTATGTATATGTATATGTATATATACATATACATACACATATACATATACATATATGTGGGTATGTGTATGTACATAAACATATACCCATATACATGTATGTGTATATACATACATGTGTCTAGATATACATATATACATGCATGCATATGTATATATGTATGTGTATATAATGACCTAGGAAAAGAGGACTTTCATCATGAATCTGAAATTCACATAACAGATGACCATTGTTTAAACCAAATTTTTTTCTGCCTTTATGAAGATTTAAAAGTTATCCATCTTTTTCAAGATATAGTAAAACATTGTTTCATTAAATATACCAGAGTCTTAAGATGTCTTTTACATGCTTTCTTTCTCTCAGTGACATTTAATGGGGTAAATATATGGCTCACCGAATCATAAGTTTGGTTATAAATTTATTATTAGAGTCCTTGTTCATTCGCAGAGATGATTACAGATATTTGAATTGTTGACAGATTATGTCATTAGTGTTGACTGCTATCAATTATAGAAGAGTTAGCTTCCAAGGTACAATTGTAACCATTAGCCTCATTCATCAGGTAAAGAAAGTTCTCATCAAGAAGTGGAAGTGAATGAGTTTCTTGATCTAGTAAAAAGCTAGCCATATGAGTTTAATTCTTTAGCCAGAATATAGTATGTTTATTTGAGATCATCTAGTCCAACATCTCATTTTTACAGATAAGGAAAAAAAAATCGAGAAAATTTAGTGAATTTTTTGACACCTATCTGGTAGCAGAATAAAAATTCAAACTCAGTTCTCCTCACTTCATAAAATTCTCTTGCCATATACCTACATTGCTTCATGTTTATGTCTTAGTTCAGAGTATTCAAACTTTTCATCAATCCATGAAGTGTATCTTTTATTTAATGTGGAATCAGGGTGTTAACAAGTATATTCGAATGACATTGTCAGGATATTGCAAAAAGAGTTGAGCAGACAAACACAGAAAGACAGTGAATAGTTTTTTTTTTTTTTTAAGCAAGATGCAGGTAAGTTGATGATTGAAGAAGAAGATAAAAGGGAAAGAAAATGCATAAAGAGGTCAAGAGTGGAATGGAAGCAGACATCTTGGGGACTAGGAGTCCTTACTTCAGGGTCATGCCCTTCAGAAACTGCCTGCCTTTCAGAAGTGGGATCTGTCAGAATGAGGAAAAGGATGGAACATGGAGAAATATATGTTATTAAAAAATACAGCATAATATTAATTTTCCTCAGAGGGTCATCTTTGATAATCTTTAGAAATACTTTAGGAATAATTTTGTTATAGGTGTAAATACTTTCTCATTTTGTTCTGAGTACGTAGATAAAATAATAGGAGCTTTGAAAGGTTGTGCGATTTTCCTGGGATAACACATAATTCCAAAGCCAGAGTTAGAACCAAAATGTGATTCTAAGATTTTATTAACTATTTAAACACGTTAACAGATCATTTAGTTACTTTCCAAGTGCCATCAATAAGAAATTATTTTTTCCCTTTCTTAGGTATCATACATTACCCTCTTACCTTTTATTTTATTGTTGATATAATTTGTTTTCTTTATTATCAAGCGCCCCCTCTCTTTCTGTCTGTCTCTCTCTCTTTCTCTCCCTCTCTGTATATATATATATATGTATATATATATATATATATATATATATATGTATATATATGTGTATGTATATATATATATATATATATATGTGTGTGTGTGTGTGTGTATGTGTGTGCATGTGTGTGTGTATTATTTTATTTTTCAGACAAGTTCAGCTAGCAAGTCTGAGTCTTTTATATCTTGTTTTTGTTTTGTTTCTCCTGGCATTGTTGATTTCATTTTGAGGAAATAATACATCAAACATACAATATGTGAGTTTTTGAGGGCTGGGGATTGGATGAGAGTTGTGTGCTGCCAAAGGCTTTTGTCAACCAGGACCAAGCAATATATATAAAAATCTATTGCTCAGGTGCAAAGGGAATAGGGAGCTGGTGCTCCTACTCCTTAAAAATTGTAATAGCCATTTCTGTTACTGGTTGTGGTTGCCTTTTGTTGTCTGGATAAACATGGTTATTGTTTTTTCTTGTCTGGATAAACATTATTGTTTTTTTCACACTAGTTTTCTTTCTACCTCTCTTAGCCAACAGGTAAAAAGCAACCTCTACTTTATTCAACAAGCTAAATCATTATTTTTAGAAACAGGCTAGAAAAATTAGTTTCAATGGCTTATGTAATTAATTCACCACTAGTTTATTTTTTTCTTAGGGATGTTTTTGTCCTTCCTGTACCTCAAGCTGTACTACTTGTGTGCCCAAATTTCCACAAGGCCATACCTGATCTCCCAGATTAAACTGATCTCTTCTTTCTGTACTTGTAGCATTTTCTCTAGAGCCCTGGTTTGTCTTTATCCCATTCTTATCCTCTATCATAAATATTTGTGTACCTGTAACATCTTCCTATTACAGAAGTAATGTTACCTAGTGTATATAGAGCCAGTTTTAGAGTAAGGAAGAACCATGTTCAAGCAGCTCTTACCCAGTCGCTTCATCTTTCAGTGCCCCAGGCAACTTCCATGAACTATAGAGTATAGCACAATTGCCTTTTTGCATTGATGGAAGTTTTCTCACCTGGAGTTCTCTACACCAATGAAATTTCAGGAGTGGATGAAATTAAGAAATAAAATTCCATCCCTATTAGATTGTAAATTTCTCTAGAATCTGGCATCCAATAGGTGTTTAAAAATGTTTTGTGATAAAAATAATGCTGATTTTTATATGATGCTTTACCATTTGTAGGCCCTTTAAATGAACCATTTTATTTAATCTTTACAATAAATCTTTGTCATAAATACTGAGTAGTCATTGCTTTCATTTTAGAAACTGAGGAACACGGGAGCTCCTAAATATGTGATTTTCCCACAGAACGTTAAAAGATCTATTCTTTCATTAATAAAGTCATCTCTCTCTACCAAAGAAGACACTACCCTGAGTATCTGACTTATCATGTCAAAGAGCACTGCCTCTGGAGTAAGAAGATCTTGTTTTACATCCTACTTCTGATTCTTACTATATGAGTGACTTTAGGCAAGTCACTTAATTTCTCTGGATCTGGGTTTCCTCACTTATAAAATGAAAGCATTGGATTGGATAGCCTCTTAAAACCATCTGACTCAAGACCTCAGATAAATTCTGAGGAATCACTTGAGGAGCATAAAGCCTATATGATTGCCAAGGGTCACACAGCCAGTTACCATAGGAGATAGAATCAGAACTCTTATCTTTTTGCTCCAAAGACCAGTACTTTGTTCACTACATTACATTTGCCTCTATATATGTATCTGTACACACACACACACACACACACACACACACATATGTTCCTATACACCCACACCCACATTTATGTGTGTATATACACACACACACACACATATATATATACATATGTATGTATGTATGTATGTATACACACACACACACACACACACACACAGCTACTAGATGACAGAAACATTCCATAGGGTTGAAGTAAGGCAATAAGTGAGACTCAGAAAAGGCTATAGTGGCAGAACCAAGATGGCAGAGAAAAGGCAGGGACTTGCCAGAGCTCTCCCAAATTCCTCTCCAAACAACTTTAAATGACCCCTTAAAATGAACTCAGGAGTGGCAGAACCCACAAATGAACATAGTTAAATAATTTTCCAATCCAAGATAATTTAGACAGTTGGCACAGAAATGCTGTTGCAAGGTGATTAGAATGGACAGCCTTCCAGCAAAGGCTGGACCCCAGCACTGGCCACACCCCAGCAAACTAGCAGCAGGTCCTGTAGGTGACTGAATTAGTGGTAGCAGCTGTCGCTTCTGGAGTTCTCAGCACATAGAGAATAAGGGGGTCAGACAATTGGTCAGAAGGAGATTACAGGGGTGCCTTTGCTGGCCCTGGGGGCAGGACTTGTTGCATTGGTTATATGTGGATCTGAGTCATCCTGGGTCAAAATTCCAGAGCAAGGAAGAGCACTAGTGCACAAGAGCTTGTAGCCCTAGGGGAGTGGGAAACCTGGTCACAGTTCCAAAATAGAAAAGGTTGTGGTCACTCATATACCAAAGCACAGGCAAGGAGAGTAGTAAATATACCTCCCCTTACATCATGGCACATTGGAAAAACTGAAAACTTACAGATCACCAGAACTAGGTTTGAGAGCTGCAGCAAGAAAGGCCTGAAGCTGGGGAAAGTGCTCATTCACCCTGGAGCAGAGCTCCACTTTTACATAGATTAAAAGTCAATAAATAGGCAGGAAAAAAATGATCAAACAAAAAAGAGTTTGACCGTAAAAATTACTATGGTGATAGGGAAGATGAAAACACAAACTCAGAAGAAAACAATAAAGTCAAAATTGCCACATTCAAAACCTCAAAGAAAAATGCAAATTGTTCTCAGACCTAAGTGGAAACTAAAGATGCCATGAAACATCAAGAACAAACAAAATCAAAGAATAAAAAAAAAGAAAATGTGAAATATCTCATTTGGAGAAAAAAAAAACTGACCTGGAAAATATGTCAAGGAGACATAATTTAAAAATTATTGGATTACCTGAAAGCCATGATCAAAAGAAGAGCCTGGATAGCATATTTCAAGAAATTATCACGGAAAACTGCCCTGATATTCTAGAATCAGAAAGTAAAGTAGAAATTGAAAGAATCCACTGATTATCTCCTGAAAGAGATCCCAAAATGAAAATTTCCAGGAATATTATAGCCAAATTCCTGAGCTCTTGGGTCAATAACAAAATATTACAAGCAGCCAGAAAGAAACGATTCAAATATTGTGGAGCCACAATCACGATAACACAGGATTTAGTGGCTTCCACATAAAAATATTGGAGAGTTGGAATATGGTATTCCTGAGAGCAAAGGGACTAGGATTACAACCAAGAATCATCTGTCCAGCAAAAGTGAGTATAATCTTTTTGGGGGGAGTGGTGTGTATATTCAATAAAAGAGGATTTTAAAGTGTTCCTCATGAAAAGATTAGAGCTGAATAGAAAATGTGACTTTCAAAAATAGATGCAAGAGAGGCATAAAAAGGTAAACAGGAAAGAGAAATCATAAGGAATTCAATGAAGTTATACTGTATACACCCCAACATGGGAAGATGATACTCGTAACACCTAAGAACTTTCCCATTATTATGGTAGTTAGAAGGTGTATACATAGACAGAGGATATGGGTATGAGTTGAATGTGATGTGATATCTAAAAAATAAAATAAAATCCAGAGGTGAGTAAGAGGAACACACTGGGATAATGGGAAAGGGAGTAGTAGAATGGGGTATCTCACAAAAGAGGCATGAAACAGCTTTTTCAGTGAAGGGAAGGATGAGGGCGATGTGGGGCTGGGGTGCGGTGCTTGGATCTTACTTTCATCAGAATTGGCTTGAAGAGAAAATAACATACACAACTCAGTTGAATATAGAAATCTAGCTTATCCTACAGAAAAATAGGAGGGGAAGGGGATAAGAGAAGTGTTGGAGGGAGTCCTGATAGAAGGGAGGTTGTATTGGGGGAGGTAATAGTTGTAATGAAGAAAATTTTGAGGACTGGACAGCATGAAAGGAGAGAGAGTGTGATAAACATGTAGAAAACAGGATGGAGGGAAATACACAGTAATCATAACTTGGAAAAAGAAGTTTCAGCCAGTTTCTCTAATAAAAGTCCAATTTCTCAAAAATACAGAAAAGTGAGTCAAATAGCTAAAAATAAAAGCCATTCTCCAACTGATAAATGATCAAAGGATATAACAGTTTTCAGATAAGGTAATCCAAACCATCCATAGTCATATAAAAATGCTCTAAAGCACAATTGATTAGCAAAATGCAAATTAAAACAACTCCGAGGTACCACCACATACCTGTAAGATTGGCTAATATGACAGAAAAGGAAAATGATAAATATTGGAGAGAATGTGGGGAAACTGAGGTAATAATACATTGATAGTGGAATTGTGAACTGATTTAAGCATTCTGGAAAATATGGAACTATGGAACTCTGCTTAAAGGATTATAAAACCATGAATATCTTAGACCCCACCATACTGCTTCTACATCTGTGTCTCAAAAAGATTTTTAAAAGGATGAAGAGACATGCATACAAAAATATCTATTGCACCTCAGTGGTAGCAAAAATTGGAAGTTGAGGGAATGTTCAACAATCATGGAATAATTGAACAAGTTGTGGTATATGATTGCAATGGACACCATTGTACTATAAGAAATGATAAACAACATGATTGTAGACAAATTTGGAAAGAATATATGAACTAATGCAAAGGGAACTAAGTAGAACCAGAATGTTGCATATTGTACCAAAATTTCGTACAGTGATAAACTATTATTGGCTTAGCTCTTTGCAGAAAGTCAATGATGCAAGTCAATTCTGAAGGACTTATGATGGAGAATGTTATCCATCTCTAGAGAGAGAACTGAGGGGGTCTGAATGCAGACTGAAGAATGCTTTGTTCTCCTTTCTTTATTTTTACTTTCATTGCGTTTTTACTGGTCTCTTCCTACCACTCCCGCCCCAGAACATTACCAATATGGAAATATGTTTTTCATGGCTACACAGGTATAACCTATATTAAATTGCTTGCCTTCTCAATGAGAGGAGAGTGGAGGGAGAGAATTTGGAACCCAGATTTTTTTAAAACATGTTAAAAAATGATTTTACTTGTATTTGGGGAAAAATAAAATATTAAATAAATATATTTAAAGCATTTACAAAAGAAAAGTGGAAAAAAAGAAAAAAGTCCAGAATCCTCAGAGGATGCAAGGAGGAACTGTGGGAATTAGGCAATATTACAATTACAGCTACAGGGACGGGTTAGAGAGTACATGCCTTCTGATTCTTAGGTATCTTAATCTTGACTGAAAGAAGGATTGTTTTTTTCTCTGTCTTCACTAGCTATATTATCTGTGACTTTGCCAGTTGCTAGACCACAAATGAGGGGCTAGTTCCTCCTGTATATGGGCATTATTTACAACACTGCTAGTATTCCTGTCATGACATAAGTGTCTGTATAACAATGAAAACTACTTTTATTTGCGGCTGTTCTTGGCATCAGAGCAATAATGCTATAGCTCACAGTTTAACTTGGTGTCCAGTAATTTAGAACATGTCATTGTAAATATAAGGCTATCCATCCTCTAAAAGACATTGCATTAGCTATTTAAAAATTATGGAGTACCAACAGTAGCTTTGGCAGTACATAAAGAATAGAAATCGACTCACAAGAAATAGACCTCAAGACAGTCCCTGTTTATTAGACAAAACAGAGCTGAATGATATGACACAATTACTGATTTTGTAGGGGAAAAACACACAACAGAGCATAGTTTGGGGAAGAGAAAAGTGCTACCATTCAAGCAAATGCATAAATGAATTTCTGAAAATGCAATAACACTGTCATGTGTATTAACATGCTTTAAATAAGCTTTAAACCCAACATAGTGGATTTTATGTGAATTTCTCCTTGACTCATATAGGTTAGCCAGGGTTGAACAAAACAATAACATTCAACTAATACCTGTACTGGTAACATGATCAATGTATTAAGAGACAGAATGCCATAATAATTAAAATGATAACTTTTAACTCACATAGACCAGGGTTCAAATATCACTTCAGATACTTAGCTGTGTGACTAAGGAAATATAGTTCAATCTCTCAGTTTCCTTGTCTGAAAAAATAGAGTATTTATCACACCTAATTCACAGGGTTATTGTGAGACTCAAATGAGATACATATGTAAAGAACAAAATAAATGTTTGTTATTAGATATGATATAGATATAGTCAAATTGCCACCAATTTAGTTTCTTATCCCATATGAGAGTAGTTTCAAAGTGAATGTAGTATCATAGAATTTTAGGGATGCAAGGAACCTCAGACACCATCCAATACTCTGGTTCCCAATCTGTACATCCTGGAACCCTGGATCTAGAGGTGGAGGAGGTAGCTATTACTGCAATTGATCCATATCCAGTTATGTACTTTCTCCAACAGTAGGCACAATTAGTATGCCCACTCTCTCTGTTTTGGGATTGGGTGGCCTGTCTGTCTCTTATTGTGTGTGCATACATATATTCTGAAAAGGGGAGGGTTTTTATGTTTAGATTGGGAACCACTGACCTCATTTACAAAATTTTCTTTTTTTTTCCAATTTAACACAGATAGACACTGACTATGCAAATAGTATGGAAGTCAATTTTCATGCTCTCCTATTCATTTAGTACTATAATGTTCATAAAGAATTCTCCTAATAACAATGCTATAAGATAATATTAAAAGTATTATTCCCCCTCCCATTTTATTAACTCAATTCATCAAGCATTCATTAAGAATCTACTTCATTCCAAGCACTGTGAAGAAACAAATTCAGAGAGGGTGAATTGCTCCTGAGGTCACATAATATGCGATGCTGGAGTTGGGGTTTAATACTAGTTCTTCTGATTGCAATGATATCACTCTTTCAAATATGTCACCTCTAAGCATATGCTTAAGAATGTTTATATTACTTTCTTCCTTGAGCATTTTTAACTCAGTAGTGACTAAAAAGAATGGACTGATTCTTATAGGCTGCAATCCTCAGACTATAAATGCTTATTTTTTTTACAATCCCTGTCATAAATAATGATGATTTGGGGGTATACTACCATAAAACATTAAATCCTACATATATAACCCTCTACAAATTTGCTTTGATCTCATTTACTAAATGTTAGTTTCAATAGTATGCAAAAATGAGCAAAAGTCTTGGAATTCTGAAATGCTCATTGTCCTCATTTGTCTAAGGAGCTAAATTCTTACTTATCCTCTTCTAACATAGATCTACACCCATTTTAACGTGTGTTTGGTTCAGTTCCTCCAAATGTAAAATGAAGATAGAAATAATATATACCTCACAGGGTTGTTGTGAGGATCAAATGAGATTATATATACTAAGTTCCTGGCCCACATAGAGGACTTAACAAAATTTTCCTTCCTTCCTTCCTTCTTTCCTTCCTTCTTTCCTTCCTTCCTTCTTCCCTCCTTCCTTTCTTTTCTTCTTTCCTTCCTTCTTTCTTTCTTTCTCTTTCTTTTTTTCTTTCTCTTTCTTTCTCTCTCTCTCTCTCTCTCTCTCTCTCTCTCTCTCTCTCTCTCTCTCTCTCTCTCTCTCTCTCTCTCTCTCTCCCCCTGCCTGCCTTCCCTTTAAAGAAATGAAATTTTTTTAATACTGGACCTCTCATTTCATTGGGCAATTCCTGCCACAAAAGCAACTGTTCTTCAATTTATAGTCTTAGAAGGTTTTCTGAGTCACTGAGTTCAATGATCACTTGAACTCCCTATAAGTCTTACATGATTTATACTAAATTCGCATTTGTGCCTCTCTTCTTAGCCCTTTATTTCATTCAGAAGAACAATCACATAAAATAAACAGAGAAATGATATTTAATTTTAGCTGATAGTTGAAAATCTAAGTGAATTCTGAAGTTTTATAAGCTGGAAATGAATTTTTCAAAATCTTGAAAACATGCATAATTCAAGATCTCAAAGGTGAAATATCTTTAAAAGTCAAGATATGATACTTCAAGTAAAATCCTAGTTCAATGCTTCATTTTGTTGTAGAGATTATTCTAGGTTATATTAACTAAGCACAAGTTCTAGTATATCCTACAAACCTGGAGCTTTCAGTAAAACAGGGGATTATATGTCTGTTACCTCAATAAATAGCTGCCAAATACAAAGCTACTCCAAATAAAAGGCTAAATTCTTCAGGACTTATGACCAGGGAGATGATTTTGTAGCTGTTTTGTGTTGCTAGTTTCTGGGGGGTTAGGGATGCCTCACTGATTCACTAAATTCTGGAATAAGATATGGAAATCTATTATTCAGATCAGAGGGAGTACCCACGCAGATGAAATCACAGGTAGCTGACATGTCAGATTATGAAAGGAAATTTATTTTTAGGTCAATAAGGAGGTTGAAGATGTAACAAACTTAGACACATAAATATACTTAGTAAGAAAAAAACATAGGCTCCTGGGTGACCAAGTAAGTGATTTGCTGAATGTGGGTTCAAGTTTTCAAGAACATATGAGTTTGAATCTTGCCTCACACATTTATTAGCTCTTTGATCCTGATCAATTCACTCAGTTTAATCACATGTAAAGTGGGAATAATGGTCATACCTACCACACAGGATTGTTGTGAGGCTCAAATGAAATGACATATGTCAAGTGTTTTGGAAACTTTAAAACACAATATAAATGTTAGCTTTTATTATAGAATGTATCACATAGAACTACTAGAAATTCTTATCCAGTTCAAGGGTATTTTTATTTGCTAGTTCCCATTTGAAGACAATGATTCACAAAATTTGACATTTGAGATTGTCAGATTTAAATACTTAAATACTAAATACTTCTTTAAATATTTCATTTATCTGAAGGATGGTTATTATTTTGAAAATTCCATATTGAAGAATCTGTAAAGATATTATTGTGCTCAATAAGTTAACTAAATCAAATGTTGATTTTTATTTATTCATAAAGACAAAGTTCTGAATCAAGCACAGAGAATTGTTTTTTTAGTCTTTAAAATTATATGGGTGTATATGTGTGTGCATACATATATACAAACTTTATCACTTTTAGATTTCAATAACAATATCTGAAAAGAAACCAGCACACTGTTTTTTTCAAAGATCCTCAAAGTTCTTTTTCAGAAGTCAGCTGTAAGCTTGCAATCCTAATTTTAAATTTACATAGCTCCTTAAATCAAATTACTTTTCAAGTCAAAAGGTTTATGGCATAGTACAGGTAACTTTCCTTTTCTAATCTATTTACAATGTAGATTAAGTTACCTGTTTAGAGTTGAAATAAACAGTCTAAAATGAAAATCCAGTATCTACTTAGGCATATGAGGCAAGATCTGCATTTTTTATTCAAATCTATCAAATGCCCCTTAATTTGGAACCAAAGGAATCTGAAGAAAGCACATGTATATCTGCAACTGGTAATTCCCCCTGTTCTTGTTGTTCCTATGGTTCCAACCCAAGAGAATATTTAATGAAATCTTAAAGTAATGGAAAGGACGATTGTGTTAAAAGGGCTGAGACACAGACCAACAGAGACTGATGATGCAATTACCCTTCTTCTAGCCTATGCAGTAGTAATGTGATAAGGGTCTGCGTAGTTCAGCAGTAAGGATGAAAAGTCTAATAATAATTCTAATTTTAAAGTAGATTTTCTTTGTGCTGGTAGAATACCCTGCATCTCATTGATTAGAATGCCAAAAAAGTACCATGTTTTGTCACACTGTTTGCAACTATAAAAGAACAATGTTAAAAAAGACATATTCCCATGCCTTTTAATGAGTGGTGGGGAGGCTAATGTATACAACGTTCTAAAAAAAATCTATATTAACTGTAATACCTTTTTTGAGATTTGGATTTATAGGAATAATGAATTAGTAAAAGGATCTGAAAAGGCCTTCCTGGTTCATTGTCATGAGCATGAAACTCACGTTTAGAACTAGATTCAAAGACTGAGTGCTACAACCTTAGACTTGTTAGGGACCTAAGCTCCTTGCCTAATAACATTTAAATTCCTATACATACATTATTTTTTATGTAAAGTAGAAATCAGACACATAGAGTTTTCTGTCTTAGCTCTGTATTTGATTTGCACATTTTGATTCTAATTTCAACTAAGTTCCCCACCACCACACTAATTATATCATTAGTCAACTAAATTTCAGAAGTGAGAAACTGTCAGTGAGGGGGGATTAATATTCAGTTGCATTGCCTCCCCGTTTGGATATGTACATGTAAATGTATATGTAGTAACATGTCTCTCTCCTGCCTTCTAGAAAATGACATTGATGACAGTAATAGCTCTCTTTATCTTAGTGCCTGAACAATTGAACCTACAGGCTGAGAAAGACCTCCTTGTATGTGACTGGCCTTTGGCTTTAGTCTGAAGAGTCTGATGGTCTTTCTAATTCTGGATCTTAAACTAGGATTGCATAAACCAAAAGGGTAGGTGTAGGAATGTAGGGAATGATTATAGTTCAGAAAAAATACCATGATTTCAAAAATTGTAAGTACATATATGTGCGTATATATGTATACACATATGTGTGCATACAACACATATATGTGTATATATATACACATGCACATCTACACATGTACACATATTTGTGTGAAGCCCCATAATTTGATGCCTCTTAGGATCATGTAAGTAGTCTGAACCCTTGAAAGTTTAATAGCATTCTGGTAGAAATAATGATCTAAAAAGATTGCAGTGCTTGAACTATGAATAATATGAACTATTACATAATCACCACTGTCTTAGTCACTATGAAGTATATATTTTTTTAAATTTAAACTTGTTTATTTAACATATTTAGTTTTCAGCATTGATTTTCACAAGAGTTTGAATTACAAATTTTCTCCCCATTTCTACCCTCCCACCCATCACTATGAAGTATATTTTAAAAAAGTAGAAGATATACCCGATGCCTTCAAATAATGTGCTACTGTGGAACAAGTATCAAGTTGTGGTTGAGTTGTCTCAGTTCTTTATGAAGTTTTGTGACCCCATTTGGGGTTTTCTTGGCAAAAATACTGGAATGGTTTGCATTTTCTCCTCCAGCTCATTTTATAGACGATGACTTGAGGCAAACAAGGTTAAGTGATTTGCCCAGAGTCACACAACTAGTAAGTGTCTGAGGCTGGATTTGAACTCATGAAGATGAGTCTTCTAGATTCCAAGCCCAGTGCTCTATCGCACCTAATTGTCCTCATCATGGGAATTTTATGCTCTAATCCCTCTTTTAAAAGCTTTGCAAACATAGCCATGTCACTCAACCTTTCATTTCAGTTGATTCATTTGCAAAATGAGAATAATTACATTTCTTTATCTGTTTTATTGTGAGGTTGTGAGGAAAGTGCTACATAACCTGAAAAGTATGATATAAATGTAGACTATCATTGTCATATAGAGCTTTGGGTACCATGGTTTTCCATACAACTCTGGGAATCATCAATATTTCCCAGCTTCACTGTGATGGATTAGGTATTAACTATCCAAACTATATCTTGAGCCCCCAGTAGTACAACTTCTATGCCAGACTATATAAAAGGAACATGAATCTACAAGCAAAGAAATGGAATTTAATTAATACAGAATAAGAAAGTCAATAGCAAGAGATTGAATATCAGTAAAATCTGCATCTATGCAGAGAATTGCACCTCTTACATCTTCGGCGGCATGATAACCAACTAATCACTCTGCTTCATTTTCATAGTGGGAAAGGAAAACACTCAGTTCAGAATCATGGTATGCCAGCACTCAGGTTCAATGCTTTTTGCCTCTTGAGATTCTTTTCTTTGAGTCTCGGAAAGACAGGCTAGAACAACAATGCTGCTTTGGGGTTGACTTCCTTCTCTTTCTATGACCCTGGAATCATCATGCCATGTTCACATAGCTTTGTCCCGTGTGTGTGACAGTTTCACTCATCCACCAGTGCTATCCAGGTCTGATTCCCTTTTGCCTTCTCCTTTCATTGATACAACTCCAAATATGTGCCCCCTCACATCCCTCACATCCCTACATGCTTCTCCTTTGGCTATTGTGCCCTTTCTCAAGTTTGCACCACCTGCTTTATTTTCACAAAGCTCTTCCTCTTTATCTACATGGCTGCTTTTCTTCATAATGTCCTCACCTTCCTGATAAAAACCTCATATTTAGCAGAGTCTCTTTTTCCAAGGAACAGAAAGCCCTGAATTTTTCAATTATGGGATAACAGAAACTATTTTGGAAAATATTTATTAAAGAACAGTGACCAGGAGGCGGTGCAAAGATGGCCGCGTGAAGTCAGCGTCTTACCGGAGCTCTCTCACAAGGTCTGTCAGATTCCTATAAAAAAGTGAATTTGAGCAGATTTGAGAGAGTCAGAAACCGCGAGCAGTCTGCGTGGGGCAAATTTCCGAGCCGGGAGAGTCTGAGGGGCCGGAGGAATGAACCTGCAGGCACGGAGAGTGCTCGGTGCGGAGCTGCTCCAGACCAAGCCGGAAGCGGCTGGCCGAGAAATCCACGTGGGAGATGGGCTGGTAGAAAGCTGGGCGCCTGAAACCAGCAGAGATCCCCAGGACTCCCAACACAGGAGGGCAGTCTGTGGGAGCGACGAGAGGCAGCGCAACGCCACCGGCCGTGAAAACACCCACTCCTGACGCTTGCAAAAAACAGGAACTCGGCTTCTTGAACTTCCGGAAGACTCAATGGCCAGGTAAAAGGCTCTAATCCCTCCCCCCCTCACCCAGAGAATTCCTCAGGGGAAAAAAAAAGGGAACTGAAACAGAGGAGAAAGAAGTGGGGCCTCACAGGACAAATACTAGAAGCTCATTAGTCCCAGAGAGGCAGAATCGGCAGGGGTCAACGCCAGGAGCCCAGACGTAACCTTGCTCCCCCAGGGGAAGTGCCAGTCATCAGCTCAAACAACAAACAGCTGAGACCATTGCTGAAAAGCAAGTGCTGGAGAGCACACACAGGGAGTGAGACGCCAGGGAGCCAGACCTCTCCCCCACACCTCAGGAAACTGAAGGTTATAATTCTAGACTCACAACCCCCAGAATAAGAAAGCTGGGACAGAGAGCCCTGAGATCCACAGATAGAAATTCGTTGTAAAGCCAGCAAAAGGCAAACCAACATGAAGAAGAACACAAAAAAACCAAGGACAATAGATTCTTTTTATGGAGACAGGCAGGATCAAAATATCAACATAGAAGAGGATAGCAATGACACGGTAGATACATCAGATACCGAAAAGGTAATATGAACTGGTCTCCAGTCCAAAAAGCACTGCTGGAAGAGCTAAAGGAGGATTTTAAAAGCCAAATTAGGGAGCTAAAAGAAAATATGGAAAAAATGGAAAAAAATTCACTTATGAAATCAAGTCCCTAAAGAATAAGATTGGCGAAAAGGATACAAAGATTGAGAATCTAGAGAGAGAAAAGGACACCATGAGAGGTGAAATCAACCAATTGGAAATGGAGACTCAAAAGCAAAATGTAAACACTAACACATTCAAAATTAGACTTGAGCAAGTGGAAGCTAATGAATCTATGAGGCATCAAGAAGTAATAAAACAAAACGTAAAGAATGAAAAAATAGAAAAAAAATGTGAAATATCTGATTGGCAAAACAACTGACGTGGAAAATAGATCCAGGAGAGACAATTTGAGAGTTATTGCTCTACCGGAAATCCACAATGAAAAAAAGAGCCTTGACAGTATCTTCGAAGAAATTATCAAAGACAACTGCCCAGAGGTCCTAGAACCAGAGGGCAAAATAGTCATTGAAAGAATTCACCGATCACCCCCTGAAAGAGATCCCAAACTGAAAACACCAAGAAATATTATAGCCAAATTTCAGAGCTATAAACTCAAGGAGAAAATACTGCAAGCAGCCAAAAAGAAGCAATTCAAATATTGTGGAACTACACTCAGGATCATGCAGGATCTCTCAGCTTCCACATTAAAAACAGGAGAAATTGGAATATGATATTCCAAAGGGCAAAGGAGCTGGGACTACAACCAAGGATCAACTACCCAGCAAAACTAAGCATAATTTTCCAGGCAAGGCGATGGAAATTCAATGAAATAAGGGAATTCCAGACCTTCCTGATGAAAAGGCCGGAACTCAATGGAAAATTTGATCTCCAAATACAAAACTCAAGAGAGACATTAAAAGGTAACCAGGGGGAAAAACCCCACAAACCTTATTAAACAATAAGGGCAGGTTGTTTACATCTTTATGTGGGATTATATCATCTTACATATGTTTTTATGTATATGTATATATATATATATATGTATATATATACACAAGTCATTCTTGTGAATGGTACAACTATTATGACAAATGAAAGGGATATACATAGGTTGTGAATGCCTGTATAAATTAACTGATGTAAAGATATAAAACATAAATTAGAGATATAAAGGGAGGGCTATGAGGGAAGTGGTAAGGAGGTAGTAGAAAAGGGTAAATTACACCAAAGGAAGTGGCATAAAAACATATTAGAGTAGAGGGAAAGAAGGGAGGGAGAAGAGCAGTATTTGAGCTTTACTGTCATCTGTCTGATCTAGCTCAAGAAGGGAATAACATACTCTGATAAGTTTAGAAATCTAACTTGTCCTACAGGAAGTGGGAGGGTAATGGGGGAAAAAGGGAGGGGGGTGGGCAGAAGGGAAAGGAGAAGTAGCAAGTGGGTTACGGTAAGATAAGGGAGGGGAATAAAGAGGGAGGGTTAACTGAAGAAAGCAGTGGTCAAAAGCAAAACTTTGTTGAGGAGGAGAAGGGGAAAGGGAGAAATAAAAGCATAAACAGGGGGAATTAGGATGGAGAAAAAGACACAGATAGAAATCATAACCCTGAACGTGCAGGGGATGAACATTCTCACAAAACAGAAGCAGATAGCAGAATGGATTAAAAACCATAATCCTACAGTATGCTGTTTACAAGAAACACATCTGAAACAGGGGGATACACATAGGGTTAAGGTAAAAGGCTGGAGTAAAATATATTGTGCCTCAGCTAAAGTAAAAAAAGCAGGTGTAGCAATCCTAATCTCAGACAAAGCAAAAGTAAAGATAGATCTAATTAAAAGAGATAAGGAAGGACATTATATCCTGCTCAAAGGCACTATAAACAATGAAGCAATATCATTGCTTAACATATATGCACCAAGTGGTAAGGCATACAAATTCTTAGAGGAGAGGTTAAGGGAGTTACAGGAAGAAATAGACATCAAAACGACAATATTGGGAGACCTCAACCTCCCCCTTTCTGAACTTGATAAATCTAACCTCAAAATAAATAAGAAAAAAGTTAAGGAGGTAAACAGAATTTTAGAAAAGGCACGTATGATAGACCTCTGGAGAAAACTGAATGGGGATAAAAAGGAATATACTTTCTTCTCAAAAGTACATGGCACATACGCAAAAATTGACCATGTATGTACTAGGGCATAAAAACCTCATAATCCAGTGCAGAAAAGCAGAAGTAGTCAATGCATCCTTTTCAGATCATGATGCAATAAGAATCATTTTTAATAAAGTACCATGGAAAAATAACCTAAAAACTAATTGGAAACTAAATAATTTAAATCTAAAGAATGAGTGGGCCAAAGAACAAATCAGAGAAACAATTAATAACTTCATTCAAGAGAATGACAATAATGAAACAACATACCAAAATTTATGGGATGCAGCAAAAGCTGTTCTTAGGGGAAGTTTTATATCTCTAAATGCCTACATGAATAAAATAGGGAAAGAGGAGATCAATGATCTGGGCATACAGCTGAAAAAGATAGAAAAAGAGCAATTTGAAAACCCCCAATTAAATACCAAATTAGAAATACTGAAAATCAAAGGCAAGATTAATAAAATTGAAACCAAGAAAACTATTGAATTAATAAATAAAACAAAGAGCTGGTTTTATGAAAAAACCAATAAAATTGATAAACTTTTGGCCAATTTGATTAAAAAAAAGAAAGAAGAAAATCAAATTACCAGTATCAAAAATGAAAAAGGTGAGGTCACCTCTAATGAAGAGGAAATCAAAACAATAATTAGGAATTATTTTGCCCAACTGTATGCCCATAAATTTGACAACCTTAGAGACATGGATGAATATCTACAAAAACATAAACTGCCCAGGCTAACAGAGAAGGAAGTGAAATTTCTTAATGACCCCATATCAGAAAAAGAAATTCAGCATGCCATCAATGAACTCCCTAGGAAAAAATCTCCAGGGCCAGATGGTTTTTCATGTGAATTCTATCAAACATTCAAAGAACAACTAATTCCAATACTTTGTAGACTATTTGGGAAAATAGGTGAAGAAGGAGTCCTACCAAATTCTTTTTATGACACAAATATGGTACTAATACCCAAACCAGGTAGAGTTAAAACAGAGAAAGAAAATTATAGACCAATTTCTCTAATGAATATTGATGCAAAAATTTTAAATAAAATATTAGCAAAAATATTGCTGCAACTCATTACAAGAATAATACACTATGACCAGGTAGGGTTTATTCCAGGAATGCAAGGCTGGTTCAATATTAGGAAAACTATTAGCATAATTGACCATATCAACAACAAAACTAGCAGAAACGATATGATCATCTCAATAGATGCAGAAAAAGCCTTTGATAAAGTACAACACCCATTCCTATTAAAAACACTAGAAAGCATAGGAATAAGTGGAACCTTCCTCAAAATTATAAATAGCATCTACCTAAAACCATCAACAAGTATTATTTGTAATGGGGAAGAGCTAGATGCATTCCCAATAAGATCAGGGGTGAAACAAGGATGTCCATTATCACCCCTATTATTCAATTTGGTACTAGAAACATTAGCTGTAGCAATAAGAGAAGAAAAAGAAATTGAAGGAATTAGAATAGGAAAAGAAGAAACTAAATTATCACTTTTTGCAGATGATATGATGATTTATCTAGAGAACCCTAGAGAATCAAGTAAAAAACTACTTGAAATAATAAACAACTTTAGCAAAGTTGCAGGATATAAAATAAACCCACATAAATCCTCAGCATTCCTATACATTACTGACAAAGCCCAACAGCAAGAGATAGAAAGAGAAATTCCATTCAAAGTTACTGAAAGCACTATAAATTATTTGGGAGTCTATTTGCCAAGACAAACCCAGGGCCTATATGAACATAACTATGAAACACTTTTCACGCAAATGAAATCAGATGTAAATAAATGGAGAAATATCAGTTGTTCATGGTTAGGCCAAGCTAATATAATAAAAATGACAATTTTACCTAAATTAATCTATTTATTCAGTGCTATACCAATTGAACTACCAAAAAATTTTTTTACTGAGCTGGACAAAATAATAACAAAATTCATTTGGAAAAACAAGAGGTCTAGAGTATCTAGGATATTAATGAAAAGACATGCTAGAGAAGGTGGCTTAGCCACACCAGATATTAAACTGTATTACACAGCAGCAGTCATCAAAACTGCCTGGTACTGGTTAAGAAACAGGGGTGTGGATCAGTGGAATAGGATAGGTACACAAGTAGGTGAAATCAACAAGTTTAGCAATCTACTCTTTGATAAACCCAAAGAGGCCAGGTTCTGGGCTAATAACTCACTATTTCACAAAAACTGTTGGGAAAATTGGAAAATGGTAGGGCAAAAACTGGGCATAGACCAATGTCTTACACCATATACCAAAATAAAGTCAAAATGGGTTCATGATTTAGAAGTAAAAGCTGATACTATAAGTAATTTGGGAAAGCAAGGAATAGTTTACTTATCAGATTTGTGGAAAAGTAAAGAATTCATGACCCAACAAGAGATAGAGAGCATTACAAAATGCAAAATGGATAATTTTGATTATGTCAAATTGAAATGTTTTTGTACAAAAAAAGCCAATGCAACAAGAATTAGGAGGGAAGCAGAAAATTGGGAGAAAATCTTTGCAACTAGTATCTCTGATAAAGGCCTCATTTCTAAAATATACAGGGAGCTGAGCCAAATATATAGGAATACAAGCCATTCCCCAATTGAGAAATGGTCAAAGGATATGAATAGGCAGTTTTCAGAGGAAGAAATTAAAGCTATCTACAGGCATATGAAAAAATGCTCTGGATCCCTACTGATTAGAGAAATGCAAATCAAAACAACTCTTAGATACCACATCTCTCCTGTCAGATTGGCTAAAATAACAAAACAGGAAAATGATAAATGATGGAAAGGATGTGGGGAAATTGGAACATTGTTGCATTGCTGGTGGAGTTGTGAGCTGAGCCAGCCATTTTGGAGAGCAGTTTGGAACTATGCCCAAAGGGCTATAGAAATGTCCATACCCTTTGACCCAGCAATACCACTTCTAGGGTTGTATCCCAAAGAAATCACACAAGCGGGAAAAGGACCCATATGTACAAAAATATTTATAGCAGCTCTTTTTGTGGTAGCCAAGAATTGGAAATCAAAGGGATGCCCATCAATTGGGGAATGGCTGAACAAGCTGTGGTATATGAAGGTGATGGAATACTATTGTGCCATAAGAAATGGGGATGATGCAGACTTCATAACAACCTGGAAAAACCTATACGACATAATGCTGAGTGAGCGGAGCAGAGCCAGGAGAACATTGTGCACAGCCACAGATATATGGATTCCGTGAGGACCAACCCTGACATACTGCGCTCTTCTCAGCAACCTAAGGGGCAAGGACAACTCCAGGGGACTCACGATGGAGAATGCTATCTTCATCCAGAGAAAGAACTGTGAAGTTTGAATACAAATCGAGGCGCACTATATGATTGCCTTTTTTTGCTTCTCTTTTGTTTTTTTGGGTTGGTTTTTTTTTTTGGTTCTGTTTCTTCTTTCTCATGATTCATTCCATTGGTCAAAATTCTTCTCCATGAATTGACTAGTGCATAAATTAATTCAATGCGAAGTTATACATGACAGTGATATGAGATTCCATGCCGTCTTGGGGAGGGAGGGGAGAAAATCTGGAACTCAAAACTATGTAGAACCGTGTGTGGTAAACTAAAAATAAATAAAGAAATTAAAAAAAAAAAGAACAGTGACAATCAATACTGATATTACACCTACATGAAGCGGCATGAAAATCAGATGATTATATGAATTCAAGAGACTCTATGCTACATATTAGTAATGTAGTAACTTTGAATAAAACTATCCTTGGGGGGGATACTAAATGAAGTTTTAATTGAGAAGAAATGTCTTGAGAAAGACCTTAATGTTGGCTTTGGATTGGTTAAGTGACTTAAATTAGAAGAATTTGGGGACTTAATTCTCTTGTATAGCTAATCTTTTGATTTTCTCATTGTGAATCCTTAATACTGAGTAACCACCTCAGCGAGGCAACTTGGCAAACTGAACATAATACTAGATGTGAAGTCTGGATGACATGGATTCAAATCATCCAAGTATCTGTGGGACCACAAGCAAGCCACTGTATCTCTCTGATGCTTAAACAACTCTCTAAGACGTAGCGATGGAATCTTAGATTTTTAACACTTTGATCTAAACCATATAATTTAAAAATGAAAATAGAATCCCCAGAACTGAAATGCTCACCTAAGATTTTAAAATTTCAATTACGTTATTTCAGAGTGATTCAATTCTTTTTTTATATATATGTGTGTATATATATATATATATGTATATATATATATATATATATATATATATATATATGTATTTGCTGTTGTTGTTTAGTTGTTTCAGTCTTGTCCAACTCTTTGTGATCTCATTTGGGATTCCCTTGGCAAAGGTACTGGAGTTGGTTGCCACTTCCTTCTTCAGCTCATTTTACAGATGAGGAAACTGAGGCAAAAAGGGTGAAGTAATGTGCCCAGTCACATAGGTAGTAAATGTCTGAGGCCAGATTTGAACTCCAGGATATGAATCTTCCCCACTTCAGGCCTAGAGCTCTATCTACTGTTCTACCCACCTGCTGATATAGGCACATGTAATAAATTATGGTTGAAAAAATACCATAAAGGGAATCAAAGGCAATAGGTTTCAATTTCAGCTCTAACCAAGAAAGAACTGTATGACTGAATTTTAGCTGTATGACTTAGGGCAATTCACCTTGTCCTAGTTCTAAACACTTATACCAGTACCACCTACCTCGCAGAAGAGTTGCAAAGAAAGTACTTTAAAGAGAATGACAATGAAGGTCAAGTTTTCAACTAAGAAACTTTAGCCTTTCTTTGAGCTTTAAATCCAGTGCCCTTTGCTCTTCACCAGTGGTGTCAAACTCAAATAGAAACAGGTCACTAATCCACACATAAGGATCCCTGGGGGACACATATTTACTTGGTTTTAAAATATAATATTAAAATACACATTTGGATATGTTTAGCCAAATTGGCTGATTTGCTGTTTCTAACACACAGAACCCCAATCTCTCATCTCAGTCCTTTGTATTGGCCACCCCTTGGCCTGGAGGGTTCTATTTCCTTGATCCCCCTTCATAGTATGCCTTGCTTTTTGTGGCTCTGATGTAGAAATGGTCCTATCTGATTCCTTTCATGTACCCCACTGCTATGGCCCTCCCTCATTAAACTACCTGTAAACTCTGTATATACTTGGTCTCTCCAGGTAGAATGTAAGATCCTTAATGGCAAAGACTCTTTCACTCAGTACCTAGAATAGATCCTGGTATATAACAGGTACTTAATAAATTCTTGTGAAAAGATTCTGTCTTCTCATCATATCCCAAAATGACAAATCTGCATAGAACTGAATCATCATTCTCATTAAACCAATCTCAGTATTCTCAGCCAGACTCTTGAGAGTCCTACTTGCTCTGATTCTCTGGTTCATAAGGCAGCCAAGGGGCAAAAAGCTCTCACTCCTCAGGTCTGTCTCCCTGTCCCTGCTGCTAAGGTCTTAATTAGTTGCTTAGCTTTCTCAGAAATGCTGAAGAGTTCTCCCTCGTTTGCTGATGAGTTTTGAATGAGCAGAAACACCTGCTCCTAACTTCAGACTGAAGACAACCAGCATGACTTTGAGCTTTCTTCTCTGCCCATGTAGTCCTGACTGACCTAGAAGCAACTTCTTCAACATGGCAGGGGCCCTGAACCCCTGCAGTCTCCAAGACACTGTCTTTCCTCCATCAGTTGAGAATGATACAGTACATACGTGTTCCGTTTCTGGTTATTCTGCCTTCCTGTGGGTAAGGACAGTGGGATCCCCCCCTCCTCTCACCTATTGCTCAGATCTATGTACAAAAACCTTTCCTCTCAGGTCACATACTTTTCAACTGTCTCTTAAGGGAGAATCCTTTAAAGTGACTCTTTTTTTTTCTTTTGAACATCAAACTGTGTTTTGAACATGTAAACTAGAAAACAGAATTTTTATGTTCTCCATGATGTACTTAATTCTCCCGTAGCCAGTCCAGGACAGCTTGGCTCAGAGTCAGGATAGCTGGGATATAGTGATGACTTTGCCAAGCACTTGCTATGTGATATTGGCCAAGTCACTTAGGATTCCAGAACTGGAATTGACCTTTAGAGAAAATCTAGTCAAATATGAGAAAGAGAAAACAGAAATGGGCTGGCTTTTGTGTTAGAGGCAGCATGACATAGGAAAAAGACACATTTGAATACCTTTTTTTGCTGTTCACTACCAATGTAACCTTGGCCAAGTCAGTCTCTCTAAGCCTCAGTTTCTTCACTTGACAAATGGGTAATCTATAACAGATGACTTCTCAGATCCCTTCCAGCCCTTGATCTATGATCTTTATCCTTTTTTTTCTTTAATTTGGATTCAATTCCTGACTCCAACATTTATTTGTTAAGCTCTGGGAAGTCATTTAGACCCTGAGCCTCAGTTCTCTCATCTTTGAAATACCTATCCTAACAACCTCACAGAACTATCATGGAGAAGGTACCTTGTAATCCATGAAGTGCTATGCACATGTAAGTTTTCATTGTCATAGCTTCTGTACTTCAGTTTCTTCATCTTGAAAATATGGAGTCTCTAAGTCTCTAATTAGTCTCTAAGGTGACTTTTTCTATTGATTTCTTGGTCTGTGAACATCAGCCTAATACATTGCTTTGGTATCAAAATGATTGTCAAGTGCTAGGAATTAGCAAGAAATATATAATAAACACAGAAAGAAGAGAAATATCTACCATTCTTCAAAATTGTGATTGTCCAGAGAGTCTTTAGTGTAGACAGATGAAATGTCATCAGTATTAAATTTTAAGAGCCTATGACATAATGAAAGACATAAATAAATTTGGACTTACAGCCTGGAAAACAAGTTCAGGAAGTTTCTAGAAACTTGGACTCAGGTTTAACATAAACAAAAACAAAAAAAGTCTGATTTTGCACAGTGATGACTATGGAAAGGGTCACTCTAAAGAAGCTATACATGAAGAAAACAAATACTGGTTTATGAGAGGTTTAGATAAATTTATGGATGAGAAATCATTACCAAGTTACTAAGGGTTATTAACTACTTGCCTAGATATTTGAAGCTGAGAAATTAGGTATTCTCAATACAGAACTCAAAACCATCAAGTGGGCAACAATCATCACTAAAACATAGTCACTATGGAACCATTTCTATTTCAGTAATCTTTGATAATTTTGTGGAGAACAACTAACTACTCTGATCTCCCATAGAACTTTGCTTGGGGCCACTAACAGAGAGAGAACTTGTGTTAAATGGACCATTGGCTAGATGCAGTGTGACATTTTTGTTCATGAACTTTCACCAAAGATTAAATCTGATATTTTCTAATGAAACCATTTTATAAGCCTTATTGCTAAGCTTTGATGTTTCTTATTTTGTGCATTTTATTTTTAAGGGACTCTGGAGGTTTTAGTTTCAAATTTTCTTAAGTGTCATAATTTTAATCAAGTACTGAAGAATACATCCTTTCTTTTGGCTTCCCTTGAAGCAAACCAAATTCATAAAATCTTTATCTTTTTTTCTTTTTTTCCTTATTTCTTTTAGGGTTTCCTTTCAATAATCCTTCAAGCAATGACTCAGTAAACCTTTTTCATTCATATGATTGTAACATATACAGACTCACTTTATGACTCTTTGGAGAACACTTATGTTTCTTTTGCCCTAAACAATTGTTGCAGATATTCAAATGTGATTTAACATGCTCTTTTGTTTTCTTCCTCGATGCAAATAACCCCAGGTTAAAAAACTATGAACATTGGGAAATTATTCATAATTTGGAATGATATGAAATTCAAATCTAGATGATATGCACAGTTGTGAAACCTATCACTGAGGAAATATTCATGGTTATGCAGTTTTAGACCTCTTTTGCATATAAAAGTCATCTCATTATTTTGTTAGATGATAATTCCTTTCTCTACAACATAACAGGTATGTATCTACTTGATATTTGGACCTCTTAGTCCATTTTCCAACTAGGCTATAGGAGAGTACCTCAAATCTTGTGAAAATTGTAAAAATCTCAAAGGTTATTTGATTATAGGGCAAGGTATCTAAGAAGATGTAAAAATATTTGCTTGCTGGATTAAATAGATCTAACTCTTCAATGAGGTAGAGATAACATCAGTGATATAGATATTCTTTGCCCCATCCCATGCACATCAAATGCAAAATGATCATTTCCCTAAATTTTCCTTGAGTGATGTTAAGCTTCTAAAACTGTATCACTATGATGAGTTAAAAATTTTCTTTCATTTTCTTTCTCTCTCTCTCTCTCTCTCTCTCTCTCTTTCTCTCCCTCTCTCTCTCTCTCTCTCTCTCTCTCAAATTAAATCATCTACTCAAGGACATACAGGTAGCAGAAATGACATTTGCAATCAAATACGTTATATCCAAAGTCTTTTGGCTTATCAAAAGGCACCCAGGGAGAAAGGTTTCTGAGTTATGGGAAGCTAGAACATAGGCTAGATAGACCTGTAATATAGCCACTGTTGCAGGAGAAAAAAGATACAGACAGATTTCTAGAGGAGTAGGATACATCCACAAGTGAGCAAATGCCATTTTTGCATGGGTAAGATGGTCTTCATTTTGTACTAATAGGAGGGAAAAGATTGGTAACTCAGCAAGAGGCTCCTTCCAGACCCAACACTTGTATTGCAGCATGCTGGCTCCACCTCTTTTTGAATGTGGGATCATCCCACAGTGGGGTGGTCCCACAAGACAGAGGTGCTTAGGAATGCAGATAAAGGCTAGGTGACAATTTTAACCCCATTTTTCTGAACGCTGCATGTCTTCTTCTCTTACCCCAACATGGTTAACTAGCAATGGTAACCTAATATTACAAATTTTATTGTCAATATTATTCCTGCTTGACCCTATTCTGTATCACAATTTTAAAACTGAAAATATTTTTTCTGATCTCTTTTGATTCCTCCAAGTTTGATGCCTCACAAATTTCCTAGCTATATGTCTTTGGGCAAGTGTCTTCCAACTACAGATCTATCATCCTAATACTGCATGTTTACATAGGAACATAGGATCACAGGTTTTAACTAGAAAGGATTTTAAAGGCCACTTTATACAATCCTATTATTTTAGAGATAAAGAACTGAGGCCAAAATATAAGCAACTTGTACAGAGTCCTGTAGCTAATAAGTGTCCAAAGTGTAATTTGAACCTATGTCTTTCTGTCTCTAGATCCAGCATTCTATCCATTATACAAATGATTCCTAACTCTATGCCTTTATTTCTAGTGATTAGTTCATCTTCTATCAATACAGAGAACTCATTTTCTCAAAACCTATTAATCACTTGACTTTTTCTCTTTCATAATTGAGCACATATAATCTAAAGGGAATGAATTATATATGGAAATCTTTATGTTTTACTGACTTGTACATATTTCAATATCTGAACTATTGCTTCCTAATGAATGTTCCTTTATCTTAAATATAACTATTTTCTCACTTTTGCTTTCATCTCAATAAGAGTAACATTTGGCATCTATTTATATTCCTCTGGAAAAAAATCAGCCAGATGGAATTTACCAATCCATGATTTATTACCTCTAAACTCAGGAGTACCATCTTTCATATTTGAAGGGATGAGTTCATATTAAAGAGCAGACTCCATTTATCTTGAAGATTTCCAAATGTTCCTGGACTCTCCTTAATACTTTAAGTTAACAAAGGTCACAGTTCATATTTATGCATTGCTTTAGGGAATGTCTTGTTGCCCATTTTCCATAAGAGAAAACTGAGTCATAGAGAGATAAAGGGAGAGATCTATGATCATGAAGCCTGAAAGTTTAAGGTCCAGTATTCAAAACCAGATCTTATCACTTCTGATCCAGTATTCTCTCTTTTAAATCATACCAGATCAAAAAAATATGTTCTTGAAAGTTAAATAGCATGGTAATATATTTAATGGGATAAGGTACCTTTATGGTAGTAGTACAAATACAGAGCAAAGATCACAACTTTTCCAATTCTAAGTTGTTACTAAGTGATTCTTTGGGTTTAAGCTAAGCTTCAAGACAGTTTGCATGACCTAGATCCTGGATGACAGGATAGAGGTTGAAAAATATGTATTTGCCCTATCCTGTTTGGAAATAAGCATTGCCTTCTTATTGTGAGGTAAACGGATGGGGAATATTTTTTTTAAAAAAAAGGTCTTGATAGCTATAGTTTTTTGAAGGTCTCGATACCTCCCCAAAAGATCTTTTGTATATGATGAATCTACCTAAATTAAGAACTGACAGTGTGCTAGCTACTGTACTCTCAAAAAAGAGCAATAATATTTTGTCATAACCCTTAGACCAGCTGTAACAACATCAGTGAGTTCAAGGGGTTCTTAGGAAATAAACCACATAGCACTTATAGTAGTCAAATTTTGGCTACTCCTGATAGTCTGTTAATGGCTACTCTCATTTCAAAGCTACCCAAAGCAGTTCCGGCCTTCAACAGCTTCCTCAAAGGTTGGAGGGAAAATTCAAAATCCATAGCTCTTATAACTTAGTAATTCCTGTGTCACCACTTGGAATATGCCATTGGGGACTCCAGATGCTAAGCTGAAATGGAGGCAACTACCATGAAATTGTTTTTGCACTTTTGAGTGACACATGCTTACTTATTGCTGAAGAGTTTTTATACATTCAAGATGACTTGGAAAAGTAATCACCAACATTAGTCTCATAACTCATTAGATTATAAACTCTTTGAGAACAGGGACTGTCTTTTTCCTCTTTTTGTATCCTCAGCCCTGTGTCTAGAACACAGTAGGAACTTAATAAATGTTTGTGGACTGTTTGGCCTTAATTGGGTCTACATTGCTGTGTCACTTCCTTTGACAGCCTTGTACAAAGTACCTCAAAAGGAACCCAGAACTTATAAGGATTAAAAATGTGATATTTTACCACTGGGTGGGTGAGGCAGGAGTGGAGAGGCGGTATGTTTCTGCTACACTATTGTTTACAGAGTTAGTTGAAGACTGTGGTCCTTTACATACTCTTCCCTTGGAGGGAGAAGAAACTGGAGCAAAAGAACTTTTCCACCAGATGGCAGCAACAACTCATTAGATAAATCATGAAGGACATTAATGGTGACAGAAAACAAATTGAGAAGATGGGCTTTCAGAGAATGATGTCTCTACTGACAGAACAATATAGAAGTAGGCTGGGGATCTGGCACCTTGAGAAAAAAATCAACAAAAGATGAAGACAAAGAGTAGTGAAAAAAAGCAGATTGAGGAAAGGTGGAGCAATGAGAGATGCAGGAACCACAATGCAATCACCTTGGAAACTGAAAGATGAGTCTTCTCCTCCCACTAGCAAGGAGTTTGGAAGGAATTCTACAACTTCATGTATGGGAAAATGATGATGCTATTGCTTCCTTTTCTCTGTTATTTGCTGGGCTATGATGCTCTATTTAAATGCTTTGTTATTTGATTGTTGCTTGGACTGTTGTAGAGTCCAATCAACCAATGTTTATTAAGTACAGGGTGTCCCTAAAGTCGAGACACATAGGCAAAAATGCATATTTTGAAATATTTGGAATATTGACAGACCTTAGCCCCCTTGACTTCTATTTCTGGGGTATGCTAAAGGAGAAGGTGTACTCAATGAAAATCACAGATGCAACACACTTGATTGAACACATAAAGAGTGAATGTTCTAAAATTGATGGCAATGTGGAGTTGTTGCATCAAGTTCACGTGAATCTTGCAAAGCGCATCAACCTTTGCATCACAAATGATGGAAATCATATTGAAGATGTTATTAGTTAATATTCCAATTAAATAAAATGCTGTTGAAAATTTCATTCATTTCATTTCTTGAAAATATTAATTTTGCCTATGTGTCCAGACATTAGGAACACTCTATACTCTGTGCTAGGCACTGCTGGGATTACAAATAAAAAAGAATGTCACAATCTTTATTCACAGTGAGCTTACATTCTAATGAGAAGGACATCTAGTGTATATAAAATATATACAGCATAAGAAGAATGTTAAATAATGCAAACATACACATATGAATACATGTATATATATATATATATATTATGTGCATAAACAGTACGTATACAAACATACATATATGTAGATAAATTAAGTATATCAATCATCTATGTATCTATCTATCTATCTATCTATCTATCTATCTATCTATCTATTGTCTTTCCCCACTCTAATCCATCCTGTACTCAGCTTCCAAACCAATATTTCTCAATTACAGGTCTAAAAATGTCACTCCACTCCTCAATGATTTCCAGTGGTTCCCTACTGACCCCAGGATCAAATGTAAAATAATTTATTTATCACTTAAAGCTCTTTATGATGTCCCCCTACCTTTGACATGCTGACCCTTTAATACCCCTATATTCCTACAGAGGAAAAAAAATAGACCTTAAATGAAATTAAAGACTTCTAAGCCTTCATAGTGAAAAGATGATAGCTAAGTAGTGACTCTGAAATACAAATACAAAGGTCAAGAGAAGTGTAAAAAGAGATAAATACAAGTGAACAATCAAAAGAGGCTAAATAAGGATTAAATATTTACATTCTAATAGGGAGAAATGATGCAAGTGTTCCTTCAGAGCCTTAATATTATCCAAGGTCATAGAAGAAGGCAAACAAGACAGGGGACCTGGGTGGTTTTGTTATTGTTTGATGATCTTAAAAGAAGAAAGCAAAGGCAAAGGGGAAGTATATGGGAATGGAGCACAGTAGGGAAAAAGGGAAGAGAATAGAGTTAAATAATTTGAGAAATATTAAAATATTTAATGTTCATGAAGAGGCTGAGACTATATATACATATGTATACATATCTATCTAACAATCTACATAGCTAATTTGATTTATTTATTCAATGAATTATGAATTAAATTGTCAATGAATTACTTGATAAAGTCAGAACAATTAATAATGAAATTCATATGAAAGAATAAAAGGTCAAGAATCTCAAAGGAAATAATGAAAAAAGTGGGAAGGAAGGGGACTTAATGGTACTAGATATCAAAGTATACTACAAAGCAGTAATAGGCAAAACTATTTTGGTTTCAAAATATTGGTTAAGAAGTAGAGAAGTCTAAGAGTGGAAACAGGTCCACAATATACAGAAACAAATGCATCTTATAACATAGTATTTGATAAACCCAAATACCCCAGCCAGCGAGGTAAGAACTCACTATTTGGCAAAAGCTTCTAGGAAAACTGAAAAGTTTTCTAGAGAAAACTAGATATAGACTAACAACTCACACAATTTAAGTGCCAAATGGATATATGATTTAGACATAAAAGATGACCAAATAGACACAGAGTAGCAAGGGGAAAACTAACTTTCAGGACTCCGAATAAAGGAAAAGTTTATTTAAAAAAAAGGAGTATGGGGGGAGTAAAGAGAATATCAAAGCATAAAATGGACAGTTTTTATTCCATACAATTAAAAAGATTTTGCATAAATAAAGTCAATGTATAAAATTCATAACTTGGGGGGGGCACAATCTTTGCAGCAAGTTTCTCTGATAGTAGTCTCATTTCCAATATACATGAGGAGCTCATTTAAATTTATAAGATTGTGAACCACTACCCAGTTGATAAATGATCAAAAGATATGAACAGGCAATTTTATTGCTTTTTTTTTCTTTTTTTAAATAAATTCATTTTTTATTTTTAGTTGACAACATTCAGTTCCACAAGTTTTGGGATTCCAAATTTTCTCTTCCTCCCTTTCCTCCCCCACCCCTCAAGACCACATGTAATCTAATGCAGATTCTACACATACCTTCACATTGAACTTATTTATATAATAGTCCAGTTGTAAAGAAGAATTATAACAAATGGAATGAATCATGAGAAAAGAGAAAGGAAACCAAAAGAGAAGGGAAAAAAAGAGAGCAAATAGTTTGCCTCAGTCTGTATTCAAACACCATAATACTTTCTCTAGATGTGAATAGCTTTTTCTGTCACGACCCTTTTGGAGCTGCCTTTGAACCTTGCATTGATGAGGGGAGTCAACTCTATCAAAGTTAGTCCTTACAGATACTGTGTGTCTGTAATTGTGTATAATGATCTCCTGGTTCTGCTACCTTTACTCAGCATTAGTTCATATAAATCTTTCCAGGTTATGATGAAGTCTGTCTGCTTCTCATTTCTTATTGCACAATAGTATTCCATTACATTCATATACCACAATTTGTTTAGCCATTCCCCAGTTGGTGGGCATCCCCTTGATTTCCAACTCAGCCATCACAAAAAGAGCCACTATACATATTTTTGTACTTACGGGTCCATTTCCCACTTGCATGAACTCTTTGGGATATAGCCCTAGAAGTGGTATTGCTAGGTCAAAGAGTATGCACATTTCCACAGCCCTTTGAGCATACTCCCAAATTACTCTCCAGAATGGCTGGATCAGTTCACAACTCCACCAACAATGTAGCAATGCTCCAATTTTCCCACATTCTCTTCAGCATTTATAATTTTCTTGTTTTTTCTTGTTAGACAATCTGACAGCAGAGATGAAGTATCTAAGAATTGTTTTGATTTGCATTTCTCTAATCAATAGTGATTTACAGCATTTTTTTTCATATGACTCTAGATATCTTTAATTTCTTCCTCCAAAAACTGACAAACAAGGAATTTTCTAAGGAAGAAATCCAAGGTATCAATAGCCATATTAGTTGTTGTTGTTTTTTTAGAGTGGAAGGTGGATGTGTGTGTGTGTGTGTGTGTGTGTGTGTGTGTGTATGTGTGTTGGAGGGATATACTAGATAACCGGGTAGGATATAAAGCATTTCCTATTGATCTAGGTGGAAGGGGTAGGTAGTGGTAGATAAGCTTGTACTTATTCTATAACTAGTCCAAGAGGAAGATGTCAAAAACTGGGTGTAATTAACTTCTGCAGGGAAAAGGAAAATGGATTCTAAAAGTTTAGTGAAGTATTTGTTGGTCTAGATGAGGAAAAGCAACACCTCAGTGTCATGGTAGATGATATAAGGGTCTGGGTACATAGCTGGATGACATGATAAATGTGTATCATTACTCTTCTTCTAAGAAGTAAAGGTATGGACCAACAGGTGACACTAAATAAGAGGCCATTTAGAGAGGGCTAAATGCTTCTCTGAAGAGCAGCTTTGAAGCACACATTTGCTCACCTGCTATGATCAGTAGATAGTCTGCTTGAGTCTGGGATGTGATGGAGATAGTTTTGTGACTTACGAAGATTATTAACTATCCCTATTGGTAAATCACAAGGCAAGTGCCCTTCCTGACAACAACTTTGTATTTAAACACTTTGACTAGGTTTATACTTACTAACTTTATATGTATGCTATGTATTTGAGAGGCAGATGAAGGTGCCTGGAATCAGGAAGATCTGAGTTCAAATCAAGCATTGTATAGTTATTAGCTGTGTGACCCTGGGCAAATTATTTGACCCCTGTTTTAGTTTCCTCTACTGTAAAATGGGAATAATACTATGACTTATTTCACAGAGTTGTCATGAGGATCAAGTGAGACAATATTAGTAAAAAAAAAAAAAAATCGATTATCACAGTGCCTGGCCTGCGGGAGGTGCTATATAGATGCTTATTGTCTCTGTTCTTACTTAGATGCATGCTTCTTCACCAGAATGCAAGCTGCTTATGAGCACAGTGTACATCATTCTTTGCACTTTTATCCTCAATGCTGCACACTGTTTGGATAATAGTATTAATTGATTGATGAAATCTTGTAGAAGACAGTGAATTTCTTAAGATATAAGTAGTATTCTTCTTATTGCTATCAGTTGAAGGTAAGCTACTTAAAAGAGAAAGTCCGCAGTATTTCACTCTTAATGTCCTTTGCTTTTATTTTCTCTTTCAAGGAGAATGATCTTTGTACTGAATCATAGAATAAAAACCAAAGAAATTGGTTAACAAAGAGATAAAACCAATGATAATGAAGGATTAATAAGAGAGCAATTATCTGTACTCAATAAACTTAAGTTCTCAGCCTCAGACAGACCTCATTTTAGGGCCATCAAGGAAAATTTACATGCTATTCTGGGCTACTATTTAATGATTTTTTCAAAAATCATGGAGAAACGGAGAGATATTATAGGAATGGGGATCAGCAAAAACCTCATTTTTTAAAAAGGATGTATGTTGTTATTCAGCCATGCCCTTATTCATTGTGACCCCCATAGACTCTCTCTTCCACTGTCTCTCAAAGCCTGTGCAAATTCAGCTCCTTATTTCCTTGATACTATCTATGCATCTCATCCTCTGCCATTCCTTTTTTTTTCCTTTTGCATTCAACATTTCCCAATGACTTTTTCCAATGAGTCCTGTCTTCTCATTATTTGGCCAAAATACTTAAGATTCATCTTCAGTATTTGATCTTCCAGTGAATAGCCTAAATAAATTTCTTTAAACATTGACTGATTTGACCCCCTTGCTCTCCAAGGGACTCTCAAAAATTCTTCACCTGCACCATAATTCAAAAGTGTCAGTTCTGTGGTGCTCAGATTTCCTTATACTCCAACTCACAGAGACATACACTGCTACTAGAAAAACCATACCTTTGACTATATAAACCTTTGCTGGCAAAGTGAGGTCTCTTCTTTTTTTAGTATGCTGTCCAAATTTGCCATGGCTTACCTTCCAAGGAGCAAGTATCTTTTAATTTTATGGCTGCATTGTCATCTTCAGTGATTGAGCCCAAGAATCTAAAATCTGACACTGCTTCCATTTTATTTCCCTTTATTTGTGAGGAAGTGATGGGATCAGTTGCCAAGATTGGACTTCTTTGGATGTGAGGCTTCAAACCAGCTCCTACACTCTCTTCTTTCACCCTCACCAAGAGGCTTCTTAGTTCCTCTTCATTTTCTTCCATTAGAGTGATATCATCTGCATATTTGAGATTGTTGATATTTCTCCTGGCAGCCTTAATTCTAGCTTTTGATTCATCCAGTCTGGCATTTCTCATAATGTATGCCGTATATAAGTTAAATACATAAGGTGACACTATACAGCCTTGTCATTCTCCTTTTTGAATATTAAACTAATCAATTATACCATGTTCAGTTCTAACTACTGTTTCTTGACCCTCATACAGTCCTCAGGAGATACGCAAGATAATCTGGTACTCCCATCTTATTGAGTACTTGTCACATTTTGTTGTGATCCACACAGTCAAAGTCTTTAGTGAAGTCAATAAACAGAAATAGGGTAGAGTCTTCAAAATGTAAGTTGATATACACAACTGTGAATCCTAGATAAATTTTAGAACATGTTTTTGAAAGAATAGTGTCTATACATTCAGAACAGAAAATGGTAGTCACTCAAATCCAGTATGGCTTTATGAGTATTTATGTAGAACAGACTTAGGCAGAATAATATAATTTCTTATGGGGTAAAGTTACTAGGAAGATATAGGAATCCAAAATGCCTGAACACGAGTCCTTTCTATTTCGATATCATCATCAGCTTTATGCAGCTTGAATTTTATGTATACTGGAATATTAGCATTTGACAAACTTTTTCGTGATTTTCCTGTTGACCAGTTAGAGGAATATGGACCAGATGATAGTATACATAGGGGGATTCAGGTGTGATTCAATGACATGACCTAAAGTATATTCATTTACACATTGATGTCAACTTGGAAGGAGTTTTCTAGAGTAATTCTGTGTCTGCCTTTAGCTCTTTGCTCTTTAAAATTTTAGGCATGTTTGGACAGTAATATAGAAATAATGATTAATTAATATGCAGATGACATGAAATTGGGATTGACTCTTGACTGAAAGTGTCAGAAACCAACAGATTATGAATATGTTGGAATGATGGGTCAAATGTAAGAACTTCTATAAAGATCATTATAAAGCCTTTCGATACTTTTTAAAGCAAACAAAGAAGTCTTGGAAGGGAAGCTGAAAGACACAACAGTTCGTGAGGGGAAAAATCAGCTTTTAGTGGACTAAGTGCTAAATATGGCAAAACATTGATATGACACTCAAAAAACTCAATTTATACTGGCCTTTACAGAGGAAGAATGTCTAGAACAAAAATGGTGAGAGTCTTATTGTACTCTGTCCTACTCAGGTCAGAACTGGAGTTCTTGATGCCAAATTTTACAAAGAATATTTACATGTAGTGAAGAATGGTCAGGATAGTAAATGGGAGTAGAAATAATAACTTGAAAGGCTAGTATCAGGAACTAAGAACATTTAGCATGTAAAAG
Source organism: Trichosurus vulpecula (assembly GCF_011100635.1). Lineage (NCBI taxonomy): Eukaryota > Metazoa > Chordata > Mammalia > Diprotodontia > Phalangeridae > Trichosurus > Trichosurus vulpecula. Next base: position 179,945,842 of record NC_050578.1, on the reverse strand, counting down.
AAAAAAATTGAAGGGGATAAGATAGCTGTCTTCAAGTGTGTAAAGAGTCATTTCATGAAGAAAGTATTAGACTTGCTCTACTTGGTTCTAGATGTCAGAAAAAGATGAATAGATATTTCAGAGAGGCACACACAACCAAAAAATCAAACAATAAGAAATGTTAAGAACAGGAAAGAGCTTCAGGACTGGGTCTTATGAAGGACTAGATATTTTGTTATGAGTTGGACTAGATGACCTTTGAGATCCTTTCCAATGTTGAGATTCTGTGGAATGAATGATCTCTGAGTTCTCTTCCAACTGTGATTTTAATTTTGATTCTGTACTCATTTCTTATTTTTTTCTCACTTGGTACTTTTTTGCCCTCTAATGAAGGAGGATCATTTTTTTTTCTATCCCCTGCACACCCAGATCAAGATGTGGGGGCAAAAAAAGATTTAAAGAGAGAAAAAGAAAGGAAAAAGGTGTTTTTGTGTATGTGTGTGTGTGTGTGTGTGTGTGTGTGTGTGTGTGTGTGTGTAGGATGAAGTGTCTCATAGGAAAGGAATGATGAGGAACAGAAGGAAACACTACAGGGAAGAAAATGATTGATTTCCACAAAAAGAAAATCCCAGCATGCAGAAATGTGGTGATTGTGTAATTGTTAATTATACTCTGAGTTTTCATTAACAATCACACCACTCACCAGTGGCTAAGTAAATAACAGTTTGCACTATTACCAAAAATTTCATTTGAAAATTTGAAAAAAGAAATACAGAAAATTAACCCTAACCATTCATCAGTGATATTTCCTTCATCTATAAATGGAAAAACTGAAGAGCAAAAAGTGCTATCTTTCAAAGGGATGAAAGATTTGAATGTAAAAAGTAAAGAAGAAGGATGAAGCTATGAGGAGAAAGAGAAGAATGCTGGATTGTGTCAGAAGGGTACAATAAGGAAAAGAATGGCACAGAGCAGAGGAAGAAGAAGCATAACTAAACACTTAGAGAAGGCAGGAAAAAAATGAAACTGGACCATCCAAGAAGAGAATAGTTGATGCTGTCTACAGAACAAAAAGAAACTCTTCCCAAAGATCAAAGACTCAGACCCAGCAAAGAAGCAGTTATTTGTTTGTTTTAAAAAATGGTGATATGAGTCTATAGATGTCATCATGAAGATTCTACAGGAATCCAGGATTATCTACTTGATAATTTATAGAATTACCCTGAAAATTTTATAAGAGAAAAGACATGCAGAGTGATTATTTGGGAACTATTTAAGGATGGTTGGGATCTCAATTATTGGAATGATTACCCACATTGATTAAATCACATCTCCATTGGAGTATTAGGCTATTACAGAAAAAAAAATTCTTAACAGATACTCTCAAAGTACAGTAGTTACCTTCAGGAAATGAGTTCCAAAACACTACAGTTATTCAAATAAAGGTTATAAATATGCAGTCAAGAGGATTCTTCAGGTATGGCATAAATTCTATGAAACTGACTCATAAAGGAGAGTATGGTAAAACTAAGAGTTGGACATATGATCAAAAACTATAATACACAATAAATGTTCTTCAAATAAAAGTCTTCCTGCCTGCATCTTAATGATAACAATACCTTAGAAAGGCAAATTGATATGATTTCCCCGTAATGATATTTTGAGACAAGACAATGTTTGTTTCTACTTATATTAGCAAGCCTCAATCTACATTGAAATCTTTAATTTACATGACCAGATTGTTTAATAAGCTTCTGACATTCAGAACTATTAGGCATGTGACTCTCAATTTGGTGGATTGTACAGAGACAATTTCAATTATCAATAATTATCAGGGTAGTCTTGCTTATAAATGTGGCCTGGTTTTGAAAAAAAAATACCATTTTCCACACATAAACATAGATGCACTCAATAATAAATGATAAAATCCATAGATTTTATATTGTATCATACATACATAATGCAAATATATGTGTGTGAATATATATATATATATATATATATATATATATATATATATATATATATATATACACACATATATACACATATGGGAAGGATAATCTTTTAAAAAAGTGATGTAAAGGTCATGCAGAGTGCTTTCGTATCATTTGGAAGTTAACTACAAAGCCTTTTTACTTTTTTATAAAGAGAATTATCATTAATTTGTGTAAAGCTTTATCACTTCAAAACCCTTTACATATATATCACTTTAAAAGCAGTGCCATTGGGAAATAAATAGCAAAAATGTATTTTGTTTGTTTGTTGTTGGGGTTTTTTTTGGAGGGCAGAGGGCAGGGCAATTGGGGTTAAGTGACTTGCCCAAGGTCACACAGCTAGTATGCGTATCAAGTGTCTGAGGCTGTATTTGAGCTCAGGTCCTCCTGACTCCAGAGCCAGTGCTCTACTCACTGCACCACCTAGCTGCCCCCACCTTTTTTTTTTTTAGATAAGAAAACTAGGACTCAGAAATGTCACTTATTTAAGATTATTCAATTAATAATATTATACCAGGGCCTTAAAGCCAGGATTTATTGTTCTAAGAACAATGTCCTTTTCTACTATATGATCATAAAAACCCAAATGAAAAAGAAAACAAAGTAGAACAAAAACCTTTGTTTTGCTTTTTGATTTTAGTCCTATGCTTTCTAAAATCTTTATTGTTTCTTGATCTGAAAGTGTTCTCATCATATTTGTTATCATGCCCTTTAGTTACTGCCAGTTTTACTATTCAGTTCTTTCAAAATTCCTAAATAAAATCCTTCCATCTGTGTCTCTCCATTTTCTTAAACTTCTCACGTGGCATGCATAAAAATAAATAAATAAATAAACAACAGCCACATGCTGAACATCCAAACAGAGATCCCACTCTTACAGTAGAAAAGAACAAATCAAAACAAAAACCTTAGAGATCATTTACCCTCCTCTAATTGCCTCATTTTGCAGATTAAGGAATTGAAGCCAGACATAGGTAAGTCACTTAACCAATGCTTCATAAGGGTAGAGATAGGAGTAAAACTGAAGTTTCTAGACTTTTGCATCACAATGCTAGAATACTATCACACTTTGTATACAAACATGTTTATAGAAGATTTTCGCTTCTATTTAAATTATCTCAATAAACTAGTTCTGAAAAATCTATCCCTTTTCTGTAATAATTGTTGCATTCCTTTTTGTTGCTGTTGTTTTCGTTTTCCATGGCATCATTCCTTCATATTTACAGATAGAGACTATTGCCTTTGGTTTTTCTTGAGAACCTTGATTTCTTAGTAGAGGTGATCACTAGTGCATTCTTCTTCTTTTTTTTTATTGATGTATTACTGACTCACTTTTCAAGTGTTCTGTTTTCTGCCTCTCTATAGCTTTGTCCTTCCCAACATTAGCAACTCCTCACCATTTAGCATTATATGTAAGTTTAATTAGTCAGCTGGTTACTCCCTCCTCCAGGTCATTAATAACAAATGTAATACAAGACCCTTAAATTGAATCAAAAGGGAGAATTAGTTTCTCCTTGAGTGGTGCTGCCTAATTGAATAAAGTGAGTTGTATTTGCTGATCCATGATCTCTCATGCCTCTGATCCTTCTTCTTCTAACAATACCTTCTCCTTCAACTTTTCTTCCTTGCCCTCATATTCATACTCTCTCTCTCTCTCTCTCTCTCTCTCTCTCTCTCTCTCTCTCTCTCTCTCTCTCCTTCCCTCTTTCTTTCTCTCTCTCCCTCTTTCTTCTCTCCCCCTTCTCCCTCTCTTCCTTCCTCTTCCCCCCTTCTTCCTTCCTCTCTCACTCCTTTTGGCCTCCTCCTTGATCCTCAGTCACTTCATTCACAATCTCTTCCATTCAGCTTTGAAAAAAAAAAAACAAAACAAAACACTTCTTTGGTTGTTGAGAGTATTTCTCCAAAACTTGCCAAAGACCAATGGCCATTCACCTCACCACCTGATCTCATTACTTATTGGTGCAAATCTTTGACCTGCTCCATTTCTGACCTGGGCTGCTCACTCCTGCTTACCCTGGTAGCCCTTTGCTCCTGGGGGATCATCATATTGCTTCTGAATTTAGAATGAGGACTTGTTGGGCTTTAGCCCTACAGTAGTTCAGAGCTGCCATGTCTAAGTGATACCTCAGCTTCAATTTCCTGCATAGCAGATGTGACCACAACCCACAAATCTTCTTAGTAAAGTGAAGTTTGTTTGTGTTTCAGTGGTTCCTGTATCAGAAAGAGCCCAAAAACTTTACTGCTTTTCATTGTAAGAATCATGGTCAGAGAGGATTCTGGGAAGATGGTGGACTAGGTCAGAAAATTTCAAGCTCTCAAGATTTTCCTTCACAAAAGAGATAAAATAGTGCCTCTGGGTGAACATAGTGCAGTGAAAACAAATAAGAGTAAGGACAAAACTGGGGTTCTTTTGGGACAATCTGAGAAGACCTGAAGAAAAATCCTAAAATGAGATTTCCTCCCTGTGAAGAGTAAACACCTCCAGGCTAAGGTGGGCTTTAACAACCAGATGCAAGTTGCTTAAAAACAAGCAAAGCCCTGGGGCTAGCTGGGTTGAGAGTCTGCCTCAGCACCCACCTCAGGAACACCTCAGGGGACAGTGAGGGGAGTTGGGTGTCTGACCTGGGGAAGATCTATGGAACTTCTGTTAAAAAGGAATGCCAGACCCAGTTTTGCTGCTGCAGAGAGCCTCAGGGCGAGAAGGAGGGAGCACACACTCTGGTGAGGGCAGAAGCAATGGGGCTGGGACACTGCTGGCTGTGGGCACTTATGGGAGACTGGAGGTCTTGGTTTGAGTCCAAAGTAAGAGAGGAGAATTGTAGAGGATTACAGGCGAGAGGCACCATCCCCCATACCCCAAGACTAAAGGTGATTATAAAAACTAAATTGTTACCCCAAAAGTGCACAGGCGAAGAGAAAAAGAATCCAAACATAGAGAGTTTCTATGGGAATAAAGAAGACCAGGATTCATCTTCTGAGGAACATATTGAAGCAAAGAAATCCTCTTCTACCCCAACGAGTAATATCAAAGGGTCACTGGATCAAAAAGAATTCATTAAAGAACTTAAAAAAGACTTTAAAAATCAAATGAGAGATTGAGGAAAAAATAAAAAATAATACAAGAGAAACCAATTAGAAAAGGGGATCCAGAATCTTAATTAGAATTGGGCAAGGAGAAGCCAGTGAAGTTATAAGAGATGAAGAAATAAGAAAATAAGAAATAAGAAAAGAGAGAGAGAGAGAGAGAGACAGAGACAGAGAGGGAGAGAGAGAGAGCATATGTAGGGAGAGAGACAGACAGAGACAGAGAAAGAGAATGATAAAATAGAAGACAATGTGAAACATTTCATAAGAAAAACAACGGATCTAGAGAACACATCAAGAAGAGAACACATCAAGAAAAGAACACATAAGAATAGTTGGACTACTTGAAAGTTCTGATCAAAAAAAGAATCTCAATACAATAATACAAGAAATAATTAGAGAAAATTGTCCTGAAGCGTTAGAACAAGAGGGGAAAGTAGAAATAGAAAAAAAAAATTCACCAATCACCACCTGAAAGAGATCTTAGCAGGAAAACTCACAGGAATATTATAGTTAAATTTCAAAATCTCCAGATCAGGGATAAAATTATGAACAACAAGAAAAAAAGACAATTTACATATGATGATACCACAAATAGCATCAAATAAGACCTAGCATTGGCAACCCTAAAACATCACAGGTCTTGGAATAATATATATCTAAGAGCAAAAGAACTGGGCCTCTGGCTGAAAATGTGATACCCAGCAAATCTAAGCATAATTCTGAACTCGGTGGAGGATCTGACATACAAGAGCCAAGATAAATATAAGGTACATACCAATGATCAATTGCAAGAGAGTAAATAAGGATAGAATGCTTACCTTCTATATGGAAAATATAAAACCTATGTTTAAAATTGTTACTAGTATTTAGGTATCTTATAAGAAAGATAGACATAGACCAGAGTGTGATATGACTTTAAAAAGTAAAACCATTCAAGAAAAGCTAAAAGTAATTATTTTATACAAATTAGGTGCGAGAAGAAGAACCAATATAGAGAAATTAGATGGGGAAGTGGGACTATTAGTTCTCGAAACCTACTTTTATCAGGAATTGCTTTAAAGAGGGGAAAATGCATATACATGTAGAAGAGTATAAAAGTCTTCTAAATTTAGAAAGAAATAAAACTCTAAGGGGATAGACGGGGGAGAGAATAAAGGAGGGACTTTTAGAGGAAAAAGTGAGGGAATAGGTTAAAAGGGGGGTATAAAAGGGTTTTTTGATTGAGGGGAATGGAAGGATAAGGGAGGGATTGCTAGAGTGGGGGTACGTTAAGTAATAGGAGGGCAAGGAAGCAGGTAGAAGTGGAGTAGTTAGGAGAAATAGGAAAAAAAACCAGATATGCACAAACATAAGAACAAGATTAGAAGCAGAATCTCTTAGGGAAAGTTTATGTATATATGTATGCATATATTTATATGTGTATATGTATATAGCAATAGCTATCTATAAATATATCTATGCTCAATTGTAGCCTTGGGGTGATAGGTAGGGGGAAGGAAGGAGAAAAAAAGAAGAAAGTCAAAAGGGTACAACAGAGAACAAAACCTACAAGGAAGCAAAGAAAAAATGGACACCTTTTAACATATTTAATATATAGGCTTTCTTGAAATGATGTTATTGCTATATATTCTGAATCCTCTCTTATGCTCTGCTGTGCACATGACACTTTTTTCTTTTCTTATTTTATATTTTAATAACATTTCTTTCTCTCTTTTTTTTTTAATGTGCAAGACAGACATCTATTAGATGGACTTAATAATGGTCACAAATTAATTTTAGGTATGTCTCGAACATAGACTAAGCACTTTCTACCATTAACAGTACAATGAGCATGCAAAAATACCAAGAAGTAAGTTTTCAGTACAATGTTTAAGGGCTTAATTCATTGATTATGTATATTGTATGACTTACCAAGTGTCTGGACCTGTGATTTAATTAATGTAGAGAATTCCTGGAAATGGAAATCCTCCCTGCCAATGCAGATAGCAACTGTTTTGCACTCTACAGTTTCTGAATCAGGAAGATCTAGATTCAAATACTGACAATATGACCCTGGGCAATTCATTTGACCCCTCAGGACCCCAGTCTAATCTCAAAGGGCAGATCTCTATCCAGTATGTTTTCCTGCCTCTTAATTGCATTTTATTATGTTCAACTTCTCCTAATTCTTCCTGTTACCTTAAGATTTAGTAGAAATAGTAATTTTTAGTCAATAGAATCTTTAAGTTTTAAAATGTGGCTTTTCTTTTTTTCCTACCATTAACACTTTGGGGAAGTTACAAGTGAAAGGTATTTTAAAGACATTTTGTTTTTTTCGTATGAATGAAATTTTAGAAATTTTTGTTCATAATATGCAAAAATAAATAGCAGGCAAAGCTACAGTTCAGAATTCCCTTAAAATGTACAACTTTCTCTTGGACCCTTTTACATTAGGTTTATTTTATAAAAGACCAGGCATATTATATGGAAACTGTTTTCATGTAAAAGGCTTTACTGACTCCAATATTTTTTGAACATTATGAAAAAACCACATGGAAACAACTGAATTAGTTTAAAACATCATCTTTAGGCTAAAAAACTTTAACGTAAATATAAAGCTCCTTTCAAATGATTACTTACCAACCCTACTCGTGCCCCCAAGCTGTGTAAACAAGTATCCACCCTTTCACAAAAGACACTACCTTTCTTACAGAGTAATGGCAAAGGTAATATATATCTTATTCCAGTACGATATGCCATCCTAGTCCAATCAAAAAAGTGCTGAGCTAGTGGAGACTGGCCATTTCCTGCCTAGAATATTTGGGATTGCTCCTCGTTTCTCTCCTTGTTCTGTGATTAGGGATAGGAAACGTCTAAAATTTCATGAGCCGGAAAATTGCCACCATTTTAACTATATCCCAATAATTTAAAGATTACCAGTCTAATTGTGCTCTAGAATCAACAACAGGGCACAGCTCTCATAATAATGCAGGGTTACAGGTAGAAGAATAGGGAGGATTTCTCTTTTTAGGTATTTTAATACTGAAGGATAAAAGCTTACTCAGCTAAATCTCAGAGATCAATCTCCCTCATTTTACATGTGAGGAAATTGAAGCTCAGAGAGGCTATCTTGCTTAAGCCAGCTAAACTAACCTAGAACTAAAACACAGGTGTGTCTCATGACTCCAGTGAGGCGCTCTTCTACTACACTATCCTGTAGCTATTCACCAGGCACCTTTGAGAGGCCAGGAGGAGGAAAGTCTCTGTTGTCTTCCTGACATATTTCTATCACTGCTACATTGATCACAGTTAGACTTTAATGTCATATAGTATTGGGTAGTAAAGCAGAGTTTTTGAAAGTCAGAATGCTTTTCATGAACTACCCTAGAATCTAGATCTCCCCTGTCTCTGCATTCCTTGCCCCATGAAAATTATACATCTAAATGAGAAGAATTAAAACAGGTACAGCTTAGGTTTATCTGCATTGGATTGGAATAATGGTGCTATGGAACCAAGGCCTAAAAATTTCTTGTCTAGGAGCTTTCAGACAACATATTAGGAATTCATTTCCTACTTTATAAATTATATTAAGATTAAAGTTAAATTTTCATTTTCAAAGAATATCTGTATTTTTAGAGATTTCATAAATATAATTTATCACTCTGAAAACTAACACAGTTACATGTCTTTGCCTAATCCTAATGTTACTGAGGTGAAAACGCAACGTTCCCTTCAAGGACAAGTCATAAGTCTCCTAAATTAACATTGGTTTTCATGAAAAAAAAAAAAGCTGCATACTAAAAAACAAAACAAAACATTAAAAACTGTCCTTTCTTTTAACCTGCCTAAGGTAAAAAGAATTATGGATCATCATTATGAATATCTGTGAACCTTCATTTTTACTTAGAAATGAAATGAACTGCTGCAAACCTAACAATTATCAAAACAAACTTTAAGTCTTTATCTGTGAACCGGAAAAATTTTTTCTAGTTACAAACCTGTAACTGTGTATAAACATGAGGGCTTTAGCTTGTTTCAGAGGAAAAAATTTACTATCCTAAATGCAACACATCCTATGCATTCTCATGGTATTCCAACAGCAAACTGCAGAAACTATTCATACTACAGCTTTAATTGATACATGGTTTTAAAATCTAATTTAAACTGTATTTCATTTAAACATCGATGATTTCATCAATATGGATTCCTTCCACTAACATAGATTACAGTTTTTCTTCTAGAGTTTCTGTGACCAAAAAAGTCACTCCAAATTTAGCCAGGCTGGTCCTCAAGACAATAAAAATATACTTTATCACTGACCACAACACAAAGCCTTTCCAACTTGGTAAGACCAAGTATATTTAAAATATATTTTTATTTAAATTGTGTACTTAACAATATACAATAAATTTGGAAAATAAAGCATCAGGAATGTGACTTGGAGGAAGCCATTAAAGGGACCTATGTCAGTATCCAAAATAAATTCTTTCTCTTTTATTATTATATATTTCAGTTATAGTATTTGTCTAAAATTTAAAAAAAAGAATCATTATCTACCATGATAAAGGGGGGAAAATCAAGATACTCCTTTTAAATTGAAGCTAAATGAAATATTTTAAGCATGTTTTCTAGAAGGAAACAAACCATGGTGGAGAGAGTTGGTTTTGAAGTCAAGGCAACTTCAGTTTAACTTTTACTTCTTAATCCTACAGAATGTGTGAATACCATTTACAAGACACATTCTATCACATGATTCTTGCCATTCTTTGGCATGATTCTTGATAGTCTACAAACAAACACATGCTACATATATACATAGGTATATATGTGTGTATATAATTAAATACATATAATTAAATACTTAATTGTATTTGTGATTTAATAATATGAGTCTTCTCTCTAAATGTAAATTGTAACCCATGTTTATCTAGGTAGAGTGGACAAGTATCAATTATGCTTTGCAACATGTTTTCCACAGAGAATCTAGCCAACTTACATTCTTCTAGGTTCTTTTATGCTCTGGGGATATCAGCATATCTCTCCAGAAATTCACATCTTATTTTAACCCTTGCTCTTGACATAGGGCCACCCCAATTCCTTTTCTGGATATTCATTACAAATTAAATATTCCTTCTACTCTGTATACATTTCTTGTATGAAGATGAATAAAAAGATGCTCTAGCTTACTTGGATCACCCAACACATCGATCCTTCTCTAATTGTCCTATTTTAAGAAATACCAATTTGAAGCATCTCCAACATAAAATTTGTATTATCATGATGAGATTTTCTTTTGGGGAGCAGTTTGAGGTCATTATATACATAGTTCCCCAAGTGCAATCATCCTTCTCTTGTGCTCCTATTCCACTCTGTGGCCAATTTTTTTGTTAATTTACAATGTTTCATTGTTCATATAAAATATGTGACTATCTTTCCTATTATTATCTTTTAATATAGACATATTTAATTTTATAAAAATAACAAATGAATTTTGATGCTCTTCATATAACTTTTTGCCTTTTCTTTCCCTTTTTCCCTCAGACACTTCTGTGAAACAGATACCTTATATTAGATTTTAAAATTTCTCCCTCTTGGAGGTGGAGCCTAGATGGTGGCTGAAAAGCAGGGACTAGTGTGAGCTCCCTACCGAGTCCCTCCAAAAACCTATAAAAAATGGCACTGAACCAATTCTAGAACTACAGAACCCACAAAACAGCAGAGGGAAGCAGGGCTCCAGCCCAGGACAGCCTGGATGGTCTCTGGGTGAGGTCTATCCTACACAGAGCTGGGAGCTGGGAGCTAGGAGTGGAGCAAAGCCCAGCATGAGCGACTCAGACCAACCAGACCAGGAGCCGGGGGGAGCGGGCCCTAGCTCCCTGAATCAGTGAGCTGTGGCAGTTACCAAACTTCTCAACCCACAAACACCAAAGACAGCAGAGAAGGTTAGTGGGAAAAGCTGCAGGAGTGGAAGGAGTTTGTGGTTTGGCCACCACTCCCAGGGCAGCGGAGGTGGGGCAGCTACAGCTGCAGTTGCTTCTGGGCCCAGGCCCACATGGTGGGAGGAATTAAGTGGCAGATCAGAGCAGGAGTGCACAGCCCCCTGAAGAGCTAAGACCAGTCTGGTTGGGTGTTCTTGCGGAAGGAGGAGTGCTGGTGTGGCAGAGCTGGCGCATCCCCCCACGCTTGGAATATAGTTCTCTTAACTCTACAATCAGTCTTACCCCGCTGAAAAACTCAAGGGTCAAGTTAGTTGGCTGGGAATATGGCCAGGCAGCGAAAACACACCCATATTCAGTCTCAGACTTTGGATTCTTTTTTTGGGACAAAGAAGACCAAAACTTACAGCCTAAAGAAGTCAACAAAGTGCAAGAGCCTACAACAAAAGCCTCCAAGAAAAACATGAACTGGTTCCAGGCCATGGAAGAGCTCAGAAAGGATTTGGAAAAGCAAATTAGAGAAGTTGAGGAAACATTGGGAAGAGAAATGAGAAAGATGTGAGAAAACCTGGAAAAACAAGTCAATGACTTGCTAAAGGAGACCCAAAAAATACTGAAAAATACACTGAAGAAAACAACACCTTAAAAAATAGACTAACTCAAATTTCAAAAAAGCTCCAAAAAGCCAATGGGGAGAAGAATGCCTTGAAAGGCAGAAATAGCCAAATGGAAAATGAGGTCCAAAGGACCACTGAAGAAAACACTACCTTAAAAATTAGATTGGAGCAAGTGGAAGCTAGTGTCTTTATGAGAAATCAAGATATTATAAAACAAAGAAATGAAAAAATGGAAGACAACATGAAATATCTCATTGGAAAAACAACTGACCTGGAAAATAGATCCAGGAGAGATCATTTAAAAATTATTGGACTACCTGAAAGCCATGATCAAAAAAAAGAGCCTAGATATCAGCTTTCAAGAAATAATCAAGGAGAACTGCCCTGATATTCTAGAGCCACAGGGCAAAATAGAAATTGAAAGATCCACCGATCACCTCCTCAAATAGATCCCAAAAAGAAATCTCCTAGGAATATTGTCACCAAATTCCAGAGCTCCCAGATCAAGGAGAAAGTACTTCAAGCAGCCAGAAAGAAACAATTTGAGTATTGTGTAAACACAATCAGAATAACCCAAGATTTGGCAGCTTCTACATTAAGAGATCAAAGGGCTTGGAATATGATATTCTGGAGGTCAATGGAGCTAGGATTAAAACCTAGAATCACCTACCCAACAAAACTGAGTATCATGCTCCAAGGCAAAATATGGATTTTCAATAAAATAGAGGACTTTCAAGCTTTCTCAGTGAAAACATCAGAGCTGAATAGAAAATTTGACTTTCAAACACAAGAATCAAGAGAAGCATGAAAATGTAATCAAGAGAAAGAACAAGAAAAAGAAATTGCAAGGGCCTTACTAAAGTAGAACTGTTTTGTTTACATTCCTACATGGAAAGATGACATGTATGATTCATGAGACCTCAGTATTAGGGTAGCTAAAGGGAACATGCATATATATATATATATATATATATATATATATATATATATATATATATATAGAGAGAGAAAGAGAGAGAGAGAGAGAGAGAGAGAGAGAGAGAGAGAGAGAGAGAGAGAGAGAGAGAGAGAGAGGACACAGGATGAGTTGAAGATGAAGGGTAGATATCTAAAAGAAATAAAATCAAATTAAGGGATGAGAGAGGAACATATTGAGAGAGGGAGATAGGGAGAGATAGAATAGGTTGGATTGTCTCACATAAAGTTGGCAAGAGGAAGCAGTTCTGTGGGAGGAGGGGAATGAGTGAATCTTGATCTCATCAGATTTGGCCTGAGGAGAGAATACCATACATACTCAATTGGGTATCTTACCCTACAGGAAAGAAGAAGGAAGAAGATTAAAAAAGGGGGGGAGATGATGGAGGGGAGGGCAGATGGGGGTGGAGGTAATCAAAAACAAACACTTTGGAAAGGGGACAGGATCAAGGGAGAAAATTCAATAAAGGGGGATGGGTTGGGAAGGAGCAAAATATAGTTAGTCTTTCACAACATGAGTATTGTGGAAGGGTTATACATAATGATACACATGTGGCCTATGTTGAATTACTTGACTTCTTAGGGAGGGTGGGTGGGAAGGGAAGAGGGGAGAGAATTTGGAACTCAAAGTTTTAAAAACAGATGTTCAAAAACAAAAAAAAAAGTTTTTGCATGTAACTAGAAAATGGGGCATAGAAATTTATCTTGCCCTACAAGAAAGGAAGGGAAAAGGGAATGGGAGGAGAGTGGGGTGACAGAAGGAAGGGCTGAATGGGGAATAGTGTAACCAGAATATATGCCATCTTGGGGTGGGGGGGAGGGTAGAAATGGGGAGAAAATTTGTAATTCAAACTCTTGTGAAAATCATTCTGAAAACTAAATATGTTAAATAAATAAATTTAAAATAAAAATAAAAAAAATTTCTCCCTATTGATTTTCTTTGGAACAAATCTGCTGGTGCCAACAATATAATTGTATAAACAGGAAAGGATTACAGTAGCCTTGTACTTTGTACTAAATGCTACAGAAGTAGGTGTGATAATGTTCATGTGGGACATTTTGAATATAACTTCAAAAAATTTTAGAAAGATATAACTAGTAAAGAAAATGCAAAAATAGAAAATGAAATTATCCATACAATAGCATTTTACTGAATTAGTATGTTTGAATGAACAGATAGGATAGATTTGAAGAATAGGGAAATAGAAGAAGGATTCATTTTGTTGTTCTTGGTCTCAGTGGGCAGAACTAGGAACAATGGGTGGGACTTGTCAAATGACCACTTATAAATTGGTTAGGAAAAGCTTATAATAATGAGAGATTGGAAGTGAAATAACCTTGCTCTATATTTCTTTGTGCCAATACTAAATGGCAACTTGTCTGGTATGCTATGGAGCTGAGGTGTGGGTTTGACCAGATGATTTGGTTTTCTTTGTCAACTCTTAGATTCTGTGACTCTAAGCATTCTGCATTTTGCATGGATGCATATTGAAAAAAAAATAGGATGATGGAGTACTTTACAAAAAAAATATGTCAGAAACAATTATCTTATTTGAGTTGGACCAGTATTTTAATTCAATGTGACTGCATGGTGTTTTTCTTAAGATTATCAGTTTCTTTTTTCTTTCTTTTTTTTTCTTGAAAGGGGAAGAAAAAAAAAGAGATTCAGAATAATGAACTTAAAAATGTAGGAACTTCTAAAAAATATTTTAGAAAAAAATGCAAAAACTAAAAAAAGAATTCACAGCTATGCTGGACATGTGACAAAACTCTTAACTGTCCACTGCTTGGGGCTTTGCTAATATTTTAGATCTCTAAATGGAAAATAATTTATTAGTATTTTTCCTTTTTAATTTCCTTGGATTCATGAAAACAGATTTTTTTAAAATCTCATTTTGGAGCATCATAGGAGTTATGAGAGTATATTAGTTGAAAAGGAGTGCAAGGCGTTTTTCTGTGAACATCCATGCCCACAGGCAACAAGGTGACAAATGGACAGGAATTTTGCCTCTGAGAGTTCAATAAGCTGCTATTGTCCTGACATTGCAAACTGTTTACCACAAAAATCCTCTACATCTATCACCCATGACCAGCCTTTGCCTGATTCTAATTCCACTGACATTGAAACCTGAAGCCTTTTGTGAGTCATTTATCACACTTATTAAAATGTTCCATAGTGGATTAGAATAGCAATTCACTATTATTTCAGAATGCTGCCCAAGGGCTAGTCTATGCAGCAAATCCTAATGCTTTATTGAAACTGTAGTTTGGTTTTAATAAATGATTCTTTGCAAATGTACCATGCTTTCAATTATGAGAGGTGATGTTGGCATTTTAAGTCTGGCACCAGAGCCTGTGATTATGCAAATCCCTCAGTTTAATATTGCATTTAAATCTGCCCTAAATACTTCATACTTAATATTTTAACAAGTATATGTCAATGGGATTAAATAGGATGCTGTGTGTAAGGAATACCTCTTAATTTCCTCTTTGAAATGTAGGCCAAATACTTAATATATTGATAAAAAAAGACCTTAAGGGGGATATCACATAAGAAAAAATAAGTATGCAGTATTTCCATAAGTAATATATCTATTGTCTAATGTCCAGTAAATCAAAATCATTCAATTAGAAGGAAAATAAAATTATTTTGTTTTGTTTTTCATTATGGTTTACCTTTCACCTATAAGAATAAACTTCAGTTACATATCATTTCCAGAAAGTCGTATCTTCCTATTTTCTTCATCCAGCTGACATTAAATTGCGTACTCACCATGACTTAACAGTTACCAGTTTTATTAAGCAAAGTTTTACCATTGCAAATAAAATTCTTATATAGACAATATAAAGATAAATGAAGAACAAAAATAGTGCGGACACACCACAGCTCCTTGTTCTCACTTATAATCTCCAGGAATTATCATCATTCCTATTTCACCAATGAAGAAACTGAGTTGCAGACCATTTACATGACTTAGGCAATGTTACATAGGAAATAGGGAGATAGAAAAGAAGCTTTGAACTGAGAAATCTTACTACCTCTTCCTGGTTGCTAGAGCTACTAGAATATACTTAATTATCAACCTTGACATGTCCCTTTAAATATCCACTTGTTTTGACTTTTCCCTCAGTAAAATTGATTTGGGTATTTTTTAATCTAAATTCAGATGTGACCCAGTAACTTTGCTAAAATCCTGAATTGTGAACCAAAGGAGATTTAAGTATGAAAGTGACCTTAATTACTTTGCTCTGTTATCTAATAATACCTAGGATCTTCATGGAAAATTTATAGGGGGAATTGAGTGATTCTTATCAACTACCTTAGACTAAGAATGTAGTAGGAGCCATATTTCCTCTGTTGGAGTCACTGACTTGTTATTAGGAGAAACTATGTATTTGAAAGAAGCAATTTGAAAGGGAATAGTGTTGATGAGAACCAGGTTTGGTTAGGGGTAGGCAAAGATGCCAGACTACAGCAATACTGCTATTTAGAGTAATTAAGGTCTATTTTGCCTCTGCCTCTGGGTAAAATGGTGAAGCTGGGAGTTTGTCTTTGGTCCGTCATGCATTAAGGCACATTAATCAATTGATAAGTCAATAACCATTGATTAATCCCTATTATGGGTATTAAAAAAGCCAACATAAAATAATTCTTGCTCTTAAGAAGCTAAAACTCTATTAGGGAAGATAACATGCAAAATGTAAGTATATTCAAAATTAATACAAATTAATTTTAGGAGGAAGAGACTGGCACCTGGGGCGAGCAGGAAATACTTCATGAAGAAAGTATAATGTGAGCTGAATTTTGAAGGAAGTTTGGGATTTTAGGAATCAAAGATGAGAAAGGCATACACCTCAGTCATGGGGGACAGATGCATCATGGTGGCAATGGAAGATGAAACATACTGTATGAGGATCAGGAAAAAGAACAGTTTGGTTGAACCATGGCATGCACAAAGAGGAGTAATGTAAAATAAAGCTGGAAAAATATGTTGAATCATGAATTATTTTAAGTGATAATCAGAATATTTTATATTGATCCTTGGATAATAGAGAGCTACTACAGCGTACTGAGCAGGAGAATGGTTCACCAAATTGTTGCTTTACAAAGAATCATTTCATCAGCCAGGTAGAAGGTGGATTAGAATGTCAAGGGACTTGCCCTCCCCAGGCTTGTTCTATTTACGTAGAACACCACCTTCACATTTCTCCATTTTTCAATCCATTAATGGACTCAACAGGGTATATTCACTAAGAAATAATAAAGCCAAATGTTAAAAAAAGAAAATTATTTAAACAAAAATATAATTTAGAGTCAAGTGAGCTCTCTTTTCAATTCTCAGGAATTGTAATTTTTTGTTATTTCTTATTTATGGGAAGGAGAACTGGCGAAGGTCTCTTTGCATATTTCTACCATAATTGACCAGCTAGATCTGGAACTTCAAGGTTTATTTCTATTTTCTCAGCAGTATATTCAGCATTGTTCCCCATCAGTTAAGGAACCAGGAAAATAGAGAAGTCAACTAATATCATGTAGAGTTTTACTGCTCTTAGACAGCAGGGTAATATTTTCCTCACCGACCAAAAAAGAAAAAAAAAATCAGAGGGTTCTCTCTAAAGAGCCACACAGGCATGATCTCCAATGTGTCAGTTTGAAAATCAAATTTACTAAACAATAGTTCTATATATCTAAATTGCTTATATTAAATGTGTATCTGGGCAGAATTAAAAGATACCTGTTTTTTGAAGAATGCAAATGGACAAAATAATAACCAACAATTCAAATGGACAATTTAAAAGAAATAATGAACCTACCCATGGGCATTCCTTTTTTATTCATAGATTTTTTTAAAATTGGTTTTCCCACAAATAAGTCTCTTCAGTTTTTCCCCCCAAACCCTGAGAAACCCAAACCCTCATTTCTTGCTTCCAAAGGAATGTGGCTCATTTTTTTTAGTGTATATTTCAATTTATACTATGTAAAACCCATCAAGTTAATACAAAGTTATCTTTCCAGCTGTATATATGCTAGGACCTCTGAGAGTTATTTAAATGCTGATTACTCTAAGTTATAGCTAATTAAATATCAGAAAGAAAATTACATTTAAATAATAAAAACTGAGAATAGCCAGGAAATTAAAAACTGCAGTTGACATTACAAACATGAATTTTCTGCTGAACCTTTAATGTATCTCATTCTTATAGTTATAGGGAAATAAAAAAAAATAGAGAAAGGGCATTTTTTTTCTCACTTATCACTTGGAAGATAGTTGAAAGCCTTATTAAAAAACATGTGAATCTTGGTTTTCCCAAAGCTGAGTTATTTGCTGCTTCTGGTGCTGCTTCATTGTGCCCAGAAAAGTTTATTTTTCTCTCTTGAGAAACAGCAGGCACATGAAATAGAAATATTCCCTGATCTTGAAAGGAGTGATTGAATAGCCTCCAAATATGTATTTGGTGCTTTCCTTACTGAGCATTTTCATGTTCATGTTTCAAAGCACACAGAAGGAAGAAGAAATGTACTGACACAGTTCCTGCTCCCATTTCTTCTTTGAGACAGCCTAAAGTGAAAGTGCTAGATTTCCAGTTCTCCAATTCAAGTGAAACTGCATTTCTCACACCTTTGCCTACCCATGAACCAAAGGTCGCATAGGGAATTTGAGTCTTGGTGGGATCTGAGTTTAAGCCTCATCCAAAGACAATTCCAGGTCATATTTAAACCACAGTTTTCTCATAGGTATTTATTTGTGAGCCGTGTAAAGGAAATAGCAAGTAGCTTAAATATTATATAACAAATCTACATATGGTATATACAAAATAATAGTGAGACATAAGACCCTAGAGACATTTCATTGTTTTTCACCAAAATACACAATGTGCATCATCCTACTCTAATGTTAGTACTGAGCTAGAACAAAGGGGTA
The DNA here is from genome assembly GCF_011100635.1 of Trichosurus vulpecula. NCBI lineage: Eukaryota > Metazoa > Chordata > Mammalia > Diprotodontia > Phalangeridae > Trichosurus > Trichosurus vulpecula. Next base: position 179,927,348 of record NC_050578.1, on the reverse strand, counting down.
GAAAACGATCATAGATTATCGAAGGAATATTGTAGTTTGAAGTTTGTCCCCTTTCTCATTTTATGAAGGAGAGGCCAAGAGAAATTAACAGTTTCTCAGAGTCTCATATGTAATACAGTATGTTTCAGAACTGGGATTTAGACTCATTTTCTTGACTCCAAATCTTATGCATTGTCCATTTTATTAGATGAGACAAGCATTAAAGACACTCACCATGTGGTTACAAAGATGATATGACTAATGAAAAACATTTAGAGAACATATATAGGGCATTACATAATCAAATGCTGATTTAAATATGATTGGGGCCAAAATGTACATAAGGTAATCAAACAATTAGAAAGGCTTTATGAATAGGGGGAGGACTCTTGAAAGATATTTGGGATTTGAGTAGACTAGGTACATACAAGTTTTTTTTTTAACCAGTAAGACATTTAAAAAGCTTCATTTAAAAAAAATAGACAAAAACACCAGAGATAATGCATATGAAGTTCAGTATTCCCTAATCCTATAGTGAGATATGTTAGTTATTATGACCCCTGACACATATGTTAGTGGTAGCAGTCTTGGTCATCTTACCTGGCATATCACACATACACACACATGCACACACACACACACACAAACACACACACACACACACACACATAAACAAATCCACATTTTTCCCCACTCCAGATATTGCCTGGCTGACACTGTAACATTTTTTAGTCAGGGGTAGTTAACACCCTTCTCTGGTATTCCTCTTATTTCCACCATTTTTGACAGTCTCCCCACCAATTTTATTACATCAAACTGACATCACCACAGACTATCAAGGAGCCTAGACTGTTAGCACTTCTTCAAGTAACAGCTTTGCACATATCCCCATTTAAAAGGACTTAGGAGATATTAGAAAAGTATATAACACATCCCAGATTTTGTAAAATTTATTGTCTGGTTGGAGAGACAACATTGATGCATCAAAACAAACAAACCTTCTTTCTGGTTTGTTAGAATTTACTCTATTCCCTTTGCCACTAGTGGTGCATCTCAAAGATTGAAAGCATACCAATATATGACATACTAGCCTTGTAGGAATTTTAACCTGTTTATTTCTTCTAAGAGTTTAGAGGCTGGCTCCAGAGAATTGAGCTGTCAAAATTCTATTCCATGAATGAATTGTCAGGGATTCTAAATTCTGGCCTTTAAAATAAAGGATATTTTGATAATTTTCATGTTTTTATAACTTTGATATTTCATATCAAATATTTTAATTTATTGGATCACTTTGTACTCATATGCATTTTATGAATGAAAATAATTATTCTGAAATAAAAAGGACCCATAAGCTTCATCAGTCTGTTCAAGGTTTCCATAACTAAAAATAAATAAATAAATAAATAAAACACCTTAGGAATCCTTGAATTAGGGCTACCTTTGTTCTTTGTTTTTCCAAGAAGCATCTTAAGAACTAATGGCCTCTGGGCCAGGGAATTAATCACCTTTATTGTACTCTGGGAAAGTTTTTTAGAGTCTAGTAAAGATTATAGCAGTAGCCTCCTCTCACTTTTAAAACAGACTCAGTAAATTTATAAACTCAGCCATGTGGTGAATCCTCATTGAGATAACAGATAAAACCATTGCTTTCCCATCAATCACTCCCCTATAAAACATGGGAAGAAGAGAAAAAACTGTTGAAACATCACATATACATTAGGGATACGATCTTTAATGAATGAAAAAGGCAGTTGTGAAGCTATCTTGGTTGCTGCACCATCACAAACTGATTTGTCACTGTTGGTGGTTACCCAGAGAGCTAGTGGAGGCCTACTTTGTTGATTGACAGGGAATAAATATTGAGTCTCCTGCATCTATATTCCATGTGTATGATATGAATGTGTCTGTTTATGTATACACACATACATACTTCAATGTTCCTTTAATGGCAATATCCATGTGGAAAACACTATGGACCTGCTTAAAGGAGATGGGAGGACTTGAAACATACATGGCTATTCTGTATTGGCCTGTCAACTGCATGCTTTTCTGGTGAAACTTCATAGCCTCTAGCTTTTATGCATATATGTTGAAATTTAAAAATCTTATAATTGCCTAAAGTACACATCAACTTTTCAGATGGGTTAAACCTTACAGAGAAATTTTCACTTGCCAAGTGTAAGGCTGAGGTAAAAAGTCAACTTTTAACTGTAATGATATTAATAATAAAAACCAACATTTAGATAACACCATAAGGCCTAAAAAGCACTTTGTTATCCAATTTGATCCTCACAACATTTGATTACCAGCAGTCATTTGATTCCTATGAGCTAAGTGCTATTTTAATCTCTCTGTTAGAATTACATGAGAAAATTGAGTCTGAGGAGAGTTGAGTTAAGGCTCATGCATCTAAGGAGGTGTCTGAGGCAAAATTCAAATTCAGGGCTTCCAGACACAAAGTCAAAACCCCAAGTACTCTACTACTTAGGTGAAAAATTATAGGGACTGCCTCTCAAATATTTATTAAGAGACATTGATTAAGTGCCTCTCTGGTGCCAAGCGCTATGCTAAGTCATAAGGACATAAAAAGAAGGAAAAGAGAGTGTTTTCTCTCAAGGAGCTCCCAATCTAAGAGACAAAGTGGACCTCAGATATCAGCCAGTGCTACCCTCATTTTACAGATGAAGGGTTGGTGGGAAGGGCAAATATTTATTAAACATTTACTATGTACCAGGAACTATGATAAGTGTTTTACAAATATTATTTTTTTAATGTTATTTCATAACAACCTTGGGAGACAGGTGCAGTTATTATCCACATTTTATAGGTGAGAAGGCTGAAGCTGACTGGTTAAATGATTTGTCTGAGGCACACAGCTAGGAAGTGTCTGAGGCCTAATTTGAACATGGGTCTTCCTTCCCTCTGTGAACCATTCTACTTAGCTGCCTCTCATGAGAAACCTGAGATTCAGAGAGGGCCCACAGGGAATAAGTGGAACCATTTGGGATTCAATGTTCCTGATTCCAAGTTTAGACACAGAAGCACTTAGCTTTTGTTGTAGTGTCACTAGAAATCCAAGACACAGAATCCTAAAATGTCAGATTTGGAAAGGACTTTAGATAACTTCAAATTCAACCCCAGTTGGAATAAGGATACTGAGTTTGAGAAGTTAGTAGAAGAGCTAGCATGAAAATTCAGGTGCCAACTCATTTCAAATAGCAGAAATTTACTTCTTCTGTCTATTATTTTCAGACAGCTAGGAGGTGCAATACATAGAGCAGTGAGCCTAGAAGAGAGCACTGAATCCAAATCTAACCTCACTTACTAGCTGTGTGACCCTGGGCAAGTCACTTAACCCTGTTTGCCTAAGTTCTTCATCTGCAAAAAAGTGAGCTGGAAAAGGAATCACTATTTATCTCTGCCAAGAAAACCCAAAATGGGCCACAAAGAGTCAAACATGACTGAAAAAATGACTGAATTAATGTTCTTTTTTGTTACTTGGAGGGGCTCATTTGAATAACTCATATTTATACATACTTAAATTTTTTAAAGAATTTTACATAGGATGCCTGATTTAAGCCCTGCAATAGCATTCTGAGATTAGCATTACAGGTATTAATATAAGTTCTTTGCATATTATCATTATCCATATCACTATTTTACAGATGAATAAACTGAGGCTCACAACTAGTGTCAAAGGCAGGATTCAAATTCGCATCTTCTGGTTTTAAAGCCAGCACACACTACAACAGAATAAAGACAGTAACACTGACTTGGCATTTCTCAGTATCTATTTTTCTCTTCATTTGCCAAAATGCCTGGTTAAAATTCATTAGACTTTCTTGGACTTCCTTATAAGACAGCCATAAATACATGGAGATCATTTAAATGAAAACTTCCTATGTTATTTCCCTCGGTTTTTCTTCCCTTGAGTTCTAATGTTCTCTATAGCAACGCTTTCATTGTGCTCAGGTGTTTATAAGAGAATTTTATTTCTTACAATATCAAAGACTACCCTAGGGAGAAAAAAAAGTAAGGGGAGTATGACTCTCTTTACTACCTCTGGAGAAAACGAATAAAAGAAAAAAAATGTTTCTTTAGAGGTATTAATATTTTATTTTTCTCTCAGTCCCTTGTCTTTGTTCTGTTTTGCTCTATATTTTGTAAAATCATTGACTTTAATATTTATGCTTTATTTTTATAAAGGCTATCTTAGTTTCCAATACAAGTAGGTAGCTGATACTAGAAAGAGAAAGAACGGGAGTTTTTAAAAATACAAACATATATAATTTTAATTTATGAGCACTGTGTACTCACAGATCAATGCTATTTTTATCATCATGCCAAGAGAGAGATAATATATGAGAGGTAACCCAAACACAATATGAAAGTATTTTAAATCTAGTGATCTTGTTTAGCCATAGAATCATTGATTCCCAAAACTGGAAGGATCTTCAGGAATCTTCTAAAACAACTCAAATTTGACATGTGAATCCTGTCTACAATATCCTCCTGAGGTCATCAAAAATCTACTTGAATTACTCTAATAAGAGAAAAACTCACTACCACCTGAACTACCTCATTACAATTGTGGAAATCTCTAATTGTCAGTATGCTTTGCCTGCGACATTTTCCAAACTCCTGGAAAGAGCATCTTGGAAAGGTATTAAAAAAAAAAAAAAAGCTTTTCTTGGGAAATGGATTGAGTGGTAGCTAAATGCTGACAATTAATACCTCCTATCTTATATACATCAGAGCTTTCCTCTTCACCCACCTGGGCTGATAGGAAGGAACCATGACCCTCCCTTCTTCATTGAGAAACACTATATTTGAGGGAAGAAATTCCCTTTGTTTATTTCTCAATGAGAGTACTCAGAGGAAGTGATAAGGCTGTTACTAAACTATTTTTTTTAATATTAACCAAAGCAATATTTTTTACTTGTAATATTTTTACTTGTAATATTTACATTTTAAGATTCCAATAAATGTTAACTTTAAATTCTCTTGGGGAAGGGAGTCAGTCATGTTGGAAGATAAGAGGGAATATTCCAATTGAGACATCTCTCATTTCAAGCTAGATATTCTAATGTTAAATAAAATTATTTCTGGAAGATTGGAGCCTAAAAATTCAGAGTAAAATAAAAGCTCTAATTTTGCTTTTCTTCAACAAAATTCACATATACATTTGGCATGACTGCTGGGTGAATATTTCCGGAAGGCTATTGTTCCAAAACTTACTACTGAAGATTGCTCCAAAGAATACTCGTAGCTCCTAGAGGGCATCTATTATTGCCACCTGTTCAACCTGGCCTGTTTCCCTTTCCCAGGTTCCTGTGGTTTACAATCCAGGCAATCTGCACAAAAATGTTTCAAGGAACACGCACATGAAAAACAACCCAGATAACTAGATTCTCCACTGCTATTCCTCACCAACAAGTCAGCAGTATGATCTATGTTTGTGATTCAGGATACATTTCTTCCTTTTTCTGAGTATACTCCCAGAATTGCTTCTATTTCTTTCTTAACTTTTCCATCCACATCCTTTCTCTTGCTTTTCATATCCTCCATGAATTTCCTCATGTTTGTAAATCTTCATTTTAAATAATGTTATTCCACTTCCTTCTTTATTATTTTTCCTTTTAAATATGCTACCATATCAGTTGTGGAGTGCCCTTGCTTTGTTCAAATAATTTTATCAATGAATTGGATTAAGCTATAAAGGACATATTTAGGAAATTTGTGGACCATCATTTACCAATCAATAAACATTTCTTCAACATCTATTTCTGGCCAAGTACACTACTAAATATGGCAGAGGAAGTGTGGGGAGGGGGAGGGGAGAAGATATAAAGGCAAAAAAAGAACTAAGACCTGTTCTCAAAGAGTTAACATTCTATTGTAGTTTACATTCCATACAATACAAATATAAACATATTTAGACTTAAAACAAATACAAGGTGTTTTAGGGAAGAGAATAGCACTTAATGAGTTAGAGAGATTAAGTTTCTTACATCCTAGAAGGTGATACTTAAGCTGGGTCTTCAGAAAAAATAAGGAATTCGGTAAGGCAAAAGTGAGCAAGGGAATTAAGGTAAAGGGAATTAGAGCCAGAATAGACCTTAAAGGTCATCTAATTTAAGTCCCTCATTCAACAGAATAAGAAACTGAATTGCAAAGAGATTAAGTGAGTTCTTCAAAATTATAGATAATATCCGCTATAGACCTGGGTCTTAAGACATAGATCTCCAAAGCACTAGGTCAATGCTATTTTTAATATCTTGTGCTATATCCAGAGGAAGAAAACAAAGTCTTCACTCTGTCTATTCTGGTCTCTGACACTTTATAGAAAAAAAAATATATTTAATAGTGATTTATGGGTTCATTCCCAGGAATCCATTTATTTATTTCAGCCAAAAGAATACCCAGACCTGTTAACATCTTCCAGATAAAACACTCAGATTGAAAATGAAATGTTTCATTTCACAAATGACTACCTAGGTAGAGATTTTCTGATATATCTGAAGACAAAAAAAAATAGGAGAATCACTATGAGCCTGTGGGCTCTTAGTATATGTTATCCCATGGCTTTATGACTTGGGGAGTAATAGTAATGATAAAATGCCTACAGTATAGAATGTTTTAATACCTCAGTGACCTATGATTTCAGTTATGGTATATACTCTCTTCACAGTCAGACTGCAGCTCTGATATAACAATAGTAGAAAGTATTTAAGAAGTGTTCCTAAAAAATCATTTCCCTCAGAGCTATCTGCTCCTTTGGTCTTTCCTAACAGAGCTAGGCTCATCCTCAGAGGACAGGAATGTACTTCACTGGTTCCATGTTTGAAATTGTTCCAGTTTTGTAGGAACTGACAAATCTTAAGCTTCACTAGCATTTGCTTATAGTCAGTCACCTCAGTGCTGTGGTGGAACAATCAAAATAGGGCTTCATCAGAGTAAATTATTATAGTACAGACTATAAATTGAAATTGCAGATCTCTCTTTCTCTCTTTCACACACACACACACACACACACACACACACACACACACACTCACACACACACACTATTGTGATAGAGGCTACCAAAAGGGACTTCTTTGATTTCATGGAACATCTTTTCATTTCCCACACATCCGCACTCAGTTTCTACAAAGCTGAAATCACTTCAAATTTGGAGGAGAGGGGAGGAAGGAAGGAAGGAAGGAAGGAAGGAAGGAAGGAAGGAAGGAAGGAAGGAAGGAAGGAAGGAAGGAAGGAAGGAAGGAAGGAAGGAGGAAGGAAGGAAGGAGGGAGGGAGGGAGGGAAGGAATGGAGGAAAGATCCACTTTCTTTCTGAATTACACCACACCTGAGTACACCAGAAAACCTAGGTGCTACTTCCACCAACCCCTTTTCTTCCAAATGAAACAGAAAAAAATCAGCAATTTTCACAGAATCCTACCAACCCCCTTCCAAAATAAAAAAAAATTTCTGCAATATACACAGGAATCAATTCTTTCCTTTACTGCACCCCTAGCTAGTTTCTCTTGCTTGGTGCTAATATAAAAGTATCAAACCAGCATCCCCTAAACTACTTAAGTAGGTGTCAGGCATTGGTAGCTAGGAGAAACTCTGCTCCTACAACCTGAAGGAGCACAGCTACTTCCTCTTTACCAGCATATTTACTCTAGGATGACCCTCTTCCAATAATCAACCAAACCTCAAGGGTTAATCATTAATATATGCTGACACTCTGCTAGGCACTGGAGACACAAGTACAAATAGCTCTTTACCACAAGGAGCTTATATTCTCTTTCAGGGATAAAACATATTCACAGATAAGAAAACACAAAGTGTATAAAATACAAATACAACATAATTTCAAGTATAAGGCACTAAGAACAGAAGTAATCAGGGATTCCTGAAGAAAGAAGCACTTGAGTTAAACCTTCAAGAGAGCTAATGATTCCAAGACATGGAGGTAAAAATCAAGAACATCCTCAGTGAGAGAAATTATATGTGCGAAGGCTAAGAGAAAGAAAGAATACCATTTATAGGCATTCAGCTGACTCTGAGTTTGCAAATCTAGGTGACTGGAAAAGTGGAAGTGCCTTGAACAGAAACAGAGAAGGGAGAAGTCAGATCAGTTTAAGTGAAAAGATAATGAGTTCTATTTCGGACATGTTAAGTTTGAGATGCCTGTGGGATGTCCAAATGGAAATGTATGACAGGCGGTTAGAGATTTAAGATTGGAGCTCAGGAGAGATACAAAGGCTAGATATGTCTACTTGGGGGTCATCTCTATAGAGATGACATTTGAACCTGTAGAGGCAGATGAGATCACCAGGAAGAATTACAAAGAGTAAAGAAAAGCAGGACCAGAATAAAGCACTCATTCACTCAGGAAATTGATGATGAAAGGCACTGAGAAGGAGTAGTCAACCAGTTAGAAAAAGAACCAGGAGAGAGCAATATCATAAAAACTCAGGTAGGAGGCAGTTGTCAGCAATGTCAAATGCTACAGAAATCATTCATGATGATTGAGAAGAGGTCATAAGATTTGGCAGGAAAGAGATCATTGGTGACCTTGAAGAGAACTATTTTAGTCCAGTGATAAGTATGGAAGATAGATTGCAATGGGCTAAAAGTAGGAAGTGAGGACATGAAGACAACCTCTTCCAGATGTTACTCACTCAGGTGCTAAGAGTGGATTTGGGAACGATTCAGGAGAGAGCCATAAGGCTAGGAATACAGTTGAGATTGTCTCCCATAGTTCCTGGAGGGATGTTTGATTCTCTAGGCAGTGGTTCCACTCTTTCCCCCTCCCTGCAATGGGTTGTGGCATGATTCCAATGGGACTATGGCATTAATCCAAAAGTTGAACTAAAGGTAGAAAGATTGGAACATATCCTACTTTCCCCATATCTACAAATCTTTGGGTTTGTCAGTCACACAATCTGCCACCCCTTCATTCACTATCATCCAACATTCCTAGATTCTGTCACCTGCCATGTCTGGCCAATGCAAAATCCGCCTTTTTCCCTCCTTCTCCATGCATCAGACATTCAAGGCAATTGGGACCTAAGACCAGGGCACCTATACTGGACACTCTTGGCATACACCCACAACATCTCTCCTAGATCATCCTCATTACAATCTTCCTGAAATGACTGCCTCAGCATTGGCAAAAGAGTACTATTCTATTACTTTTTTGATTAATTCAGATTGTCATATTTACTTTTGCCCTTTGGACTGGGGACCCCAATCAACTTAGGCATTTCATTAAATATCATTAAATCCAGAATTTCCTAGTGTATTGTCTCCTTATAAGTCTCTTGTCTCTTCAGGCATTTTTTTTTATATTTCTTGCTACTATCTAGATTTGGTGGTTGCCAGATTAGATAAGTAGGTTGAGAAAGAATGAGAAGTCCAGGATATTTTAAAGGTTATGACCAGGGAAATTAGAAGAATGGTAATGTCTTCAACTGACATTCAGCAGTTCAGAAGAGGTATCTGATAGGACAGAAAGATGAATTTATATTGTCCATATTATGTTTTAGATGTCTCCAAGATATTTAATTTAAAATGTCCAACAGGTGGTTGGTGATATTGGATTGAAATTCAGACAGAGTCTGGAGTTCTCTTTCATTCTTTCATTCCTTTATTCATTCCTATATGCCTAGATGTATGAAACTCCCATTATGTGTAAAGCACCTCACTTTTAGTGCAGCCACTTCTTCTCAAATCTGTGAGGCCATTGAAAGAATGAACAGTGAACTTTTTTTAAATTTTATATATAAGGATAATCATTTTTTAAAAAAAAAAAACCTATAGTGGTTAAAATCTATGTATAATTGAAGCTTTGAAAAATCAACATATTATGATTTCTCTGAAAGTATATGAGACATTATATTAATTTCTCATTTTTACCACTCCGCAAACTCTTAGCTATAATACTATTTACTGTGTCAAAAATCTGAAAAGTGTGTGGCAGCTTGTATGTAAATATAATAGTTAAGCTTTGTAGAGTATGCCCCTTATTTAGAAATAAGGTTAATTTAATTCCAAGGGCAAATGCGCATTTGTCTATTGGGCTGTAGTATCAACCTCCACATTTCTGACTCTATGAGCACAGAGGAGTATATGAGGAGGAGTGGAGAGAAAGCACTTCATTTCATTAGAATGTGGCCTGCCTATGTTATTGACAAAATTTTATACCATGGCCCAGGGGATAAAAGATTATATTGCTTTAGCCTTCTCTTAGAAATTTCTTGGTGAGAACAATACATCTAAGATACAAAGGGAAGAATAGAAAGAAGAATTGTAGCTTTAAATGTGTGATATTAGTTGTCCTCCTACTTTCTTTGTATTTGATAAGAAAGTTTTCATCAGAGAGTCACTGCAGCATACATTTTCAGTTTTTGTTTACTGCCCCATAACTGGAGTCTGTTGGCTAAAAAGTCAAGTCATCAAACATTTCTTAGGTTCCTACTATATTCCAGGTACTGTGCAAAATACCAAGGATAAAAAGAAATGGGTGGGGAGAAGCCCCTATTCTCTGGAATGAGTAGTTAATAGGGAAGAAATCAGGTAAATAACTACATAAAAACAAAATATATATGAGATGAATAGGAGGTAATCTCAGAGGAAAGGTACTGAAACTGAGAAAGCCTACTTGTAAAAGGTAGGATTCTAGCTAAGACTTGAAAAAACAGCAGGAAAGCCAAGAGACAGACATGAGAGGGATCAACTTTTCAGGCATAAGGAACAGTGACTAAATGTCCAGAGTCAGGAGATAAGTGCCTTATGTGAGGAACAGCAAGGGGGTCAGTGTCATTGTATCATATAGTATGTAGAGGAGAACAAGGTATATGAAAACTGGAAAGGTAGGAAGAGCCCAGATTATAAAAATCTTTAAAAGCCAAGGACAGGATTTTATACTTGACTTTAGAAGTAATAGTGAACCCCTGGATATAAGTGAATAGGAAGATGACATGGTCATACCTTCAATTTAGAAAGATCAAATGGACAACTATTTGTATGATATACTAGCATTAGGAGAGCTATGAGGCAGGAAAATGAACAAGCAGACAATTGTAGTAATGTTAATACAATTTGAAGATCTTCTCCACTCATTAATAGGCCTCATGTGGAGCCCATTGGGGGAGGGACTTGACTTAGGGGGGAAGCTTGTTTGTGGGAAGCCCCACACCATTGAGTAATTTCTAATTAGGCACTTGGTCACAAGGATTATGATGCCCTCTGGCCCTAAAAAAGAGTATATTTTCTCTGAGGGTAGCATTTTGTTTTGGGGCTTACTTGTTGGAAGAGTATTCCTGTGATTTGTCCAGATGAGATTCTGGGTAGCCATTACAGAGTCCCCCAGCTTTGAAAACCAAGATGTTGGTGATTCTCTCTCTGGTAACTATGTATGTATTGCTTTTGCTCAGACAATTGGAAATCCTGTCTGTTAGTCTTTATTTCTCCGTATTTGCTCTGCTTGTAATTTCTGTTTATATTCTCTCTGAAGTTCAGGGTGCTGACTTTTCCCCTGAACTAAGTGAATGATATATATGTTTAAAGTAAGTTTGTGGATCCCTTTAAAGTTGATTTCCTTTAGAAAAGCAGATCAAAGAACCTGTGTTAGAAGCCCTCCTGTGTGCTGGTGTTATTTGGCTCCAATAACATCTCCACAGCAGCTGCAAGTAGCATTATTGTTATAATGTATGAGGTGATAAGGGTCTGGACCAGAATAGTAGCAATGCCAAAAGAGAGAAAGAGGGATATGTAAGAGACATTCTTTCAAAGGTAGAAATGGCAGAATTTGACAACTGACTGCATATTGGCTATGAGAGAAAGAAGGTAAGAAATCAGCCATGACACCTAGGTTGCAAGCCTAGATAACAAAGAGGATGATAGTATACTTGGCAGCAATTGAAACAATAAGAAGAACAAAATGTTTTGAGGGAAAGAAGAATGAGTTCAGTTTTGAACATGCTGGGTTTAAGATGTTTATGAGACATCTAGTTCACAATGTCCCATAGAGAGTTGGAAATGTGCATTTGGAGATGAGGACATAACTTAGGGCTGGACAAAATAAATCTGAGAACCATTTGTATATGTGAGATGATAACTGAATCCATGTTAGCTGGTGAGATTACCAACTGAAATCTCACAGAAGGCCTTGGGAGATGTACAGCATTACCAGCTGTGAACTGGATAAAGTGCCAACAAAGGAGATAGGAAGAGAAATCAAACAGGTAGGAGGAGAAACAGGAGGAAAAAAGTTATAAAATCCTAGCAAGAAGAGAATATCAAGAAGAGGGTAATGAAAACTGTCAAAGGATCAGAGAGGTCAAGAAGGATATAGAACAATTTTGAGTCTATATCAAGGTATCAATTTTTTAACATACAAAAAACCCACACTTTTTCCACTCTTAAATAACTTTGAGACTCAGATTTGTATATTTTGCTATATTCATATTTGCCAGTATATCATAACAAATAAATGAATGAATGCATGAATGAACAAACACACAAATAAGTAAATGAATAAATGAATGAATTTGTAAATAAATGATAGTTTTCAATTTGGTTAGGCAAAAATTCATTAATTCTGGAAGTATTGGATTGTGCCTTTAGCCTGCAACAGATAACCAATTAAACTTCCGATACAAGTTGGTTGAGGAAATTCTCCATGCAATAATTTTAACATATGTAGACAGTGATTACATTCCTCACAAAAATCATTCTGAATGGCATAGTTCTAAGCCCTAGGGAGTCTCTGCATGAAAAAAAGAATGCAGACTTAGAGTCTGACAATGAGTAGTACTTGACCTTTTACCATATCCTGTGAGTGGACTGCTCACACTACATCTCTCTGACTCATGAATTTCTACCCCAAAGAGCAAATCAAGCATTACCTACTTTTTTCTTCTGTCATGTTTTTGATAATGACTTACCATGTAGAACTTTTATATCTATAATTTCCTTACATTTTAATATGGCATAGTATAATAATCTCGATTTGTGTTTTATTTCCTTACTTGACTGTAATATGATAGCAAAAACCCAATTTTATGAAAATTTTGTCTTAAATACAAAACTCTGATGTAATACTTTCTCCATTGAGCTTTTCTTGATTCCCAAAGATGAAAGTAAAAAGTACCTCAAATTTTCTAAGATATTTTTGTCTGGATTCTTTTACTCTATTTTATCTTCTATGTGTACATCTTATTCTTAAAAGTAAGTTCCTCAAGGCTAGAAAAGATATATTTTTTTAGTTTTCTATCCCATGTATAGCTATGTGACATAATGGATAGAATGCTGGGCTTGAAATCAGAAAGACCCAAGTTCAAATCCAGCCTCAAATACTAACTAGTTTTTGTGACTGTGCAAATTACTTGACCCCTACTGGCTTCTGTTTCCTCATCCATAAAATGGAGATAATTGTAGCACCTACATGACAAGGTTGCTATGTGGATCAACTGACATAATAATTATAAAGTGCTTAGTCCAGTGCCTGGCAAATATCAAGTGCTATATAAATGTTAGATATCATCATTGTCATTGTCATTATCATCATCACCATCATTATGTGCACCGCATGGTATCTTAAACATAACGAGCTCCTAATAAATGGGGATTTTAATTAGATTGACTCTGCCTGAATTTCTGTAATAATCCATTCTAATCAGTGAGTATAGGATGGATTCAACACATCTGTGCTCCATTACTTTAGTGGCCAATGACCAATAAGATGATATATACATCAAAATTGTCAAAGATATGTGTAGCAAAGTACTTAGATCAGAATAAATGCTAAGAAAAGTTGTAAATTATATAATCCTAAGACATCTGCAGTGGGAAGGACAGAATTGTCAAGAGTCTTGGGACTCAGTTTTGAAGACAGTTTAATAAGGGTTAAGTTGCCAAAAGAATACAAGAGTTATGATTTTTTTTCATTTTTAAGTGACTTAGTTTACATCATAAACTACTAATCAGTCTGCCTACTGTCTCTATAAAATCCTTATAAAATCACCTATACCTGCATTTAATGCATATCCTTAATAAATACATGAAAAGAGGTCATCCAGATTTTTGCATACCATTTTCTATGGCAGACCATGTCCTCACATTTCCATCAATTATTAAGAATTCTAGAGATTATAAAATACTTCTGTGAGTATTTTACTATTATTTCTAAATGAAGTATATCCTTTTAAGTTTCTCTTCCAACAAGACATCTTCCATGCAAATGTGAAAATTCTATGAGATTATTTGCTGAGGAGACCTTGGATAAGTTTTTTCATTGATTCAACACGTATCAACATTAGTGTCATAGAGACAGCATAGTGCTTAGACTATTAGACTTTGACTCAGGGAAGAGTGAATCCAAAATCCTGCCTCAATCTCAATCTGTTTGACTCCAAACAATAAATTCATGTAACGTCCCTCAGCTTTAGTTTTCTCATCTATAAAACAGGGTTATTAATAGCACCATTCTCAAAGGATATTTATGTGAGTCAAATGATCTCACAAAGGTAAAGAACTTTTCATATATCTGTTATGTGAAGTAAGATGATGGCAATAATTCATAGAAGACAAATATCAAATTAATTTATTGATTGATAGGTTGTCAAAATGTTCCTGCTTGTGTGCCATTATACTAATATCAATGAGTACTGGACATCTACAAAGTTTTCTAGGTAAAATCTGTCATTACCGAAAAATAAATAGCTTAATGGTATACTAGAAAAATAAAATGGATGAAAATAGCATTAGCACACATATTTTGCCTCTATATTGGCCAGGTGATACAAATGGACAGTGAGTGAGGCTCAGAATTGAATAGGAAGACCAGAGCTTATGGCATTATATTTGATAAATTGAACAGAGCTTTAACTGATCCCAAACTCCTTATTGTGCAGCCCAAAAATGATGGAGGTTGAGTCTCAGAAGAAGCAGAAGAAACAATTTCAGAAAGACAGTCTTTTTAATATCAATATTCTCCTAGTGGTGCAATATGGCTGCAAATAATGGAACACCAGAGCTCAGAAGAATTGAAATTGAATGTGACCCAAAGGGCAATGAAAAGCTGCATGGTGGGTGTACGTAGGCTGTTGCATATTATCAATGATATCTTGCATGTGAAAAATGGCATAAAAGACAACACTCCTGTTTTCTTCTTCTTTTTAGGTATTCAAGTTAATTCCAATTTTATTCAGAGCACAAAGATTCTTATTGAAAAACATTTTAAAGGGAAAAAAAAACTTTTATTGTTTCTATTATCTGAATTTTGAGCATCTCTCCTATAATGTTCAGGTGTTTGTGAAATAATTACTTTTTTCTAGCAAACATTGCATTTTTTGAACTTTAAAAAAAAAACTATTTTTGTTAAGACATTAGTACAAGTGACTGACAATGTGCTTAAAACAGGAAAAATTCCGTTGTTCAAAACATTATCATATTTCATTTATAGAACACCATGTCCCTAACACCTAAAAGAAAAAACTAAGCCAGAAAATTTTGTACTTTACTTCACATATTTAAGAATCACTCAATACTCCAGGGGAAAGGGCTATATAAAGATTCTGTAGTTTACACAAAGATGAAAATTAGGTGTTTACTATTTTTTATTCTAGGAAAGGCTATGTTGATATATTTTCTCAGACCTTTTTATACTAAATCAAAGCCTTTAGATCTAGAAGAGACCTTAGTGTTCATCTATTTTTTTATAAGGACACCTAGGACTCAAGAGGTTGAGTGATTTGTCCAAGATCACAAAGTAAGAAATATAGTCCAAATTTAAGTCCCATTTACACTGACTAAATCCAATGCTTTTTCTACTTCATTATATTAGGGCACCTCGAAGCTTGAATGGCTTGTGGTCAGCTCTTTCTCTTTCTATCTTTCTATAGCTCTATCTATCTATCTACATACGTATGTATCTATCTATCCTTATACATGTACAAATGCATGTGAATGTGTATGTATGTATGTATGCATGAAACCAAGTCAGGTATTTGATACAAAAGATGAAGGTAGCAAGTGGTACCTCTCTGAATTTCTGTTTTTGTTTATTTTGTTATTTTGTGCTCTATCTTTAATTTGCATAAAAAGAAACACACTTAAGAACAAAATTCATTTGAATAAAACTTTTTTTAAAGCCTAGCAAACAGCAATACTAGGGCAACCCTTGGCCCTTTGCTGAAAGGCAGTACTTAAAATGACTGGGAAATGGTGCAGATTAATAATCCAGAATGGATGAAAGTTAAAATAGACTTACAAATTCTACATCAGCTAAATACATGGAATGGAGATGATTTTGGTGAAGAGGAAGTAGTTTCAAATACATTAAACGTATATAGTCTCAATTTAGCTCAATGGCTAGTCTCTATTTCAAAACAGCTTGACCTTTGGAGAAAAATATTTTTCTTTAAAAAGGAAAAATCCCCCATTACTTAGATAGCATGAACTGAATGAAAGATTCTTCCTCTTATGTAGCCAAGACTCTTTTTTTCCCCATTGTCTGATGAATAGGCATCAAAAGAGTTGAAGTTTTAACCTCTGGGTCCTACTATGCGCAACATGCTGTACTTAGAGCTGGGGATATAAATATAGGGTTTTCCTAAAGTTTGGGCAAATAGGCAAAAAAAGCATATTTTCAGGAAATGAACTGAATGAAATTTTCAACAACATTTTATTTAATTGGAATATTAACAAATAATATCTTCAATGTGATTTCCATCATTTGTGATGCAAAGGTTGATGCGCTTTGCAAGATTCACGTAAACTTGATGCAAAAAGTCCACATTGCCGTCAATTTTAGCACATTCATTCTTTATGCATTTGATCAATTGTGTAGCATCTGTGATTTTCATTTTCATTTTCATTCACCTTCTCCTTTAGCACACCCCAGAAAGAGAAGTTGCTGAACAACACAGAGTCTTCAGTGAAATGGTTAATGAGATGTTAATGAGATTTCCTCTATGTCCAGACTTTAGGAACACTCTGAAGAAAACTAAGCCAGTCCCTACTCTCAAGGTGCTCATTTTATTATGGAGACCTCCCATATGAAAGGTTTCAGCTATAGTTCAGATAGAAAAGTCCTACAGTTCTTATAGTATAGTGGTGAAGCAGATACCTAATGACTTTTTTAATGTCATTATTTAGTGTCACCATCTCCATGGTTTGTGGTTCAGATTCCTGGGTTGTCTCCATCAGAGACTGAGGAAAGATGATGATCAAGATGGTAGTGAAAACAGAGACAAGTCTTGGAGTGTGTTCCTCTCTGGAAAAAGGCAATGTAGTATGTTCACCTATATTACCCATTACCCATTACACATGCACCGAAAGCATCAATGCCTCTCAGGATCTGTGAAATTAGTGTACACCACCCAGCAGTGACAATGAGACCAGTGGAACAATCCCAAGCAGAGAACACATCTCACACTGTCAGCCCAGAAAAAGCAGTATGTATGTATGTATGTGTATGTTTACATGTATATGTGTCTATGTAGATATGCATGTGTGTGCATGTGTATATATACATATATGTATGTGTGTATATGTTCAAGTGAGTGTGTGTGTTTATGTGTGCACGTGTGTGTGACTCTATAGCAATGGAGGTACGAGTTGCCCTTCTATAGTTGCACTTTATCCTCAAGAGTTCCTTATGTGTGTATTTTTCCAAATGTGCTCCCTGATCACACTTTTCGCCTACATCCCCCCATACATTCCCTAATCACGTGTACTGCCTACATTTGTGTCCACTTACATGTGTACGCTCTATGATGGTGGGTATATTTGTGAGAGAGTATGACTCACGTTTAGGGGTGGAAATGTCATATATCTGCTTTTCCTACTATTCTCTTTCATTAAATGCATTTGCTATAAGCTAATTATGTCTCATCATTCATTGGTTAAATTAAACATTGATGAATATTTATGGGGTGTGTTTTTTGACCAAAAGCCAATAGAATACTTCAAACCTGGGGTAGATTTTTGGAATGGCTCATATAAAAGAAAGGAATATTGGGGCAGCTAGGTAGCATGGTGAGTAGAGCACTGGCCCTGGAGTCAGGAAGACCTGAGTTCAAATGCGGCCTCAGACACTTGACACACTTACTAACTGTGTGACCTGGGGCAAGTCACTTAACCCCAATTGCCCTGCCTTCTCCACCTTCAAAAATCACATGCGAAAAAAGAAAGCGATATCTCTGGTGACCTTCTATAAGTTGTTAAGTTTAGGCAACGGAAATAAAGATACTTTAAAAATCAAATCTATAATTCAGGTAAGGTTCCCAAAGAATGATTGGAACTCTATTCCCTTCTAGCTTGGAAAACTCTGGTCTTAGAGTGTTACTATCCACTAGCATGCATTGATATGTCAATGTAATATACGTGATGACTTATCACAAAATAGTTTGGGACATTAGTTCCATCAATAAGCATTTTATTAAACACTATTCTAGGTACTACAGGTTTGAAAATAAAAACTGAAATGGCCATTCTTTTCAGGAAATTTAATTTCTCCTGTCTGGTGGGGTGAGGTAGAGAATACTACAGAGAATTTAACTATATTCATTGTTGTTCATTGTTTTTCAGTAGTGTCTGAATGATATTTGTTGTGGTTCAGTCATGTCTGACTCTTCATGACCCCATTTGTGGTTTTCTTGGCAGAGGTATTGAAATGGTTTGCTATTTACTTCACAGCTCATTTTACCAATAAGGAAATTGGGGAAAACAGGGTTAAGTGACTTGCCCAAGGTCATATAGCTAGTAAATGTCTGAGTTCAGATTTGAACTCAGGGAGATGGATCTTCCTGACTTCAGGCCTGATGCTCTATGTATTGGGCTATCTAGCTGCCCCCATTTAATTATCTGAACTTAGATATTTGTGCATACATTAAAAGGAATAAAAACAATTCTGACTTTATGTAAGTGGACAAATCCAGTAGACCTCTACTTAAAGCAATTTTTATATAGTATGAATTTACCCACTGGCGGGCTCACTTTGGAGAAAGCAGGCTTCAAAACAGTTTAAAAACACGTATGGGTCAAGGACACAGAATGGAGGGGAGGAGGAGGAGCATGAGCAGAAGAAAGAATGTGCTGAGGGGGAGGGAGGGCCGACACTACCTGGGCAGACAAGTGGGAGGGTGAGCCAAGTGGGGCAAAGGTCTCCTTGACTAAGAGGGCTCAAGCCAAGCCTCCAATCCACAAAAGTTTGCTGCAGTAGCAGTCTCCACATTTCTTTCACTTCTTCGGCTTTCACTTGGATTTAATTGTTTTTTGGATGGGGCATTGTGGGGAGTGGGAGGATGGTTTTGAGAGATCATGGAGCACTGAGCAGAGGGGAAGGAGCAGAGAGAATCCACAGTACTCTACAGTAAAGATAACATAGGTGCTTTTTAGGAATGTAGATGATGTAAAGTGAGAACTATCTGTGTACTAAAAAGGACTCCACTCCCACCCCCCTATTGCAACCCAGCATTTATTCTAACTGACTTATCTTCAGCCCTTTTTTCTGCCTGTAGCACATTTTCTAGGGGAAGATCATGGATGGCTTTCTGGACAATTTGGAAAGGGCTAAAACTTGTCACAAATCTTAGGGAAGGAATTTTGAATGAAAAAAAAAAAAACAAAAGATCTTTTCTCTTATTTCAAATCCATTGAAACTGTGAATAGAATTCATTGAGATTTTCCTGTATTTGCTTAAGAGTTATGACAAGCACTGACAACCCATATCAGAACCTTGCCCTTTCTCTAGATGGTTAATTGAAACATCAAAATCTTCACCAGCAAAGACTTCAGAAGCAAAACCTAATCAGCAATGTTATCCCTCTACTTCCCAGTTACCAAATACATTTCGTCTCAGCAGCGGAACATAATTTCACAAAAGGCTCTATGGATCAGTTGAAGATCCACTTGACTGAGAAACAGTATATGTGCCCTAGCTCTGCTGGATAGCTAGCTCTGCAATGCTGGGTTGGCCATGTTATGACTCAGCTTTTTTTTTCACTTTGTGAAAGTGGAGATATCACCTGACCTGATCACTAATTTCTACATAAAACACTTAAAGAATCATTCTAAGAACCAAATTGTAATAAGATACTAAAGATATCCCTTCTAATATTTGCATGAACATTGATGGTAACACGGAATTGAATTGAGGATCTCAAAGTCTCTACTTATGTGTCACCTTGCAACCTCTTCTTGACAAGTCTTATGAAGTTGGAAGGGCCTAGTAACATATTATTGTCTGTCACTGGGGGGTTGATCTGCTTCAACTTGGAAAAGATCAACGTCAAAAACATTAGTATTTATTTATTTACTTTTTTGCCCATGACATTTCAACACCAGACTTGTAATCCTTGTTAATAGAAAGAAGGCACACAGAAATAGAAACAAGTTGGACTCCCAAAATGACTATATAATAGCATCTATTTTAAAAGCAAACATATTGGAAAATAAATCATCCAAATGAATATTTTCATTTTATAGTCACCACCTTGGAAAGTTATACAATTATCTCAGAAATACTTAAAATATTTGGGTACCTCTACTTTACTTCTTATCTTAAAATTATTTACTGAACCACATCAGAAAAATCATCTATTTCATATTGATAATCAGTATAGACTTCAAATTTGACTATTCACCCAACTTCAATCTTATTGCCTCTTAATGAGTGACTGAGAGAGGTTAATTCACTTGCCAGCATCACAGAATTGCAGAATCCAAGAATTGGAAGGAATCTCAGATTCAGCAAGCATATACCAGGTGTCAGGGAACAATAGCCCGCAGGCCAAATTGGTCCTGTGGCCTATTTTTTTTAATGAAGTCTGAATTAGGAATGCTTTTCACGTTTTAAAATAAAGTTTTATTGTATTTTAAAATGTAAAAAGAAAAAAAATCAGTCTTAATTCACAGGCCTTACAAAAACAGGCTGTGGGAGGATTTGGCTCTCAGGCAGTAATTTGACATGCCCTGCTAGATGGCTTCTGAGTTTGAAGGCCTTCCAACTTTGCAGTTCTGTAAATCTGCAATTATAGATTACCCTATAAATGTAAGGAATCTTCATTATAGCATATCAAGGAAGTATGTCATCCTCCAGTCTATACTTGCATGTGTCCACTAAGAGAACCTGCCACATCTTTTTTTTTAAGATTAATTAATTTATTTTTAGTTTTCAACATTCATTTCCACAAGATTTTGATTGGCCAATTTTCTCCCCATCTCTCCCCTCCCTCCCAACCCAAGATGACATGTATTCTGTTTGTCCCTTTCCCCAGTCCACCCTCCTTTCTATTACTCTACTCCCACCCCCACTTTATTCCCTTTCCCCTTACTTTCTTGTAGGGCAAGATAGATTTCTATGCCCCATTGCCTGTATATCTTATTTTCCAGCTGCATATAAAAACAGTTTTAAAACTTTGCGTTCCAAATTCACTTTCTTTGTCCCTCCCCACATCCCTCCTTGAGAAGGCAAACAATTCAATATAGGGTATACTTGTATCATTATGCAAAACACTTCCATAATAGTCATGTTGTGAAAGACTAACTATATTTCCCTCCATCCTGTCCTGTCCCCCATTTATTCAGTTTTCTCCTTTGACCCTGTCCTTTTTCAAAAGTGTTTGCTTCTGACTACCCCCTCCCCCAATCTGTCCTCCCTTCTCTCATCTCTCTCCCCTTATCCCCTTCCCTCCTACTTTCCTGTAGGATTAGACACCCAATTGAGCGTGAATGTTATTCCCTCCTTAAGCCAAATCCGAAGAGAGTAAGGTTCACTCATTCCCTTTCACCTCCCCCCTCTTCCATTGCATTATAACAGCTTTTTCTTGCCTTTCTTTGTGAGATAATTTACCCAATTCTTCTCTCCCTTTCTCCTCCCAATATATTCCTCTCTCACCCCTTAATTTTATATTTTTGACATCATCACTTCACATTCAACTCACCCTGTGCCCTCTGTCTATATATGTGTTTGTGTGTGTGTGTGTGTGTGTATATATGTATATGTATATTCCCTTCAACTACTTTAATACTGAAAAAGGTCTCATAAGTTACAAATATCATTTTTCCATGGAACCTACCAAATGTTGAGACAGCTTGTTCTACTTTTGGACAGCTCTAATTATTGGGAATGGTTTTTTTTTTCCTGGATATTGACCTTAAATTTGCCTCTTTTAAACTTTTACCCCTGGCTCCTAGCTCTGTTCTCTGAGAACTGGTTTTTACCAAATCTAGTCTCTCCTCAACAACCTAGTCCTTCACAAATACTTGAGTATAGCTTTCATCTCCTTTCCAACCATCCTCTTCCTCAATTTATTCTTCTCTAGGCTAATTATCCCTCTTCCTTCCATGCTCCTACATATGACATACCCTCAAAATCACTCACCATCTTAGTTGTCCTCCTCGAAATATTCCTCAGATGATCATGTGTTTTGCAGAACTTGAACTCAGCACACTGAATAAAGTCTGAGAATTATGGCCTGATTGTAATATGCCCTATTTCTAAAAGCTGTTCCCTTCTTCAGCCAGCCCCACATTGCACTGGCTTTTTCAGATCTTATAACATAGTACTAATTTATATTGGGATTGCAGTAAACCAAAACTCTCAGATTTTTTTTTAAAAAAATAAACAACCTGAGGGGCGGAGCCAAGATGGCCGCATGAAGGCAGCGTCTTACCGGAGCTCTCTCACAAGGTCTGTCAGATTCCCATAAAAAAGTGAATTTGGGCAGATTTGAGAGAGTCAGAAACCGCGAGCAGTCTGCGTGGGGCAAATTTCCGATCCGGGAGAGTTTGAAAGGATGGAGGAACGAACCTGCAGGCTCGGAGAGTGCTCGGTGCGGAGCTGCTCCAGACCAAGGCAGAAGCGGCCGGCCGGGAAATCCACGTGGGAGACAGGCTGGGAGAAAGCTGGGCGCCCAAAACCGGCAGAGATCCCCAGACCGCCCAACACAGGACGGCAGTCTGTGGGAGCGATGAGAGGCAGCGCAAGGCCACCAGCCTTGAAAACACCCACTCCGGATGCTTGCAAAACCCAGGAACTCGGCTTCTTGAACTTCTGGAAGACTCAATGGCCAGGTAAAAGGCTCTAATCCCTTCCCCCCTCACCCAGAGAATTCCTCGGGAAAAAAAAAAAAAAAAAACTGAAACAGAGGAGAGAGTAGCGGGGCCTCACAGGACAAATACTAGAAGCTCATTAGTCCCAGAGGGGCAGAGTCGGCAGGGGCCAATGCCAACAGGCCAGACGTAACCTTGCTCCCCCAGGGGAAGTGCCAGACATCAGCTCAGACAACAAACAGCTGAGACCATTGCTGAAAAGCAAGTGCTGGAGAGCACCCACAGGGAGTGAGATGCCAGGGAGCCAGACCACTCCCCCACACCTCAGGAAACTGAAGGTTATAACTCTAGACTCACCACCCCCAGAATAAGAAAGCTGGGACAGAAAGCCCTGAGACCCACAGATAGAAATTCGTTCTAACACCAGGAAAAGGGAAAACAACAAACATGAAGAAGAATACAAAAAAACCGAGGACAATAGATTCTTTTTATGGAGACAGGCAGGATCAAAATATCGATATGGAGGTGGACGGCAATGACACGGTAGATACATCAGATACCTAAAAAGCTAATATGAACTGGTCTCCAGCCCAAAAAGCACTGCTGGAAGAGCTAAAGGAGGATTTTAAAAACCAAATTAGGGAGCTAAAAGAAAATATGGAAAAAATGGAAAAAAGGGAGAAAAAATCCACTGATGAAATCAAGTCCCTAAAGAATAAGATTGGCGAAATGGCTATGGAGATTCAGAATCTAGAGAGAGAAAAGGACACCCTGAGAGGTGAAATCAACCAATTGAAAATGGAGGCTCAAAAGCAAAATGTAAACACTAACTCATTTAAAATTAGACTGGAGCAAGTGGAAGCTAATAAATCTATGAGGCATCAAGAAGTAATAAAACAAAATGCAAAGAATGAAAAAATAGAAAAAAATGTGAAATATCTGACTGGCAAAACTACTGACCTGGAAAATAGATCCAGGAGAGACAATTTGAGAGTTATTGGGCTACCGGAAATCCACGATGAAAAAAGGAGCCTTGACAGTATCTTCGAAGAAATTATCAAAGACAACTGCCCAGAGGTCCTAGAACCAGAGGGCAAAATAGTCATTGAAAGAATTCACCGATCACCCCCGGAAAGAGATCCCAAACTGAAAACACCAAGAAATATTATAGCCAAATTTCAGAGCTTAAGGAGAAAATACTGCAAGCAGCCAAAAAGAAGCAATTCAAATATTGTGGAACTACAGTCAGGATCACGCAGGATCTCTCAGCTTGCACATTAAAAGACAGGAGAAATTGGAATATGATATTACGAAGGGCAAAGGAGCTGGGACTACAACCAAGGATCAACTACCCAGCAAAACTAAGCATAATTTTCCAGGCAAGGTGATGGACATTCAATGAAATAAGGGAATTCCAGACCTTCCTGATGAAAAGGCCAGAACTCAATGGAAAATTTGATCTCCAAATACAAAACTCAAGAGAGACATAAAAAGGTAACCAGGGGGAAAAACCCCACAAATCTCATTAACCAATAAGCTTAGGTTGTTTATATCTTTATGTGGGATTATATCATCTTATGTATGTTTTTATGTATATATATATATATATATATATATATATATATATATGTATATATACATATACATATATAAGTCATTCTTGTGAATAGTACAACTATTATGACCAATGAAAGGGATATACATAGGTTGTGAATGCCTGTATAAATTAACTGATGTAAAGATATAAAATATAAATAAGAGATATAAAGGGAGGGCTATGAGGGAAGTGGTAAGGAGGTAGTAGAAAAGGGTAAATTACACCAAAGGAAGTGGCAAAAAATCATATTATAGTAGAGGGAAAGAAGGGAGGGAGAAGAGCAGTATTTGAATTTTACTGTCATCTGATCTAGTTCAAGAAGGGAATAACATACTCTGATAAGTTTAGAAATCTAACTTGTCCTACGGGAAGTGGGAGGGAAAGGGGGGAAAAAAGGGAGGGGGGAGGGCAGAAGGAAGAGGAGAAGTAGCAAGTGGGTAACGGTAAGATAAGGGAGGGGAATAAAGAGGGAGGACTAATTGAAGAAAGCGGCGGTCAAAAGCAAAACTTTGTTGGGAAGGAGAAGGGGAAAGGGAGAAATAAAAGCATAAACAGGGGGAATTAGGATGGAGAAAAAGACACAGATAGAAATCATAACCCTGAATGTGCAGGGGATGAACATTCTCACAAAACAGAAGCAGATAGCAGAATGGATTAAAAACCATAATCCTACAATATGCTGTTTACATGAAACACATCTGAAACAGGGGGATACACATAGGGTTAAGGTAAAAGGCTGGAGTAAAATATATTGTGCCTCAGCTAAAGTATAAAAAGCAGGTGTAGCAATCCTAATCTCAGACAAAGCAAAAGTAAAGACAGATCTAATTAAAAGAGATAAGGAAGGACACTATATCCTGCTAAAAGGCACCATAAACAATGAAGCAATATCATTGCTTAACATATATGCACCAAGTGGTAAGGCATACAATTTTTAGAGGAGAGGTTAAGGGAGTTACAGGAAGAAATAGACAGCAAAACTATAATATTGGGAGACCTCAACCTCCCCCTTTCTGAACTTGATAAATCTAACCTCAAAATAAATAAGAAAAAAGTTAAGGAGGTAAACAGAATTTTAGAAAAGGCACATATGATAGACCTCTGGAGAAAACTGAATGGGGATAAAAAGGAATATACTTTCTTCTCAAAAGTACATGGCACATACTCAAAAATTGACCATGTACTAGGGCATAAAAACCTCACAATCCAGTGCAGAAAAGCAGAAGTAGTCAATGCATCCTTTTCAGATCATGATGCAATAAGAATCATTTTTAATAAAGTACCATGGAAAAATAAGCTAAAAACTAATTGGAAACTAAATAATTTAATTCTAAATAGTGAGTGGGGCAAAGAACAAATCAGAGAAACAATTAATAATTTCATTCAAGAGAATGACAATAATGAAACAACATACCAAAACTTATGGGATGCAGCAAAAGCAGTTCT